>NW_022196910.1:36103452-36173681 GCF_008632895.1 Mastomys coucha
GTTATAATATTTTATAAATTTTAAGGAATATGACAAAAAAGATATTGTAGGTATTGAAGGGGGATCTACAGGAGGAGTGGTGTTACAAAAGGGGAACAAGAATGTGATTCAATTCTATTTAATTAAAATATGCTTTTAAATGTTAACAAATTCAGATAAATTGAAATCATGTAACTTTTCTCATCATAATGCAATAAAATAAAAAAAAAAGTCTAAGATAATTGGTTTCCTTTGTCAAGTATGCAGTAGTAAGTAAAGCAGCTATCTGTGAACTTCTAACTGCCAAGGGTTCACAAAATCTTTGTCCGTGTTACTTGGAAACAGGTAAGCCTAACTTAACCACCAGATGCTACTGATAAGGAGCAGGCACAAGTGCTACGCCTTTATCAAGTAAACAGGTCCTCCCAGGATTGGATCTTTTAGCCACTTAGCAAGTTGTGATTACTAAGGTCGTGGTCCTCAACCTTCCTAATGTTGTGACCTTATAATACAGCCCCTCATGTTGTGGTGACACCCCAACCATAAATTTATTTCCTTGCTAATACATAACTATAATTTTGCTATTGTTATGAATCATAATAAAAATATCTGATATGTAGGATATTGACTAGGTGAACCCTGTGGGGGTCACAACCCACAGGTTGTGAGCCACTGAACTATGATAACCACAGAGAAGTCTCTCTCTCAAATACTTTTAAAGCAGAGTTACTCATTTACACATGTTCTTTACCCTAACCATCTGGTTCCATAGGAAAGACAACTTTCCAATAAACTTTAGTTTCTATAATTTCTAGTTAAATATGCCTTATACAGGTAAATGGTAGTTTTGATTGATCAATTTAGAAGGTAGAGGTTTTAGAAAGGTTTTCTTTGTTGTCAGCAGAAAGAAGAGACTAATTCTTCCTCCAGTTTTATGGACCTGAGCTAAAATTAAACTCCAATTTCCACTCTTAAGCATTTTATTTCCACTTTAGGAGGGGCTCTATTTCTATTCTACTTTATAATTTAGTCTTTAGCGTCACTTTGATTAATGACATTAATTTTATCAAAGCAATATAATTTAGGTTGCAGAAAACATGAACCAGGCCTACACTGCTGCACAAGGGCTGAACATCTTGCTTTAACGATAGTAGGAACTCAAAAATTAATTAACTGAGTGAGTAATTCAGTAAGTCAATGCGAGCCAGAGCCAGTCTCTTAGAACTTCTGCTTTGGGCTTCTGAGCATACCTCCTGAGGAGCTAACCGTGCATCCAGGGAAGTGGATTTCCTCAGGTCACCATGGGAGCACACCTGCTCTCTATGGTTTTGCTCTTTTGAGAGACAGCCAACTGCCCCAGGTCCAGAATATGCTGGTCTTACACATGTATATTTTCTTGACTGAGTGCATTTCTGCACCATACACATGCCTAGTTCCCACATAAACAATAGATTGTAGAGGTCCCCTGGGATTGAGTTTAGGAATAGTTGTGACCATATGGGTGGGAAAAATTGAAGCTGAGTCATCTATAAGAGCAATCGGTGTGCTCAACTGTTGAACTATCTCTGAAGTCCCATTGCTGTTCTTTATTTTTAAGATTTATTTTATTTACTGTGCATCTTTTCTGTCTCTCTGTCTGTCTCTGTCTGTCTGTCTGTCTGTCTGTCTCTCTTGTGAGTGTGTGTGTGTGTGTGTGTGTGTGTGTATGTGTGTGTGTGCGTGTTTTGTGCCCATGGCGGTTAGATGCTCTTGAGATAGAGTTAAAGGCCACATTGAGGTCTTGCCATAGGTTCTGGAAATAAACTCCTGTGGTGAAAAGGGAGCACTTTTACATAAAAATTTTAATACATTTTAAATTGACATGGGATAGTATCACATTCCTACCTCTTCCTTTTCATCCCTTCATCCCTCTCAGGTACCCTTCTTGCCACCCCACCCATGAAGTCCCAGCTTTAAGCTTGATAGCCTGTTTTATTTATTACTATTATTGCAACATATGCATCATTAGATAATTAGAATGCAATATAAGACATATATAGAATCATTAGCATATAATACACAAAATTTTATTAATTTTCTTTAATTATAAAATCTTATGAAGTTAATTTCTTTCTGTATCTGAATGATCATTTTCAGATTTTCTTCATGATCTCCTTTATGGGAGGCTAAGACAGGCAGTTTGGTGAAACCCTGTGTCAGAATAAAACATGAAAATGGCTAGAGATATAGCCAAGTGGTAGAGTGCTTGCTTAGAATGGATGAGACTGTAAGTTCAATTCTCAAGATTCTCTCTTCTCTCCATTCCCCATTTATCTCTCCCCCCCACATACACATGAAGAAATTGCAAAAAATTCATAGAGGAAATTAATTTTTAGGTGGTTTTGATTTCTTTCAATAAAATTCAGTTAAATATAAATATTAAAACCCAATAATATTTTACAATAGGATCATTTATAATTATTTATTCATTGACAAAAGAGATAGTTCTAGAATGGCAAGTATATTTATACTTTATTCCACTTCTGGCATCTAAGTTGAAAGCTTACACACCGTGTAAGTACTCTACCACTAAGCTGCATCTCCAACCTTTGAAAAAGAACTTTTTGAGGCTAGGTCTAGCTAAATTGTTCAAGTTGGCCTTGATCTTTGATCCTCATGTGTCAAAGTCCTAAGGTGCTGTTATTAAATAGATGTGTCATTGTGCACAACTTTTAAAATGTTTTAAAAGAAGCACAAGCCCTTGGTAGTTGGCTAGGTTTCCAGTACCAAGCATAATTTTCCTTTTGTGGAGCAAAAATTAAATCCAATTAGAGAGCTGTTGATAATCACCAAGGTGAGAAATCTTACCAACATGACTGCCTAAATATGACCTGAAGAAGGATGGCACCAATAGACATGCTAACATGGATAGTTGAAGGTCCAGGAAGTTTCAGTGCTACACAAAGAACTACAGGTAACTAAGGAATATTGACAGTGGGACAAATAGCCTTCCACAAGGAAGAGCATAGCAATTTGTTATCCAATACCAAATGGTCAGCCCTGAAAACATATACAAAGAAGTAACATTATATAGACTGAAATGTGTATTTATGTATTTAGGAATACATATGTACTTATACACATATGTAACAACAATTAAAGGAAAAGCAGCCATGAATTTGAAAAGTAGCAAGGTAATGGTGCTATATGGCAGAGTATGGAGGATAGAAAAAATAATGGAATCATTTATGATCTTAAAAGTTTATTTTAAAAATAAGCACACTTGGATTTCAATATAGTTCTATAAAACATGCAAAAATATTGACATGTCATAATAATATATATGAGGATACAGAGTCATTGAAAGAATCAAGGAAGTAGGCATATATACTGCCTTCATTACTATGACCACATACCTTGGCCCTAACATTTACATTTTACCTAGAACTTAACAGAAGCCCTTATGGTAATAGGAATAGTTAAATAGATTGAGAGACAGACATAGATATACAGAACAATTGATGGGTCAATAGGTCATCAATTGACCAATATTTGAAAAAAGTATCAGATTACTTGGAAAATACTTGGGAAAAGATAGATCAGAGATAGATGATGGATAGATAGATGGATAGATAGGTTAATAGGTACATAGATACATTGATTTATAGATAGATACATAGATAGATGAAAGCTTAAAACCAGATTTGGATATGCAGATAATACTTTTAAGATATAATTTTGAGGATAAATGATTATTACAGTTCATTATAACCCAACTGGCAAGGAAATATTTATCAAGTCAACTGTATGTAGAGAATGAAAAGGGAAGGCAACTTTCAATAGTAAAAATTGGCCGTCCAGGTACTGAGAGGACAGCTGTGAACAGACTCAGATGCAGGAGTCTGTAGTATGCCATGTTAAATTGTAAGAATGTTTGTAGATATCTGTACTACCAGGTCATGCATAGATAACACACATTAGTGCAGAGTTCAGACTGCTGTGCCAGCACTGTGTCCTGACTGCACGGCTCTCTGCTTCCTTAGATTAGCTAAGTCATTTGCAATGACAAGCACACTTTGCACCCCAAGTGTCTTTCTTTTCTCTGGAGGCACATCACATAAATTAGCCTATGTCTCCTTAAAGACTGTACTGTCCATGGAGGGAAAGTAAACAATGGGAGCTAGAGAATAGGACAACTCAGAGAGTCTGTTAGAATTCCAGAAACAAAATTGTCCAACTAACCACCGAGAAGAAAAGTAAATCTATTGGTATCATTGCCACAAACTCACTTACCCATTTCTGAATAACCAATGTAAATCCTTCAGATGCATTTTCAAAGTCCTGAGTCCGTGGGGAGAAGGAAAACTCTCTGAATCATTCACTCTTTCAATAACATGAACAAAGGCTGGGCTATATCCCAAAAACTACAGCTATATTCCATTCAGTGAGTGTTGGTCCCACATCAGTATTAAAACATCCATCTCTTCACTCTTATATGACTGTAGTTTTTACCCCCATTATAAACACTAAGAAGATTTGAAGTTCAGTGAAGAAAAATAAACCACACAAGAGGTCCTACCTCTCCCACATCTGTGGAACATGTATCTGAGCTTCATTTGATTCATTATATGGTATTGTTCACCTAGTGTCAATTGATGGAGAGAGTAGCCTGAAACCACAGACTAATTAGATATGGTCAATAGACTAAGTTCTCACTCTATTGTTGAACTATAGTTCAATGTTGGTTGTTCCCTAGCCTCCAGTTACTATTATAAGGACTAGTATATGTATAAAATAAATGGATAGTCTCAGACAACACTATCAACCTGACTTGTGCAGGTTGATATGTGAATGTAACTTAGACCTGGACATGTTTTTTCCAATCTAATGGTTATTTTTAAGCTTTACAACTATTCATAGAAGATCTCTTTGTCATTTTCTCTACTTATTCTCTACAGTATAACACTTTTGTTGACTATGTTAAATTTTCTTCAATTAGTCTTCTAATTCTAGAACTAAACCGATTTTATGTGGTTTAAACATGTACTCCAATATTATAATAAATATATCTTTTCCTCAGTGTTTACCATTAATTTTCAATGTGAGTTTCTAATGGTAATTAATTTTCATTGAAAATAATAACTACATGTTTAAAGTTGCAGTTTGGTTTTATTTCTTGGAAGCATTTTTTACTTAATTTTATTTTCATGTGATATACTTTGGTCACGTTCTTACCTCCTCACAACTCCTCCCAGAGGCTCTGCATGTTCATGATCCTTCTATGTGGAAGTATATAAGGTAGAAGGACTCAATCGAGTTAATTAACATGTCTATCACCTCACGGAAACTTTGTACTCTTGGGTCCATATCATTCCCTGTTGGTCGATCTCATTGAAACATGAGGTTTTATTGGTCTTTGATTTCACTTGTATTTTACAGTATCTAGGAGTCTACAAATTGTACCCATATTAGTACTAATGGTTTTTTTGCTACTTCTTTCCTTATGCCATAGGCTCTTCTATAGCTGCACACTGTCTTTTCTAAATCAAATAGCTAATAACTACTTAAAAATCATCCAAACATTCCATAAATTGTCAAGTTAATTACAAGTAAAACTAATGAATTTTTTTCTATATTTCAAAAAATTATTGCTTAAAATTTTACTTGCTTGAATTCTTCTAGTTTGTTATCATTATTGTAGGAAGACAATAAGGATACATGTAAATTTCCATAACTTTGGTTTGATTTCTTTCTTAGCTAATAATCTTAACTTTCATCTCAAAACTCCCTTGCAGTTTGTAGGCAGGAGAAACCACTCATGGAGTAGAACAGTCTTAGAGCAATGTTGATACTGTGCAAGATATCAAATGATCCCATAGATGGACTAGACAACAGTGTCATAGTGAAGCTCTCATATTCAGATTATACAACCAAAAATGACATTAGTCATTTACTTGATAAAATATGATTATTAACAGTTTGCTCTAAATTCTACAAAAAGTACAGGTCTTAATAGTATCTTTTGAAGTTTCTTTACCTAAGTGGGATATGGAGTAATGATCTTATTAAATTAAGAAATGTTGGGTATATTAAATCATTTAATTATTCTAGGGTAGGGAAATATTAGGAATACATATAAAGATATCCACACTCTGCCAGCATGCCAGCATACCATCTTTTATAAATATTAAATATGCACACTGCTTTGTGATTAAAAGTAAAATATTACATAAAATCTTACATAAATTACTCTCAACTAAATGTGTCAAATATTTACACTTTAAAATGGAGTAACAGTTACTAAGAAGTTCAGTTCAGAGGTGAAAATGTCCAAAATTCTATTATTGCTGTAAATTACATTTTCCTAAGTTACCACTTCTTATCTTACAATGGAATATGCTTCTTACTGTGAGCCAATTAGAATAATTTACTCAGAGTCAAGTGTGTATTTTCTACCCAAGGTGGATGAAATGTGGAAATACTGAAAAAATAAGATATGTAGTGAACCACTGATTTTATTCTAATGAATCTATGATGAATAACTTTAGACTAAATGGAAATGTAAATAGAAGTATCCTGCTGAAGATGGATGACAGCATTTTCATTTTTTCATGATTATTTGAAAAGTAAAAGAGAGAAAAGCTAGATTTCTGGGGACTATAAATTATCCTGATATCTACTAAAGATAAATAAATGTGACAAGTCCAGCTTACACCGGAAGCAATGCTAAAATGTAAAAACATCTCTAATTCTGAGATATTGACTAGAGAAGGTCTACTTCGCTGCTCTGTTTTAGAAGGCAAGACCTCAGAAATATGAAAAATGGGCAAGAACTATCGCTAAGCATGGATATATGGCTTAAACCACAGTCTTCATATAATTAATACATATTTTAAAATCTATATATGTGTAAATAGGCATTTTCTGAGACACATCTGTAGATGCATCCAACTACTATTTAATTCATGCATCCATAAGATCTAGGATACAAATATGTTTCTAAATGCTATTTGCATGAATATAAAAAGCAAATCTACAAAAGAATCATCCAATCTCGTTATGTTGGTGAAAAAGTGTTTAGCTGGGTTCTTCATATACAACCATCTCAACTTGATTTGTATGGATGTGTAGGATTTAAAATTACTTTTTTTTATTTTAGAATAGTTTCTGAACATACTTTTCCTTTTAGTTTCTTCTTAGTTATGAGATTGTAATAAAATTAAATGTGCCCTAAAATTTTTTATGAAATCCAAAACTTTAATGTATTATCATAAAAAAGTCAAATAATTCTTTATTAAGAATATATATATTTTCATGCAATATAAGAAATATGTCAAATTTGATCCATAAACTTTATTGCAAACATTTATCCAGGAAAGGGCTCTGTTTTGATTCATTTATCATAATAACTTGTAATCCACACATATTAAAATCACTAGTTGCTATGCACAAAAGACTTCATGAGGAAAATACAGTAATATTAGATAGTTCCAGAAACAAAGCTTTTGATTTAAAGGAATGCATTAAAATAAAATCGATTCTCATGCTAAAATGCTTTCTTTTTTGTTTCCAGTGTGAGCATGACTTAATCTAGGAGCCTTATCTTCTTGAATTTGTTAAGCGTGTAATCCGCTCATCTTTTCAGACATGCCTGAGGAGTCTTTGTTTCATTCCAATCGAATAATTATAACCTTCCTACAGAATTATATCTGTTTTGTTCAAATGAAAAACCACTAAAGTGAGACCTGACCCTGGTGTGCTTTCTACATTATTCTCATGATAACATTATGCTTGGGCCTTACGATGTAATTGCATTTCTTTAAGGAATAAAACTGGCACTGGCTCTCACCTGGGGAAGCAAATACAGTATTACTTTTTGAACAACTGTGAGAAAGTTTCAGACACTCCACTCCTTATAAGAGTTAATATACCAATATGAAAAGAGAGTTTCTGCAATATTAACCTTATGGTCAGCTTCCCAGAAGTGAGAAGCAGGTATGAAATACTCAGCAGGTATGAATCTAAAGACAGATAAAACAATGTTACCAGATAAATAGATAAACTGGAAGTTTAAGAGCTTAATATGAGCCTAAATATTCACAATCTCACATACTCTTTAAAGAAACACCAGATAAAGGAGGGAAAAGACTATTTGCCCAGTAAGTTTTTGAATAATTCTAAGGATGAAAATGTTAACATATCAATACACTTAAGGAAAAATATTGTCAAACAACAGGGGTGGGAGCTCAACATAAACATTTTATGTAAAAGCATGACAAACTTATTCAAATGAGTAACTCAGTCACCATGTCAGAGCAAATTCAGATGACTTTATTATTATGTGGATTTTTGAATACATGACTAATCCTTAGTCACAAGTTAAATGTTCTCTAAGTAAATATTTGATTCTAACATTTAGGTTTTTTAAAAAAATTCTTGGATTAAAAATAATTGAGACTAAAACTGAAGGAAAAGATTAGTGGACAAACTGCTTGCTATATAAATATGGAGGACTCAAGTTCAAAATCCCCAGATCTCATGTAAAGCATACATCTGTAACTGTAGGGAGAAGGGAGACAGAGGGAAGAGAACCCCAGGACTCAGTGGTATACTACACAAGAGTTTTTCCCACAGAAATGAAGGCAATCACTAATATCCAAGTCTTTCTGTGATTTCCATAAATATGTCCAAGCTTGTGTATACTTCCCTTCTCTCTGTCTATTTGTTTGTCTCTCTGTCTCTCCCCTTTCTCTCTGTCTCTCTGTATTTTTATTCCTCTGTCTGTTTCCCCCCTCTCTCTGACTCTCTCATCTCCCTCCCTCCACTCCTCCATCCCTCCCTCCTTACCTTTCCTTCTCCCTCTTTTCCCCCTCTACACACACACACACACACACACACACACACACACAGAGAGAGAGAGAGAGAGAGAGAGAGATAGATAGATAGAGACAGACAGACAGACACAGATTTTAAAGTTTCTAATTACAATGTGATGAACAAGTAAATATATGTGTCATGGATAATAAAAGCAGGCTTTGATAATTCACAGAAAGGAACTATGAAAATAAGAGAAGATAGAGAAGGAACCTCCAACATAAGGGTAGAAGGCAGAGCATCGTGTGGTACCTGCTCGGGATATGAAAGACATTATTGGGACAACTCATGAAATCTAATAAGAACTGTGGATTAGATAATAGTATTATGACTAGTCAATGTTAATTTCTGATTTATATAAGATAATGTCTTTATTTTTAGGAAACATACACCTAAGTATGTAGTAGAGGAAGGGAAAAAATCACATCTGTAACCTACTTTTAAATGATCCAGGAAAATAATGAACCACACATATATTCACACTCCCCACCAAATTATTATTATTTGGAGATTCTAAATAAAGTATACATAGGTATTCTTTGCACAACTCTTTCATTTGAAATTATCTTAAGATTAAAAGGTTGACAAGGCCGGGTGTGGTGGTGAACATTCTCTATGAGTTCAAGGGCAGCTTGGTCTATATTGCAAGTTCCAGTTCAGTAAGGGTTACGCAGCAAGACCCTATCTCAAAAGAAGACAAGCAAACAAAACTAAAAACAAAATAATAAAGTTTAACAAGGAAGCTTTATGATATAATTCCATGATCAAAAATTAAGCGTATGCCAGCTCCAGGCATGGAAACAATACAAGACCTACAGGAGATTTTGAATGTAGGTTGGCTTAACATCAAAATCTTCAGTTATTTCGTTGCTACATCTTGCTAGATACATTATCAGGAAAGGGTCTATGCCATTCTTTGATGACACCTATGTCAGCAAAGACAAAAATGAAGATTTCCCATATAGAATCTATAAACATGGAAGTAATCGTGTATACTTATTTGGCTTACTAAAATTCTTCATTAAGATACAGTTCCTTTGAGATATTAAAGTAGTAGCAGTTTTAATTTGCATTTCCCTGATGGCTAAGCAGTTCTTTAAATGTTCCTTCACCATTTGTATTTCACTTTTAGGTGCAATGTTTAGTTCCATATCTCATTTAAAAAGTGGATTGCTTGTCTCTTCAGGCTTAGTTGTTTATGTTCTTTGCGTATTACATATACTAGCACTCTTTATGTTGTATATTTGCATAGAGGGGAAGGTGGGCACTAAATCCCACCTCTAGCTGAGGAACTGCTGCTCAGAGAGAAAGAGGCAATTTCCTTCCATGTTTGGTCTCTGCTAGTTTGACCATGCTCCAGTGGATGTTCAAATATTGACAAATGTATGGGCAGCACAAACTGGAATTGATGACTTAAAAAAAAAAGAGCAAAGTTCAAAAAAGAGGGAAACATATTTGATTGAGTGGGCAGGGGACTGCCAAATTGGGGAAGGGTAGATATGATAAAAACATATTGTATGGGATTCACAGTGATGTTATAAATAAATCAAAAAATTGATTTATTATAATATCAAATAATAATAAATAAATATCAAATAATAATCAATCAAAAATCAATATCAAATCAAATAAATAAATATCAAATCAAAACATTTTAAAACAAGCTATTACAACTTAAACATCGGTTTTCTGTCACACTGGCTAACAATTAATACTTATAAGATTGTGTAGGTAGGGATCATAAAGCTCTGTTTGACTGGGCGGGCTCAGATGCTAGACTGTGATAACAATGAGAAGATTCTCCTTTGCTTCTATCTACAATTGTATGTCCAAAGCTAAGGAATGCCTCTATTCTACTTCTCCTAGGGACAGATTATTGAGCTGGTTATGAGAACAAACTTGAGATTGTCTGGATTCAAGTTGAAATTGGATAATTTACTAGCTAACTGATTAGTCTCCAAGCAAGTAGCTTCACAATGCTTTTATTTAGATTTCCTCATCTGTTAAGTAGGCATCGTCACTTTGGTTTTAAAGGGAATTACATGACTTGTAGGAAAAGAATTTAAAAAGATCTTATGACTCACAGAGCAATTCTTAGGCCTATTGGTAGTTTAGCTATTGATTTTTATGTTTGAAATTAAACATATTTTTGCATCCTTCAGATCTTTATTCAGGATGAAAAGTATCAGAGATGTGGTTGAACTAAATGCATTCAGTAAATCCTTCAGTAGAGATGATATGATCTCCTAATATGAGTAGAATCATGAAACAACTTTGAAACAATTAACATTCATAATTGGTAAAATCAATTTACATATATATCTTTAAGTACAGTATATATGTACATACATATAAATTTTGCAAAAAATGCATTTTCTTTCTTAGAACTAAGTACCTTGTTTATTAATAACTTTATTCCTTTTAATAATTAAAGTTATTTTTATAATTCAGTGAATATATAAGATCATATCTAAAGATTATTAGTCCAAATAAAAGTAAAAGCCAATGGGACTAAGATTTCTATCCTTAATTATTTCTCTATATGGACATCTGTTCATTTGTGGAATATTAGGAGAGTATATTAAGGTAGTTAATGGATGGGATTAATTATTTATAATCACACTGTACAATTGA
Organism: Mastomys coucha; assembly: GCF_008632895.1. Taxonomy (NCBI): domain Eukaryota; kingdom Metazoa; phylum Chordata; class Mammalia; order Rodentia; family Muridae; genus Mastomys; species Mastomys coucha. The sequence continues at coordinate 36,114,919 of NW_022196910.1, forward strand.
GTGAACATTTGGCTTATTTCCATGTCATTTCATGTTATTATGACCCTAAGTATTTTCAAAATCATACTATGAGATGGTTGCCTCAACCTCAAAGCAAAATGATGATCCAGAGAAGAAAGTATATAATATATCTGAGGTATAGTGATTAAAAATATAGTCAGACTGCTCAGGATAGGATTTAGAACCTTATTTATTAGGTGAATGGCCTTGAACAATTAGGTAATTTATTTAAGCTAAGGGAGAAAGTCACTGGAAACATGAAGAAAATTGGAAGAAATTAATTTCAACAGAATAGATCATAATAAGGCTTTGAATTGCCAACAGAGACGTCAATGGTGTAGAAGTAATAACAATATTTAAAGAACGATTCCATCTTCCTTAATGAAAAAAATCCTTAATGGGGTTATGCATATTTTAAATAAAATTTCTTATTAGAACTATGTTGGTCATAAGCGTTTATAAAATCCATATGTGAGTTGAAACACTTTTGCTTCTTAAATGCCACTGGGTAAATGCATCACGCAAAAGCCTCCATAACATTCTTTAGCATGTGTTAGAGTTCATAAAAGAAAAGCATGTGTTAGAGTTCATAAAAGAAAAGCATGTGTTAGAGTTCACCAAACATTAAGAGCTACAACTTCCTTTGTGGTCCAGCAAACCAGCTCACAAAAATGACTGGTATACTTTCTCTTGGAAGATGATATCACTACATTATTAATCTAATTATGCATTTGCATGATTTAAACTTAGTTTAAACTTAGTTTTTTTTTTTTTTTTGCAGTCTATTAGTAGCAAGAAGACAGATTCCTGCATGCCACGTAAATAGGAATATAAATCTGGTTGTCTGGAACTTACTCTTTCCTACACTCTTTCTAACTCTGATCAAGGCATCCTTCAGTCTCTGAGTGCTCTTGAACGGCCTCTTAATGCATCTTTTTCTGGATCTAGTTCCCTAAAGGCGCTCTCTGCCGTTTGCATCCCAGAGAGTAGACACCTTCCTACCTGTCCTAACTGCTCTCTAAAAATTTCAAAACGTTTTTAAGTAGCTCTGCTATCTGGGGGATGTTTGTAGAGAACCTGTGTACAGACTGAAGTGACAAAGCAACCAGAGGTCACCAGCAAGCCCATCATAAAACAATATACCCTTAGGGTGTCTGGCTTGTAATTTTCATCTGATCCTCTATTCCCATTCCTATCTCAATTTCTCTCTAACATCATTTATGTATTTTAAAAATTAAATATTGGTACACACATGGCATTAATGCCTGATTTTTACAACCATTTCTCATGAAGATATTTAATCATTCTTAGCATTGCCACATGAGTGCGTACTTAATGTTTCTTGCTATGAATTTTTCTACAGTTAATGCTACAAATATTTGCCATGTGGCCTGTTTGCATTTTTGTAGCCATAGTAAATAATTCTAGGCAAAATATACTTTCTCTTATATTTGGACCCAGATCATCTTGGTCTCCAATGTATCTTGGTTTTGTCTAGGTGGGGTTCTTCTGAGTCCCTATATGAACAGTGCACATACAGTGATCATTTGTACTGTTCAGCAATGCTTTCAAACTAGCCAATTAAGCTTTTTCTCTGCCTACCACGAATTGCAGCTTTCTGATTTGAAAAAGAACCAATAGGTAACTAGCTCATATGCCCGAAGGGCAGCTTTCCTGTCCCAGAGTCTGTATCTTTTAATTCCCTCAATCAGTCAACTCTGCCCCGATATGGCTTTCCAGAAAAAAAAAGCAAATTACACATGCATGCTGCAAGAGCTAATGCTGGCATGGGACCGACAGGGATGAGCCTTTTGGCAGATGACCTGCCTGGGATGGAGACAATGGCAAGGGAAAGGCTGGTCTCACATCGCTGCTTCCCCAGAGGGACCAAACACGTCCAAACACGGAGAGTGCACAGATGTGCTCATAGCAAAGCTGCCTTCCCATACAGTTGTGAAAAAAAACAGTGTCTGCTATTCTCACCTTCATGAGAAATGCTTGTAAAACTGAGGCATTAATGCAAGGCACAATGGACAATGAGTGAGTTCAACCTTTTCAGCTTGTTTGCAGGCAGAAGAAAGAAAGAATCCCGGCATCATTTAATAGAAGCTGTGTTTTATAGAGATGATTGTGTGTTTAAACTAAAAACCCTAGTTACTGTTATTTGTATATGTAACTACTTTACATATTATGTGAAAGTACTTAAAAACCTCAGCAAAAACTTATAAACATTTTATCAATAGACAGGTTTTTAAATTCCTAAAAAGTTCCTTTCAAAAGTGAATCCTTCTTTCCCTCTGTTCCATAATAACTGCTTGAGTTCTGTTCCAGTGTCCGGTCCCAATCAGGTTTAAATTTATAATAAACCAAGATTATAAAATAATCATAATAATCTAATAATGATAAGCTAATATAATCAAACAGAAATGGTGGTACATGTGGGTGGGACATTCAGAATGTTTTGTTAATATATTCTCAAGAATGTGATTCTACAAGAAGAGTTCCTTCATTCTGTGATGTTCAGAATAACTTGGGAGCCATAGAGTCACCTTTGGGTGCAGAGACTAATTAGGATACATTCAGAAGACAGGATGCTAAGGAATCAAAGTTATGACTCATGGAACACTGCCTGGAGCAGATGTACAAGATGAATCTAGCTGTCTTCAAATACTCAAAGGGTTGTTGAGTGGAATAGAATCTACTCGTTATAGCCACAAGGGATGGAGCTATAGATGGAAACTTAAGGAAACACTAAAACAGTTCAGCTCAGGGTAAGAAGATGTTTCTAGGAAAGGGCGAGCAGATGCTTTGAACATTTTTATCAGGACTGAAATATTCTTTTTAGATTTTACACAAAACAAAATGCATATCTGGGAGCTGCAAGCCTCTACTTTTTGATTTGGTTGTGAAGTTAAGACTGCTCCAAAATTTTTCCCCGCTGAGGAGCACAAACCACAGAAAAGCTAAACGTATCGGTCACTGAGCTGGTAAGTAGAGCAAGCGTCTCAGGTTCTCGGACATCTTGAAACAACAACTACCCATCATCACCTTTGGCCGTGATGGTTTGGAGTCTGGAGAAGTTAGGTAGAGGGACCTGTCTCAGGGCTCTTATGTGATGGACATCGGCTGAGCCTGCCTCAGATGCAGGCTTGCCTGGGGCTAGAAGATTCATCTTGAAGGAATCTTGCCCCCACCGTTGCCATGCTGTTGCTGGCTGCTCCCTAAGCTCTTCATTCTTGGCCTTTCTGTGGGGTGCCTGGTACATGGTGTTTGGCTCCATCTAGACTCGGTGATCCAAGAGACTGAAGGCATGTGCCATGCCATGTATGGTGTGTCTTTGAAGGACACACATTCCTGCCGGACAAACTTCTGTCTGTTCCCGAGACTCCCTAGTCAAGCTGTCACGTGACGAATTGTGACACTTCCGTGCCTCTGCAGCAGATGACCTTTCCACATGGGCAAACCCTCTCTCAGTGTGTAGGTGAGGAGGCAGAGCTCGATCTGTTCTAACTTAGGGCTTGGTCTTTAGGGCCACCAATGAGAATTCTTGGAAAGAAGTTGTATCTGCAGAGACCGACTGACTATCAGAACTTTAGCAATGTGGAGAGGTTGGAATGTCGCTGGTCTGAAGGGCTAATGGCCTTCTCTTGCTTTTTCTAGCTTTCCTTGTTTACCTCTCTGTTGGAACTAACATTTGTGACTAACGTAAAACCTTTAGGAATGTATTAACTTAGCAGACTCCTAGCTTCCACAGGCCCAAGAGCTAAAAATATCATCAGCTAGCTTCCGAGGCCTACAGGAAAGCTTATGCCAGCTCGCTGTTACTGCCTCTATGATGTGCCCACCAATGCATTTTAAACCTGCCTTGATTTATGACTCTCTTTGTTCTGTGAAACTATAAACCATCATGAAACTGTTTCTATTTTGGAACCTGGAGTTTGGGGAAGCCCTAGTCTGTGTCCCCAGACCATGGTCACTCCAAATGTCTCCAGAATAAACTATCTCTCATTCCCTTTGTAGTGAGGAAAAAAAAAAAAGACTGCTCCAAAAGAATCCTTAGAAACAAAGGAACTCAGGTATTTAATACTAGAGCTTCAGTATTAAATAATAAATGCAGTTCTCCATAGAGATAATTTTCTGAGAGTTAAGACAGTGTACTGGCTGGTTTTGTGTGTCCACTTGACACAGACATGAGTTATCAGTGAAAGGAGCTTCAGTTGGGGACGTGCCTCCAGGAGATCCAGCGTAAGGCATTTTCTCAGTTTAGTGATCAAGGCGGGAAGGTCCCATTGTGGGTGGTGCCATCCTTGGGCTGGAAGTCTTGGGTTCTATAAGAGAGCAAGCTGAGCAAGCCAGGGGAAGCAAGCCAGTAACATCCGTTATGGCCCCTGCATCAGCTCCTGCTTCCTGACCTGCTTGAGTTCCAGTCCTGACTTCCTCTGGTGATCAACAGCAATGTGGAAGTGTAAGCTGAATAAACCCTTTCCTCCCCAACTTGCTTCTTGGTCGTGATGTTTGTGCAGGAATAGAAACCCTGACTAAGACAGGCAGGGTGGGGAGTGGTGATAGTTCCTATAATTATAACTAACTAAGGCTTCTGTGATGGAGAACTCTTCAGACATTTCATATGTACAAGATGCAAAAGAAGTCCCTGAAGAGAACAGATGGACAAATAAGTAAATAAGCAAAATAGATTTTGTTGGCAGACAATAGGTGAGAGAGCAGAGGAGATATAAGTGGATTTATCAAAGGTGAATTTTGGGGGTAACAGTGAGAAATATATCACAGGAAGGAGTGTTGGTTTTAATTACTGAGTCTTATATATAAATTTAAATATTAAAGTAAATTATAGTTTAAATATTTTAAGTCATATGTTTAAAATAAATTTAAATAAAATTCTTATATGAAAATGTATTTTAAATAAATTTAAAACAGATTAATATATGTTTAAATATAAATTTAAATTTAAATTTATATTACATTTCTTAAAGTTATATTAAAGTTCTTGCTTATCTAAGAACTGAAGGTTTTGTTAAGGTACTAATATCTTAAACAGAAAACCATATATTAGGTTAATTCATTCATTGAATTTATTAAATTTAATTTAAACAAAAGTAAATTGGAACTGAGCAGATGGGTCCTATGCCAGGATTTCAGAAACAGCCTGGAAGGCTCAACAAGAGCACTTGACTACTTTACAAGACCAACCATGGAAACGTAAGTCCTCCACTGGGGTCCAATCGCTTGTAGCTTCCCCATCATTTCTAGCCTGTCCTATTATTTAATTAAAGAACAACTAGATTTCATTTAGGCAAAGAAACATCTGATTAACATCTAGAATTGCACTCTTATGCAGCACCAGCAAACAGCAATACTTCAGAAATACATTTAAAAATAGATCACAGTTTCTATCTTTGTGCATTTGGGAATCTTAATAAACACAGAATTTGTGATATACAGGATCCTAATATAGAATTCAGGCAGAGAACAAAGCCTTTAAAGCTCTCACTGACAAAACTGTTTCTCCTAAGAAATGTTCTTCCTAAAAATATCTATGATAGCAAACAGAGTCAATGTAAACCTATGCAAATGTAGCTGTAAAAAATGTTTTAAAATTGTAGACAGAATATATAGGAAGAAAATAAATATTTTAAGCTTATTTAGGAAAAGTGTGTTGTGGTTCCAATAAGAAAGAAAAATAAGAGGGAAAGAGGCATTAAATGCAATTATAAATGTAGTCATGAATCAAGACAAAACTTGGGATGAGAGCTTTCTATACATTCACATGACCATAAATTGTCACAGAACAGGAGAGATTAACACAGCTCCAATAGATAATATTTCATTTCACTGCAACTTTTTTCTTTTGTGTTCCCATTTTCTCCCTATCCTATTTCAAGTCTTCATCATGAAAGCCAGATTCTTTACCCTGTGGTTCCTAACTATGAACTTGCATCATATTCGTCCAGTAGATCTTCAAAGTCACCCCTGGGGCCAGCATGTCTCATACTCTGTGTCAGCCATGGAAGAGGAATCTGGAAATTTCAGTGTAAGAATATCTGCGCATGTGCTTCTTAACAGGAAAGCATTACCCTGTTACTCATGAAGAAGCTGTCTTCTGCCAGCAGAATCTACAAATGGAACTTACCTATGTCTCTCCAGCTTACATTTCTGTCTGTCTCAAATACATCTCTGCTATTACCTTCCTAGTTTTAAGACCACAACAGTTGGTCTTTGATATACACCCCCCCTAAAAAAATTACTCATTACATTTTGAGGTGAAGTTCCAACTACTTTCTCCATGATGTCCATTCCTCCTTCATTGCTGTCTACTAGCTAATAATTTTCACTTTTCTATCATAATTAGTTGTACATGTATAATGAGCCAAGGACACTCATAATATAATGATATTATAGATAGTTATCTTACAAAATAGATCATTGCATAGATAAAATAGATTCAAATTAAAACAAAATAGTTTTGAGTCACATAAATATTCCTATGTTTTTTTTCTTTTGTACTATATGCTGCTCAAGGCTAAGTTCACAGTCTTTATTACAGGGCTGCAAACATTTCTAGTACTGAAAATTCCTGCTGCATGTAATTTTAAGCAGGAACCAGGAGTGTAGGAACCCATTAACTATATTAGACCATGCTCAGAGCTGTAATTTACATGCCTATTTAACATATGTAAATGAGGACCTTAAAGTAGAAACATATATAATACGTACATCAATAAAAGAAAACAAATTATGGTATAATCTGTTGCTGTTAAAATAGGATTAACTCATTAGATTCTCTGTGGCTAGGGGCCTTGAAAGCAGCTGGCATGGAGATCATGAGAGCTATCAGCACAGATCTGAGGGGCACCCTGGACATTCAAATTCCTTTCCCTGTATTTCTAGCCCCCAGTTTGCATCTCACTCTCAGTATTAGGATAACCTTCTCCCTGTCAAACAATTCAAGTGCATCTTCATTGTTTATTTTCCTCCAGTATAAAAGATGCACAATCACGTTTCAGATGTATCTGAATATCTTCAAATTTTGCCAATTAATGTTGGAGTAAGTGTGGCCTTGTTGGAGTGGGTGTGGCCTTTTTAGAATAGGTCTGGCCTTGTTAGAGTGAGTGTGGCCTTGTTGGAGTAGGTGTGGCCTTTTTGGAGGAAGTGTGTCACTGTAGGAGTGGCTTTGGGATCTTCCTCTTAGCTGCCTGGGAGACAGTCAACTCTCCCCTACTTGACTTCAGAACAATATGTAGAACTCTCAGCTCCTTCTCCAGCACCATGTCTGCCTGGACGCTGCCATGTTCCCGCCTTGATGATAATGGACTGAACCTCTGAACCTGTAAGCCAGCCCCGATTAAATGTTGTCCTTTATAAGAGCGTCCTTGGTCATGCTGTCTGTTCACAGCAATGGAAACCCTAACTAAGACAGTATCTTAAAAGAATGTCCTTGTTGACAAGATGTGTGACCTGTATTTTAGAAACAATGAAAGTAAAATTGAATACAATTAACAGATTTTCCCAAAACATACCCAATTCCATGTTTTTTAAAGTCTGCCTGGTTTTCTCAAACATACTTAAAATTTTATGGGATTTAAAGAGGCTAAATCTAAAATTTCTGAGTATATATGACTGGTGATACATTAAGATTACGTTGCTTGTCAACTACACTCATGGTTAATAGACTTCAATTACTGGGAGTTTAAGCGTTTTCTGCATCTGTTACTATTAGTCTGGTAAATCATAGATACATAAATAGTTACTTGATCAAGTAACTATTGCCAAAGATTTGACTACCAACTCCAGAGAAAGAAAACAGAAATACCAAACAGTCCCTACCAGGAAAATAAAATTAGGAGCTTGTTCCAAAGATAGAATGAATAAAGAATCTAATATTTTGTAAAACTTATTACTATTGGGGCTAGAAAGATGGCTTAATAGTAACAAGAGTATACTGCTCTTTCAGAGGACCTGTGCTTCTCCCTCCCCACACCCATGCTGAATGCCTCATTACAATGGGTAACTATAACTCCGCCATTCCTGGTAAGGTGCACGAACACACACACACACACACACACACACACACACTCACACACACTCACACAAATATACATACATCTAATTAAAATTTAAATTTTTTTTTGTTTTTTTTTTTTTTGTTTTTTTGAGACAGGGTTTCTCTGTGTAGCCCTGGCTGTCCTGGAACTCACTCTGTAGACCAGGCTGGCCTCGAACTCAGAAATCCGCCTGCCTCTGCCTCCCAAGTGCTGGGATTAAAGGCGTGCGCCACCACTGCCCGGCTAAAACTTAAATTTTAATCCTAAAAAATTATTAGTACCAACTTTAGAAAAATAATATGAAGTTAAACAAGTGAGCATACTAAAAAATTTTGAAGTACATGTAAATGTTAAGACATTATGAGAAATAAAAGAACAACAAAAACTTATATAGTCCTTTAGCTATCAAATAAAGTGTCTAAAATTACATTTCAAAACAAAAATTTAATTTAAAAATAGCTGTTATCAATCTTTAAGCTTATTTTCAAGCTCTTCCTCAGCTATTACACTGATCTTACACTCAGTTTGTGTAAAAATTCTCATTCAGTATCATATTTCACAGTGAATGTAAAGTAACACCAAATGAACATACTCACATAATTTTAGGGAAAAAAAGTAAATTAAGCATACACATAAAAGACAAAAGAATGAAATTAAAATTTGGTTCTTTATAAACAAATCTCCTGGGGCCAGTGAGATGGGTGAGTACTGGGTAAATGTGCTTGCCCACTGTGCTGTATAGTTTTATGTCAGCTTGACACAGTTAGGGCTATCTGAAAGGAGAGCACTTACATTAAGAAAATGCCTCTGTAACTTCTGACTGCAGGGCATTTTTAAATCAGTGATTGATGGGGGAGTGTCCAGCCCATTATGGGTGATTCCTTTCCTTGTCTGATGGTCCTGAGTTCTGTAAGCTGAGGGGGAGCAAGCCAGTAAGCAGTACCCCTCCATGGCCTCTGCATCAGCTCCTGCCTTGAGGTTCCTGCCTGTTTGAGTACCTGTCCTGGTATCCTCCAATGATGGACCTATAAGCCAAATTAACTCTTTCCTCTCCAACTTGCTTGTGTTTATGGTGTTTCATGAGAACAATAGTAATCTTGACTAAGATACAGGAGCAGCCCAATGACTTCAGTTTGATCCCTAAGGCCCACATGTTAGGGAGGAATATCTGACTCTCACGGATTTACTTTTGACCCCAATATATGTGCCATGGCATGTGCAAACCATCACATTTACACACACAAGCACATGGATAAGTAAATGAATATAAATAATTTAATTCTTTATAAATACTTTCTTTATGTAAGAAAATACCCCTGAGAAGCTAATATTATTGTTATATTGTCTTAGAACAAAGCTGAATGTTCTGCATATATTTTCTAGGATTACTAAACAACACCTACCAGAAGGGACTACAATTAAAATGATTTTACTCTATGATTAAAAGTATAATCCAACTTTCCCATCTGAGGTAAGCAAACATAATTAAAGAGATTTGTAATGTATTTTTATTGATGGACATTTTCACGTTCCATTACTAAACTAGAGTACATGTTAAAAACATAAATAAAAAATATCAAGCTCTTCTCACTGAGAGTTTGGGGATATATGGCTGCAATGTAATTCTAAATATGTTAGCATTTTGTAATGCCATTTGTGCATATGTCTACACACATGTACACACAAAATTGGATCTTACCAATGTATCCTGTATAGTAGACAATAATGATTGTTCTGATAGTACAGAGTTCCCTTTTAGATCGACTTTCATTTAAGTTTTTTTTTCTGACTCCTAGTTCACTATATTTTTCTTTCACACACCTCCAGTTTTGGTTGCTAGGTTTTGAGAATACTTCCTTCACCATAGCTCTCATTCATTTTTCCTTTATAAAATGTGCATTTAATGATAATACCAAACATCGTCTCTTTCCTTTTAGATGTCCACTGAGCCTCTACATTAATCTCCTTTCAACTTTGACTTGTCCAAGGTGCTCTGCTGGCCATGTTGGAACCTCATACTCCATGATGTTTTCCTACTTGATCTCTCTGTTTTGTCCTTTTCTATCTTTATGCTTTATGCAGATACAGCCTTCTATGTACCTATTGTTTCTTAATTTCATTTATTTTTAGCAGTTAGTGCTTGTGATCTACAAAATAAATGCTAACCATTCATTTCCAAAACAGAAAATGTCAAGAAGGGAAAATAATATATAGAGAAGGAAGAAAAGGTAAGAAGTTAATAAATTGAAAACTCAATAACAAAACCATTTTATTTTGAGATTTATCACAAATAATTTAAACCTAATATTTCATCTCTGGTATCTTTCTTAGTACCTCAAATTGAATTCAATTTCTCTTACAAAAATATAGAAATATGCAGAGAGATCTTGGAGTCAGACACCAATATCTTGAAGTACAGTGCACTTTAGCTTTCTCCAAGATGTCCATGAGGCTCAGGTTCTGTCTCAATACAACAAACAGACAAGACATAGAAATAGTTTGTTGCAGGCATGATGGTCTGCAACAGCAGCACCAGGGAAGTGGAGGCAAGGAAATAAGAGATTTGGAGAACAGTCTGAGTTACTTTTATGGAAGAGAGATACAGAAGAATAGATGAGAGAAATGAGAAGGAAGGAGGGGTAGAAATAGAAGAAGGATAAGAAGAACAAGAGGAGAAATAGAAGTGATAAGAGTAAGAGAGGAGTGGAAAGGGGAGAGGAGTGGAGGGTAGTGAAAGGGAAGGCAGAGGAGGGAAGGGAGGGGAGCATAGGGGAGAGGAGGGACAGTAGGGGAGGGGAGAGGAGGAAAGAGGAGAGAGGAGGGAAGTGGAAGGGAGTGGAGAGGAGAGAAGGGAAAGGGAGAGAAGAGAAGAGAGGGGAGGGGAGGAGAGAGGAGAGGAGAGAAAAGAAGAATTTAATGATTTAGTAGATTATTATTTTTTTTTTAACCATAAGCACTTTCCTAGGCACTAATTTAAGTCTCTTAGTTCCCCAAGGTGTTTCCAATATCACAAGGCCCAAACCTTCAAAAGACTTGAGTTGTCTATACTCTTTCCCCATTTTAATTTTCAGCCACTACTCATCCCTACACCTCCATACCCCTCTGGACCCATGACTCCATGAAGCTGATCTTGCTGGGACCACCATGTCATTGATTCTGTTAGACACTTTCCAGTTTTTAGATGGTCTCGTGAAGTTTCTAAAACACCATCTTTTTTCATTAAAAAGAGAGCATCCCGGGTCTTCAGTCACACATTTGCCTCATTTTGCCTCCTCCTCTGTATCATCTCCTTGTAAAAGCTAACGAATGGTGGAACACCCCATGTCCAGTCTCAGGACCCTCTTCTTTTTCATCCTGTACAATCTTCTCCTCCACAATTTGAATTATGATCTAAACACTAATGATATCTTCTGTGTGCTGAGCCAATACGTTCTATTTCCTATATGACTTCTCTCCTAGGATTTATTTCCCAACACACATTCATGTCCAAAATCAAATTTACAGCCTTCCCACACACCTGACTGTTTCCTATCACAGTGAATAACACCCACATCCATCTAGTTGCACAAGCCTGAAAACTCATCTCGACAGCAAACTAATCTGCTGACATCCACCGCCTGCCCTTTTGTCTGCTCACAACACTGAAACTTGGTGATAATTTAAAAATGAAATCTGTTCGTTTCTGTCCCTTGTTCAACACCTTTTGGTAACCTCCTGTTGCTCTCAAACAAATCTTTCACATGATCTGAGATGGCCTCTATAATCTGATTCTACACTGTGTTCTTTGCCTATGGATTGTCCTTCTGCAGCTTCTGAACCACACAGTTGCCTCTTTGATTCATTCTTTACTTTCTCATGAGTTTGCCTGTATTATCTTTACTGTGGTTTTACCTAGCCAAATTCCAATTTGTCCTTCAGATAGCAGGCCACATTTACCTAAGTGAGAGAAGCTTGAATTTCCCAATAACATCATATTACCTTGTGATGAGCTCCCAGAACTCATCTCAGAGCACTTACTTTGGAGTTCTAATGACATTTCTTATGATCATTTTCAAATTACTTATTTTTTTTCTGCTTCTAGATCATATTTTCACAATGGAAATGATGTTACTTATTTGGCTGCTTTTTTCTTCCCTGTTATGAAAATGCCCAAAATATATCAGGTGTAAATAAATACAAGACTAATGAATGGCCAGAATGAATACTAGTTGTCTGAAGTGGTGAAGCACACAGGTATCTGGGGATTTAAGATGATATGTTGAATCAAGAAGAAGGGCAGGAGAAATTACTAAGCCATCTCTCATTTGGCATCTAAACTCTCAGAAAGTTAACCTGGGTCTAATAGAAGAACCAATATTTTCTAATTAAGATGTGGACTATTGGATAAAATAGTAATAAGCATGAGTCTAGAAGATCACAGCTTAGATTCATCCCTTTGTTTACTCAATTAATCATTCAGCCATCTATTTAACAAGCATTAAATACTTGTTTGTGCTTTATCCTATGTTAGCCATTTGGCTACCAGGAAGTGATTATTGTCTTTAAGAAGCTTATATATAGTCAAACAGGTAAGTCACCAGAAGCCCACACCAAATAGTGGGTAAACAACTTCTTATTTCTTGGCGGGGATCTGTGGTGAGATGGGGTGGGTTGATTTCAGTGACTCTGGGAATAACATGTGACTCAGGTGGAGGATAGTAGAGCACAGGCTGATGGTCCCAGATCTGATTTACTTGAACACAGTGGAAGGAATCAGTTAGCCTTTTTGGAGTCTCCTGTTGACAGCATATTGATTACTTTTTGAAGAAAGAACATGTTTGAAAGGAAAGGCAACTTAAAAATAAAAACCCTCTATGGGACATTTGACATTGCAGGGCAAGTTAAAATGGAATACCATTAGACTGTCGCAAAATAGATAAAAGTTTAAAAGCAAAATGGATTATATGGAGACAGATGCTACCATAAAGTACTCAGTAATGACAATGTTCAAGGAAACAGAGATATTCTGTTATAGTCGCCGTTAAGTGTATTTTTCCTTCATTGATGGTAACAAAGACAATGATTTTTATTATGTACATAAATTTTATTTTATTCAGATGTAAATTATCAGCAATACCTCAGCATAAGAAAAATATGTCAACAAGTAGGTCTGATAAGTTTTCACAGCAGTTACTTTCATGTAGAAAGAAAGAAACATAGTTTCTCTGTTTATTTCCCTCTATATAAACTCTAATCTTTGTATTCATTATTTGGTAACAGCCAGATTTTAATTATAATCTTAAGAGGAAAAAGAAACCTTATCCAATACAAAATTGAAGAATGAGTGAACAAATGGTAGTATGAGCTGGCATCTGTGGTCTCTCTGAGTCTGTTGCACATTTGTCCAGGTCCTTCTTGACTTTAGAGCCTCCATGGAGAAATGAGGTGTTATTCTAAATAGGTCTGCCTTTGTATGTCACTTGATCTTCTTTTACCTTTGTGTTCTTAGTGTTCTTTCTTTGGTCTGTACATTTAATATTTTGATTAATATATGATGAAGGAACTCTCTTTCCTGGTCTAGTCTATCTGATGTTCTATATGCTTCTAGTACTTTGATGGGAGTTTCCTTCTTTAGTTAGGAACTTTTGCTTCTATACTTTTGTTGAAACTAATTTCTGTATCTTTGACCTGGCTTTCTTCTCCTCCCTCTATCCTATTGTTCTTAGATTTGGTCTTTTCTAAGTGTTTCAGATTTCTTGGATGTTTTGTGCCAGAATTAATTTAGATTTAATATTTTCTTTGACAGAGGTACCCATTTCTAACATCATGTCTTTAGTGTCTAAGTTTTTCACTTCTGACTCTTATTTTCTGTTGGTGAAGATTGCCTCTGAAGTTCTTGTTTGAGTTCTTAAATTTTCATTTCCAGATTTCCCTCAGATTGGGTTACCTATATTGATTCTATTTTCATTTTCAGGTCGTGAACTGTTTTATTCATTTCTTTCCACTGTTTGTTTGTGTTTTTCATAGATGTTTTTAAAAGATATTTATTCATTTCCTCTTCAAAGACCTATATGTATTTATAAATAATATGTAAGTTTTTTTTTTTTTTATCTTGCACTTCAACTATGTTGTAATACTCAGAGCCTGCTGTACTATGCCTCTATTGGAGACTTAGTGTCTTTTCTGTTACTGACTGTGATTTTATGCTGGTGTCTAGGAATCTAGGTTTTAGAAGAATGTAATTATAGGTGCTGATATCTGGTCCTTTCTTTGTTGGGTGAGTGTTTAGTGGATATGTTTCTACTGTTCTCTTTGGTTCATGAGAGAGTGTAGCCACTCTTTGTTGCCTGGTAGGAAATTCTTCCTGGATCTTGATATGTGCAGGCCCAGGGGTTACAGGTGAAAATGTATGTTTTAGTTTGGGAACTGTCACTTATGGATGGAGATGGGCTAGGAAGCGGGGCTGAGAGGATCCACAGGAAGAGGAAAGCAGGTGTTCCACCAGAATCTGTGTAGAACCCTGTGAATGGGGCCAGAGAATTAGGACCAGCCTCAGCATGTTGTCTGCTACAGAGTTTGATATGAGCCTAGGGGGTTGGATTTGCAGGAATGGAGGGAGGTGTGACAATATGTAATTAGGTACCTGCTTCTCTCTCTGGACTGGCCTTTCTGTTCCCAGGGAAAGCCTGCTGAAGTTAGGGCCTGGAATAAAGCAATGAATTGGAGGAATGAGGTTTGAAAGGGAAGATCTGTTAGATCATTTGGAAAAAGGGTTGGGGGTGGAGAGAGGCTAAAGTAGGTGGTCTACTACAAAGATGGACATAAGGCTCCAGGACTGATTTGGGTGGAGGTGAGGATGAAGTCAAGATATGCAGTTAGCCTACCTTCTTCACTGGCCAGAGCTGCTTATTGTTTTCTACCAGAGATCAAATAGATTCTAAGAGACCACAGAATCCTGCTCTAACTACTATACCCAGCAAAACTTTTGATCACAATATATGGAGAAAATAAACCATTATACAATAAAACCAAATTTAAACAGTATCTATTTCAACTTCAGACCTCCTGAAGGTGACAAGAGGAAAACTCCAACTTAAGAGGTTAACCACACTTATGAAAACACAAGGAAGAAATAACCAGAATAACAAATCAAAAGAGGATGGATACAGACATACATACCACCACCACTACCACCACCACCACCACAACAACAAGAACAAAACACTAAAATAACAAACACTTCTCATTAATATTTTTCAACATCAATGATCTTAATACCCCAGCAAAAAGATACAGACTAGAAGAATAGATGCAAAATCAGGATCCATCCTTCCATTGCATCCAAGAAACACATCTTAACATCAAAGATACACATCTCCTCTGGGTAAAAGAATGAAAAATAATATTCTAAGCAAATAGACCTAAGATGCAAGCTGGTGGAGCCATTTCAATATATCACAAAATAGATTTCAAACCAAAAAAAAAAAAAATCAAATGAGATAGAGAAGGACACTGTGTACCATTGTCTTAGGGTTCTCATTGCTCTGAAGAGACACCATAGCCAAGGTAAATCTTATAAAGGACAACATTTAATTGGGGCTGGATTACAGTGTCAGAGGTTTAGTTCATTATCATCATGGTGGGAAGTATGGCAGCATCTAGGCAGACATAGTGTTGGAGGAGGCAAGAGTTTTACATTTTGATCCAAAAGCAGCCAAGAAGAGGCTCTTTTTCTGCACTGGGCAGAGCTTGAGCATAGGGGCCCTGAAAACCTCCTACAAAGAAACATACTTCCTCCAGCAAGGTTATACCTCCTAATAGCACCACTCCCTATGGTCAAACATTCAAAAACATGAATCTATATGGGCCAAATCTACTCAAACAACAAGACTTATCAAAGGAAAAACCCACCAAGAGGATACTGCAATTCTTAGCATCTATGTACCAAATACAAGGGAACCCAAATTTATAAAAGATATCCTTAAGTCACAAATTGACCCTCACACATTGATAGTGGGCAACTGTAATATCTCACATTCAATAATAGACAGACCAACTCCACATAAATCAAAGACTTCAACTTAAAACCAAATATATTGAACTGGTATGACAGGATGTGGGAAATAGTCTTGACCTCATTGGCATGGTAAAAGGCCTTCTGAACAGAACAGTATTAGCAAAGTCACTAAGGCCAACAATTAATAAATGGTATTTCAGGAAATTGAAAATCTTCTACATGGTAAAGAGCTCATCATTTAGAAAAAGAAGAAGCATACAAAAAGGGAAAAGATTTTTTACCAATTACACTTCTAATTGGGGGCTAATATCCAGAATATATTTTAAAAATATTTAAGAAACTTGATATCAAGAAAAAAATAACATCTCAACTACAAAATGGGATTCAGATGTAAAGAAAGAATTCTCAAAAGAGAAAATACAAATGGAAGAAGAACATTTGAAGAAGTGTTCATTATCCTTAAGCCATCAGGGAAATGCAAATCAAAACTACTTTATGATTTCTCCTTACACCAACCAGAATGACTGAGATCAATAAAACTAGTTTCAGCCAATGCTGGCGAAAATGTGTAGTACCTGGAACACTCCTCCATTGTTGCTGGAGCTGTAAACGTGTAGAGCCACTGTGAAATCAATGTGGTGGTTCCTTAGGAAGATAGAAATCAATCTACCTCAAAATCCAGCTAAACCACTCTTGGGCATACACTCAAAGGATGCTTCATATTACCACACAGACACTTGTTCAATCTTGCCCATTCCTACACTATTTATGATAGACAGAAATTGGAAAAAAGAAAAAAACAAATGACCTAGATTTCCCTAAATGGATAGATAACAAAAAAAATGTGTTATATTTACATAATGGAATATTACTCAGCCATGAAAAACATGAAATCACAAAACCCATGGGTAAATGGATTGAACTAGAAAACAATCACATTGAGTGAGGTATCTCAGACTCATACATAAGTGGCATACATTTACTTATATGTGAACATTACCTGTTAAATCAATGATCACCAACCTACAATATATAGAAGCTCAGAAGTTAGATATAGAGTGACTAGTGGGGTAGGTAGGTTTCATTTGAAAAGGAAATAGATTAGATATAGATGGAGGGGGATACTGAAAATGAAAAGGAGAATCAAAAGGGGAGTTGTAAGGGAGAGGAAGAAGAAGGGAATAGGGGGATAGACAGATAAAATAAAGAGACACAGAAAGGGTGGTATGGAAAAACCTAACATAATAGAAGCTTCTTAAACTATTCATATATGAAAGCAATCTAAATAAGATTGCAAATAATAGAGGACCTAGAGTCTCATCTGGACCATCTCAGCATCAAACGAAGCATTCAGTACTAGGATTGGCTTACATCTAATTGAGTTGGTGGCCAAAGCAGTCCCACAGAAATCCCTAAACAATCTATGCTGTGCCAAGACTATAGTTTACTCTCCACAAACTGACCTCATGACCCTCTAGTTGAAGACAGTACTTACACAACTCATTGAATATGCAGAAATCAACTTGGTGTCTACTCACAGCCTTCACCTTAGTGAAGTGTCTTTAGTAGAGGAAGGTACCCTGCAGGATACCAAAAGAGAAATGTAAACATCAACGCAGCCAAAAACCTTAAGGTCTAGAATGGTGCCCGGCATACGAGATATGCCAGTGCAGTGGTAACTCATTTCTTGTGGGAGTATCCAACTCATATCTGATTTGATTTAAAGCCCATTCATAAGATGGAACCCACAGCCGATACTGCTTGAGTATCAAGAACCCGAGATTAAACTTTGCAGAGACCTAGGGTTAAAAACAAAAACTACTTTTCTAAAATAATAATGCTGTTGCTGCTGCTGATAATCACTGAGTAGCAAATGACTTCTAATAACATTCTACTATACACATGCATGAGAGTCTAGCTCAGCCATCATCAGAGAAACTGTCTTCTGCAACAGATGAGAACAAAATACAGAAACTAGCAGCTAGATATTATGCAGAGAGTGTAAGACACTGGAACACTTAGACATAACTAGACTCTACCAAATCCTTTTTTTTGTTGTTGTTGTTGCATAATGACAGTTTTATTCATGTGAACACGCAGAATACATTTCAACTGTATGAAAATTTTTTTTTTTAAGTTCTTCCCCCCATCCCCTTAGGGCTCAGAAAAGAGATGGCAGAAAGATTTTAGGAGCCAGAGGGGATAGAGGACTCTAAGAAAACAAGTCCCTCAAAATCAAGATGCTAAAAACAAAAATCACAGGAACTGAGGCAGTAAGGGCCTTCACAGTTCTGTACCAGGTCCCCTGTGTGTGTGTGTGTGTGTGTGTGTGTGTGTGTGTGTGTGTGTGTGTATCAAAATGTCCAGTTTAGTGTTTATGGGATTCCTGAGTATGAAAACAAGTGGGATTCTGATTCTTATGCCTTCTTCTCAGGCTCTTTTTCCATCTGTTTGTTTGCTTTCTCTAAGTTTGATGTGTTAATCTTTCTATTATCTCATATTCTGTTTTGATTATTGTACTATATTTTTGTTATTAAAACTTAGAAGCCTGTTTGTTTCTTAATGACAGAAAGGGAAGGAATCCAGGTAAGATGTGAAGTGGGAGAGGAACTGAGAGGAGTTGAGGGATGAGAAACCATAGTCAGTATATTTTATGAGGGGAAAAAAAGAAACAATTTTCAATAAAAGATGGCGGGGGCAGTGGTATTTACAGGGGCAGGGCCAGGGGCCAGGGTGGGGGGAACCAATAGGCCTTCTGGAGGTCTTCTACTTGATTGGACATAAGAGGGTTACTTTGAGTGAACATCAAGGCATTCTACATAGTGTACTGGGTTCTTTTTAGAGCTTTACTGTGTTAATTGGATGTTTTATGTCCATATATTTCCTACACATGCTTGTCTCAGTGATTCTTGTTCATAAGCAAATATGCTACTGAAAAATAATTCTCTTCACATTTTCCTTTTTTTAAGTTTCCTGGTTGAGTAGTAACTAATGTAAAGGGCCATATCAGGGCTTGTTTAAAATGTTGATTATTTAATTGTAGAGAATCATCAAATCCATTTAATGTATTCAAGTCATGACATAAAATTGGTTTAGGATAACTAAAATTTTCAATTTTAAGGGATGACAATATCTTACTTTGTCACTATAAGAATGCAGTTGAAATCTGGACTTTATTCTAGATTACTCATTTAATTTATTAGTTCATTCGGTAAGTACTAGTCACATGATGGACAATTCATCATCTTGGGAGCTAAAATTAAGTGCTACATTGTCCCCTTTTAGAGAATATTAAGTTCTTGAAGCTTTCATGAAGCAGGAGATTTTCTAAGATTGCTTTGTATTCTCAAAGTTTGCTCTCACTATCATTAACTTGAAAAATCAAGTTTTTATTATGATTTATTTGAGTTCACAGTTCTGAATGTATGTTTCACACATGCAGAATGTATAAACATTAGTTCTTTTCATTGTACAGAGTCCTTCTGAAATTAGTAGTAACTAGACTTGTTACTTGACAGAGCACATTTAGAATTTTACGTTTTTCTTGAACAGAAGAAAGTTGGAGCCCCTTTGCAAGGTACATATCTATAATACAGTAGAGGCAGATATTTTGCCCATGAGTTCAAGACCATCCTGACCTGAATTGTGAGTTCCAGACAAGTCAGGGATACACAATGAAATGATGTCTTTAGTGCTGGTACTGCATCCTCATTGCCTCCCACACACAGCACAAAACAAAACAAAACATTGGACTGTGACTCTTGGGAGTAAAGACTCCTGTAGAGTTCTGCTTCACAAATGCATTGTTTTCGATTTTGTAAAGCTTTATATAAAAAAATAATCACCTGAAAATGAAAAGGTATGTAGTCTATAAATTTAGAACTAATAAGTGGTACATGGATTTTTTTTAAAAAATAGAAAACAAATAGATAAAAATAACTCACCTTGAATGATCATTCATTTAAAGAAGTCTAATAAAATGAAGGCACCAAACTAATCACACACTTACATAAGATAACCACAGTTAAAGAAGTCAATGGAAATGTGAATGAGAGCGTGTAGTGCTTATAGGGCATGACGAAGAATAGCATTGTAATGTACTGGTTTAATGTTGGACCAATAAGACATACATTAGACATAACATGCAATTCAAAATTCTCCTTGTCCTCTCAGGATTATAAATCTTTGGTTGATGAAAAGTCATTAATTTTTCATAAGTAAATTGTGATCTGATTTTAAATGGATTCCTGGTGGTGCAACAGAAATGGTATCTAGATATTTTCAATCCCCAAGTACAGAAACAAAACTGACTTACTCAAAAACAAAACAAAATATAAAATACTTTAGCTGCTCACTGAAGTGATTTCTGATACAGACGGAGACAGTAGGCTCTGTCTTTACCAGACCCTTTATCATGTTGTCTTTTCTTTGGCAATTTGTTGTTGAGCCTTTTTTATAAAATGGGCTTATAATCTAAGATTAATTGGAACTATTTCAACACACAATGGAATGTGGCAAATTGTGTCCTAGTGACTAGGGAGAAATCTTGTTGTTTTTTTTTTCAGTTCAGACCAGTAAAAACAGAATGGTTGTTACAAATTCTCATCTAAGAAGAGACCTTGGAATTCTGGTCCATCTTACATCAGAGTTACTGGATTACCAACACTGGCAGGGATGATTGCCTGGTTTCTCTGGGGTTGGATCATGTATTTTTAAAATGACATTATATTTAGTTATATAACTAGTCCTCAAAGAAAACACATCTAACTTTAGGTTCTGTGAGTTTACAATGACCATTTCACCAATACCATGTAATAATAAATACATGCTTTGTATATAAAGACATCCCATGCATATTGGTTGACTTAAAAGAAAATCTTATAGAATTTTAAAGATTACAGATAAAAGGAAACAGAGCTTAACTGAGATAAAGTGGTTTCCTCCTAGCTCAGCTTCTACCCACTAAAGGTTAGTTTTGAAACCTAGAGAATCCTTGAAAGATTCTTTTCCTTGAGTTTCTGTGTTTTGCCAGGGACATGATAAATTCACATAGACGTATAACTATATGACAATTGGTTATACAAAGGTACATATGCCTTTTTTCATGTAAACAGGGTGATGAGAGAAAAAGGGGTTTAAAAAAAGACTATTGTGAAATGTGAAAGTTTTTCTTACTAACCAATCCAATTAATTATTCTGACCTTTTGACAGAAAACTCAATTTGCATATTTTTCCAGGCAGCAACCGGGCTGCTGGGTAAGCAATTCTGATTTCAGATGCTAAAGGCTGTTTGGAGGGAAGCTTTTCTGCCTTCCATAACTGAGAGCTAATTAAAATAAGTCATTCCTCCGATATACAGAGTAGAGAGTGGGATCAATGTTTTGTATGAGCAGGGCTCTTAATGCTTTTGTGTCTATGAAGTTCGGGAACGTGTGGTTTGATGATGTTTTTCTGGTTGTAAGGCACTGGCAACCTCACATTTATATTTCACTTGACAAAATAAAAAGCAGCTTGGTGACAGTAATAACTGGGAGGCAGATTAGACTGTTTGACCTAACCACATATGGCATTTTATAGTTTGCCTTCAGACAGCTCATCTTTTGAGACTTCCATCAGTACATAAAAGCAGAATTTAGCATTTAATGCTCTAATAACTATGGAACTTCTGGGGGGAGAAAAGACTACTTTGAGGGCATAAATCCCTCAGCATCAACATCTAACATCATTTCTCAACAAACTCTCTCATTTGGACCTTCCATAGAGAACAGAATGCTTTAATGAACTAATACATTAATTCATTTCACAACATTAAACAGTTTGATGTATTTTTCTGTAATCTTGTCATTTCTTCCATGTTGTATGTGAAAAGTAACAATGACTATTAAAGGGTGGTTTGTGTGCATAGCACATTTTTACATAGAGGATAAATAATGACTTTGGACCCAGCTGTCTGCCGAGCTTGGGTATATCTTTTATGGTCTTATTGTAAATGGGCTTGTGATATCCAGATCACAGGACTGTTTGTATGATTTTAGGAAGGAGGCTGCATGGAACAGCTACCCCAGGAAGCAGAGCCAATGACAGCCGTCAGTGGTGATTTCCCTTTGTAAAGCTCCTTTTACCGTAAATGCATCTTTAAGTTAATCAGAAATAGGAAACTTATTGTTAAATAATTGCAGTAAAATATAATACAAGTAGGTATTATAAAAGTCCTAGAAGTTAAACTTTTCATGTACAGTTTTGAAGTCTTCATTATGGTGTATGACATGTTGAAATGAAATGACAGAATCATCAATATGATGACCTAGGAATAATTTGCTCTTGGCAGAATGAAGATGGGGCCTAGAATATTGCCTTCCTTGGGGAGGAATGTTTTCAAGTCCTCTGACATGATGCTTCCAGTCTTTCCATGACCAATTTCAAAAGGTAGAACATATTCTCTACCTTAATCTCACAGGAGCTTGGGCTTCCAGGCTTACCTCTCAAAACTTCCAG
This sequence comes from Mastomys coucha, assembly GCF_008632895.1. Taxonomy (NCBI): domain Eukaryota; kingdom Metazoa; phylum Chordata; class Mammalia; order Rodentia; family Muridae; genus Mastomys; species Mastomys coucha. The sequence continues at coordinate 36,137,470 of NW_022196910.1, forward strand.
ACTTCCCCAATAATGGTGGCCATAGAGTCCTCACTCTGACACTGGCCATAGACCTTTCCCTGTATTTCTATACTATATTATGTATTGAATATTTGATGCTTTCATATGTGTGTGTGTGAGTGTGTGTGTGTGTCTTCCCTTTTATTTTTAGGATATAAGCTCCAGGCAGATAAGCATATTTTTCTGTTTTCTTCACTAATAATTCTTCAATACATAACATTTAAAACTAGGCAGGTATTTATGGCTATTTGCTAGAAGTTTGACTAGTTAGCCATTTATGAGCCAATACATTTTTTTCTACAGTATTTCCTGATCTGTTGGTGATGCATATAAATACTGATAGTACAGTCATGAGAAATTTGTGTGAGTAGTGATCACACATACACACACAAATCTCAGTAAATTTTATGAGTTTAATATGTGAAATTAAACAAACCTCATATTGGAAAGAAGCAGCATCCATAATCACGCTTGCTAGAACAAGAACAAGTAAAATAAGAGATTTCTTAATTATCTCATGTCTCTATCCAGTCATTAGAGTGAACACGTGCTAAAATAGTACTTCAGTTTCTTTAGATTACTTTAAATAATAAAGAGTACTCCTAAATCACATTTAGCATTCTTATCTTGGTTCAGGGAAGGAAACTTTTATTAGTGTTTGTAAAATATGTGTATTTCATGGGTTAGGGGTCGTGAAGAATATATCTTTGGTCCAGCTTCACATAAAATTAATATATTTTTGCTCCAATTAGAATTTAATGTGTGGGTTACATGCTACATCATTCTTGTTTGTGTGTTTGTTTTTGGGAAGGATTTTGTTAGGTAGCTCAAAATATTTTATTGACTAAAATAGACCAACACAAACCATGCCAACCATATCCTTAGAGCCAAGGCAAGGATTTTACCAGAGTACCTACTTCTGAAAGATTACTTTTTAAAAAATCTTAACAGTCTAATAGTGACTCTCCATATATCTCAGATTATATATGACAACATATAAAATTATCTTCTGGCTTAGTCATATGTAGATCATGACTGATTCTCAATTTCACAAACATATACAAGTAAACATTGTCTATGAAAAAGTCAAAGATAGCACACAGAATTATCTGTTTTTTTTTTTCTCAAGTAGGTATCATGTTCTATATAGCTACAAAGTAACTCAGACTTATAATTCTCTTGATTCATCCTCCCTGTACTGGGATTACAGGTGTGTGCCCCCAAAACTATTTACATAATTTTAATTGCATAGACATGTGCTTTTTAAACTAATTTTTAATTAGTATACAAAGAATGAGTTTCATTTGTTCAAGCAAGAACTGAGACACAATCTGTCTGGTTTGTAAGAGATGTCTAACTTGGCAGATTGTTCAATTCAACTTCTGCCCTTTCAGCTCTAGGATTCAAGACTATAATGAACATCACGACCCAAGAATTTTAAACACTGTATTAAAGCCCATCAAATATCTTTAAAAAGAACACAAATTAATTCTACTCAGGAATCAAAATCTTCTAATAAAATTGTTTCTAAACTCAGTTTAATTAAGTCAAGGTAAGAACACTAATAGTCACATATAAAACCTGAGATGACAAGTCATATAATGTATTCTTAGTACAAAAGGTATATTCTTTGTATATTCTTACATTTTGAAGAGTACAGTTCACATGACATTATTCATAAAATAAAACTAAATGTGTTCTGTTTCTTCTCAGCAGGGGATATTGGTATTTTCCCTGCAAATGCCAATCAAATATCCTCCAGCTTTTTTTTTTAAGAGTTTCTAAGCAAAGAAAGCTGCTATGTGTTTGATGTTGACTTGGGTGTAATGATGAATTTTAAAATTAACATTTTTCGACACTGGACAGAGTTAGAGGGAAGTATGGCTGTCGGCTGGGGCACATGGGGCATGCTGCTCTCGATGTCATGGCTTAGTCAGGTTCCTTTAGCTGTGAGAACAAGCCAGGATCAAAGGAACTTGTGGAGGAAAGCGTTTATTTTCTCTTTCAGCTCCAGTTCAGAGTCCACCACTGAGGCTGAATCACAGAGGAACCTGGAGGCAGGAAGCTAGGGGTAGGGGACTAAAGCAGAAGTCATGGAGGTACCCTGCTTACCAGCTTGCTCCATAAGACTCTCTAAACCTGCCTTTTTATAGCACTCAGGGCCATGTGCCCAAAGGTGACATTGCCTACAGTGGATATCAATTATAAATCAAAACAGACTTGGCTACAGGCTAATCCTAAGGAGACATTTTTCTCAGTTAAGATTCCCTTTCCCCAAATATGTCTAGGTTTGTATTTTATTGACTAAAATAGACCAACACAAACCATGCCAACCATATCCTTAGAGCCAAGGCAAGGATTTTACCAGAGTACCTACTTCTGAATGATTACTTTTTGAAAAATCTTAACAGGCTAATAGTGACTCTCCATATATCTCAGATTATATATGTCAACATATAAAATTATCTTCTGGCTTAGTCATATGTAGATCATGACCGATTCTCAATTTCACAAATATATACAAGTAAACATTGTCTATGAAAAAGTCAAAGATAGCACACAGAATTATCTGTTGTTTTTCTCAAATAGTTATCATGTTCTATATAGCTACAAAGTAACTAAACTTGGCATATAACAAAATATTAACAAGTATTAATCTGATACTCTTATAATAGGCAATTATATAAAGAGAATCTTTTTATCTTTCTGTTTTACTTAATGCACTAGCTATTTGATTCTCTCAATCAGATAAATCATGTTTTATACAATGCAGTTTTAAGGACTGCAATGGGTGGTTCTATACGTTATCATGTATGAATAGTATGATTTTATCAACTCCAGCTTAAAGAGTAAAAACATTTTTAAAAGGAAATATATAGCTGAGGACTTTTAGGTTTATACCTGTTTTGTTTACATATATAGATATGAACCACATGCATGCCTGGTGGCCACAAAGCCAGAAAAAAGCAGTGAATCTCTCAGAACTGGAGTTACAGACTGTAGTGAGACACTATATAGATGCTGGAAATGGAACACTAGTCCATCAGAAGAGTAACAAATGCTCTTAATTGCTAAGACATCTCTTCAGACCTGAGAACTAAATTCTGTACATCTTTACCTTAACATACATATAACTATGCTATGCCTTTCTAGCTAGATGTATGTATATATGAAATAAGGGGCTATTAGTCAATTTACGATTATTGGAAATTAGTGTATATATTCTAAACCATTCTATAATATTCTAAAATATTTAATTCAATGATATTTGAAACTATTAGGATATTATAGTCATTACTTTTGTAAAGACATAAAGATTTGAGGACGAGACATACAGATCCCAGAATGGCTTAGGCTTAGCTAGGATAGACTCCATAGGCAGCCTGGGCTACAGAGTGAAAACAAGTTTCAAGATCAAAAAGGGGTGAGGCTTTAAAGTCCATTGAATTTACATGTATTTATATCAAAATAAAGTATAGAGTTTTTAGAAGTTGATTTTTTTAAAAATAAAAACCACCAAAAAGCACCAAAATTTACATTGAAGGCAGAGTTTAAATTTGTCAGTTAAAATTTTTAATTGCTGTTTTGAACATATATACTGATTTCCTAGCTGATATAATATAAATGACATTTGTTAATTTTCTGAGTTTAGAATTGGACAGAATTCACTCTGTACAACTGTGGTCAAATATAGCTGACTTTCTGAGTTAGCACTCAGAAGCTGTAAGCTGAGTCTGAACAGTGAGATCCTAATAGATGGTCTCTGCTTAATCACATGTTCCCACAAATGGCTTTCAAAACTAGCATATCAGGTATGTCTATCTGAATTAAAAACACTAGATAATATCTTTCAGAGTAGACTACATTTCATGGCTGCTGACTTTCTAAGGGGTCAGGATTTTGATACCATTGGAATTTCTAACTATCCAGTTGCTTTTTATTTCATGAGTAAAGTATATATAGACACATAAATGGAAAATAATTTCTTATCTATCTTCAATATAATTGAGTATATCTCTATTCAGCAGATTTATTCTGTCCCAACTGATGATCTTGCACTATCTAGAAAAACAAGTCTTAGGAAAAACACAATAATCTTGGTATTTTTTAAAAGAATATTATTTAATAATGCCTATTATAACTGATAAATTATTTTCATTATTGCATAATTTACTCATTCTACATGATATTGCCTACTGTTTTTGTAGTGTTGGGGATCAAGCCTAGGACCTAGCTCATACTAGCTAGTGTTCTATCACCAAGCTATAGCTTAAGCCTTCTTTATTGTCCTTAGCAGTGGTTCTCAACCTTCCTAATGATGCAATGACACTTTAATACAGTTCTTCATGTTGTGGTGACCACCCTCCAGCCAATATATTATATCTTTATATCTATAATTTTGCTACTGCTCTGAATTGTATTGTAAATATCTGATATGCATGGTATCTGATATATAACCCCTTTGATGTCTCTACCTATAGGCTGAGAACTACTGGTCTATAAGAAACACATACTCTAGAAGATATGTAACTAAAACCCTACATACTATTTTTCTTATATAGAATAAGTAGAGATACCCTGAGATGCACTCCAATTATTGTGCTTGCCTTTAATTGAAACTTTAACAATCTGTCTAAACATATGTATTTTCAACTTTAGAATCAGTGGCTATTATCATACACATAATGTTAAGACTCAAGTGTCATAGGGAATAGAGAGCTGGCAAAGCATTCAGATGCTCTCAAGGAAGAAAGTGCTTAGGAGGGCCCACCCATATTCCTTCTACTAAGAGTTGCTCCATTTTAAATGACATGTGATAGATTTTGATCATATGGCTATGTGGACGGCAAGGCTTCAAGAACACAGTGGGTTCCTGGGAGGAATACTGCTTGGTCTTACAGTCACATTTTTTTTTGACAACTACATGAACAAATATTTGGACATGTTTTCATAACAACAAATTATCTCTTCCAATTACTCTCCAATTTACACTTGTGTTACTATTAACAGCTAGATTGTCCTTTCACACAAATAATAATGGCCTCAACCACTGAAATGAAAATCAAAAGCAGGCAGAGCTTAGTTTTCTTAATACTTGGACAGAAATGTTAATTACAGAGGATATTGAAATATAAAAGAACTCCTTTTGCTGTCTCCAATCTTGTTTGAACGTCTCAGGGGTTTAAATATAGTGTTTACTTGGCAGATATTCATGTCTAGAAAATGAAGAAAAAGGAAAATACCATACAAAGTAAAGTCTCAGATTCAGTAATCAACACTAATCATCAATCATAGATGACTGCTCTTGCTTGGGCAAAATTTTTTCCAGGAGGCCCACATTTAATTTTAAATTAATCTTTCTAGAAAATAGTTCATTTTATCTTCATAAAAAATATTCATGATGAAATAGATTTGTGAATCTATAAGATAATATTCATGACTATTCATTTCCAGAAGTATTAGATTAATAGCAATTCAATTAGACAGAGAAACTATATGCACACCTTTAAAATATCATGAGAAGTTTTGTGTAGAAAAGACACAGAACAAAAAAGTTAGGTATTGTTTAATAGAAATATCTCATAAAGGAACTTAAAATTGCATTCATGAAATAGAATGAAAAGGAAAATATTATGTCAAGTGATTTTAATTGCTTTCCAGTGTTCTCAAAAAACCCATTAAAATTGTATGCACATTTGACAGTGTTGAGTATTTAAATTAAGAGACAGGACTGCATCACTAACAAAGACCAAAATTCACATTACTATAAGAACAATAGAACAATTAATTTTTTTTTACACAGTTGCACTTTCTAAAATGTAAGTAACATTCTGCCTCTAGGTGATTTGCAATTCTCTATTTCACTGAGTGTCCAGTCTGCCTTTCTTTGTCTACAAGAACTAGAGAAGGAAATATAGCATGTGGACCTGTTCTCTGCACACTCATCTAATGGCAGCCCTGGCTGTCCTGGAAATTGCTCTGCAGACAGGCTGACCTTGAACTCAGAGATTTACCTGCCTCTGCCTCCTGAGTGCTGGAATTAAAGTCAGGCACCCACTATCACCACCACCATCACCTTCACCCCCACTAGACACATGCCACAGTTCTAATCAAACTTTCTTTCTTTCCAACTTCACCATAATCCCATGATCATATCTCTCTTGTGACCTTTATAGTTCACTTCACTGAGAGCAGGACATGTGATCTTCCAATTGCTTTGTCTCCACAAAGATTCTTTGGACTCTAATCTAAATTTAATTTCTGCACATGTCATTATCCATCCAATATGTTTTTCCTTCTCACATACTAATCCAGCTGATTTATTATGTCTACTTAGGTATTAATATCTGTCTCTCATGAATGTAAGTTCCAAGAGAGTAGGTACTTATAAATATATAACTGGCTTATAAATTCATTCTTAGTAACAGAATAAAGGAATACAACCAAATTTAAACATTTGTTAAATAAAAAATATATAAATAAACATATTTTTAGTGATTTATTCCCACCAACATAGGTATCTTTCCAGGACATTGAAATCACAGCTATCTTAACTCCAGCCTTCTTAGTCATCTGCTGGCATGAATCTACTAGCAACTTTCGTAACTGCCTACTTGATTAATATATTTCATAATATTCATGTTTGTCTTGCTTTTGACATAAAATAATGCTATTTTAAATCTTTATTAAGGAACTGCTTTCTCATATAATTCTTAGCTCATGTTTCAAACATTACCTTACATTTAGAAAACTAGGAAGCACACTCAATTTTAGAACTAAAACAATGAATTCTCTTCAAAGGGTCTTTATATTGGAAAATAATCTATCCTGCCTATAAAGTAATCCACTGATAAAATTATTTGGGAGGATTTGGTGATATAGTTTAATGGCAGGGAGCTTACCCAATATACAAAAGTTCTAGTTCGGCCTGAAGGATCAAATAAAAGAAAATAAAGTTAATAAAAATTATTCTGTAGTTTAACTAAAATAATATTAAAATATAAAGCATATTAAGTATATCTAAAGCCTTAAAAATCTCAGAAATACTAATTACATTAATATTATATATTAAACAAAGAACTTAATATCTTTAAGGTAGACATTAAATTTCCAAGAAAAAAAAACTTCCTGGAAAGGACATACACACACACTCACATGCACGCACACATACACATACTAAATCATCTAAGAGGGAAAATACTAACATGTCACAACAGGTTTAAAACCCTGCAGTTGAAGTAGATAGTATCTACCTCCAATATTTAAATTCTGATTATACCTATTATTGATTTAAAAAAATAAAATTATATATAGACAATATCATACAGATTTCTGAAAAAGCATTTTTTGCCCACTTTGTAGTTTCTTATTGCTTGCAATTCCTCTAACTGAAATTCTGTATTGCTTAGATGTTTATATTTATGCACTATATTATATACTGCCTTGAATTGTTTTTGCTCTGTGCCAGGCACTATTTGAGTTTCAACAGTATACTTTAAGAACAAGGTCGAGTTCCCTACAAGAAAGATCCTAAAAAAAATCTTACCAGTAATCTCCACTATTAAAAGAGCTCAATGATAACTTTTAATCTTACATCTTATTTGAAAGTGGTTCTATATAGTGAACAAGAGGTTCTTATGCAGTTATTATTTTTTAAAAAAATATTCCAGAAGAACTGGTTAAGGCAAAGTCATCAATAATCAATGAGAGTAAGGTCAAGTCAATTCTAGGCATATTGTAGTCTATTATGGAGATGGACTAAGGAGATGGATTAAAGCAAGATGAACAAAATATTGTAGTATTAAAAGTCATATCATTGTAGATCCTTTCACAGAATTGGAATCAACTCTTGGAAAAGGTGATCTCTTATAAATGTCCCAGTTAACTGACAGTTGGCATGGGTCCACTTGAAGAGACAGATGCTAAAGAAACGGTGGTAATATGTGATGTTAAAATCCTATTTCCCCTCCATGCGAAATCACTGTCAAAGTTTTGCTTTTTCTTTGTAAATCATGCTTGAATTCGCCCGCAGGATCAAAAATATCTGTGCTTCTGTTCTCCAAAACCCAGAGAACAGCAGTGAGCCAGCTGGCAGAGACCACTGGCTGCCTGCCATTGTCGGCTGAGGTTGCAATGTGGTCCCAAGGGGAAAAACAATCATGAATTCTGTTTAACTAGAGCCATAGAATGGCATTTGTTTTTTGATGGACTGTGGGTCTATTACTAAGACAAACTAGATTAAAGCCATTCAGATCCTACTTTCTGTGACTCTGGGAAGATCAGAGGACTGAGGAAGTTTTCAGAAAAAAGATTATGTTTGTTTGTCAGTCTTTGACACAATGATGAAACAAACAAATGGAAGGTAAACATTGAGGAACCTACATTTAAAAAAAAAAAAACACCATTTCCAACTGAACTGTTTTAGCTTGCTACAGGATTTCCTGAGAGGGGAGATGATAAAGAAAAGCATTAATGGTGTTTCTGTTAGGCCTTTCCCCAAGAATCCTGGTAATTATTAAGGCACTTCTAATCTCCAAACAAGGCTATGAAGCAGTACATGGCTTATTTCAATTTCACAGACGAGAAAGATGAGACCAGATCAAATAATCTGTTCAGCATTGCAGTATGAGGGCAAAAGACAGGAACACATTGCCACACAGGGGAGATATTTATAAACTATAATCATTGACATCCAAGCATTTCTGATGCCTTAGGAAACCTGGCTGGTAATACAAGGCTTTTCAGTTTGGGATCTCTGACTTCTCGAGGAGGAAATGAGGAAGGCAATGCAGGGGCTCTGAGTGGCCTCCATACTTGGGCTCACATTCCACCCTGGTAATTTCAGGTCTGCGGTAGAAAAAGATTTGTGGTCACACTCTCTATTTAAGACAACATAAGAGGACACTAAAGGCTAGGCATGGCATCCCCTAGGCAACAAAGAACATAATATTTCCAGGTGGAAAGGGAATACTTAAAAGTTTCAAATTTGAAATTTATCTTTACTTATTAATAGATCAGTGCTAATTGTGGAAGAGCTGGAGTTGATATATATGTATACATATGTACACACACACACACACACACACATACACAGTGTCCTAACAAAGAGACTGCCTAGGTGCTTATTAAGTTGTATAGATTGGCTAGACTCTGAGATTGTCAGAGTCTGGCATGTAACTACAATAGATGTTTAGTTATCATCAGATGCCTTAAAGGATCAGGATATGCCATGCCTGTGTGTCTACACAAACATAGGTAGACATGCAAAGTTTTATCAAATAATGAAGATACCCACTTCCTGATTTGTATAGTACCCAAGCCTTGTACACAAACACTACAAATGGATAACAAAACAAAACCAACCACTTAACTACCTGTGACAGTTAACACTGATGGTCATATTCACAGGATCTAGGTTCAATCATGAAAGAAACTTCTGTGTATATCTGTGAATACTTTAGCTAGATAAGGTTAGCTTGTTGGCATGCCTGTGAAGGATTTTGTTGACTGGGTATATTTAAGTATGAGGACTTACTTTGTATATGGACAGAACTCTCATAGGCTTGGATCTTAGACAACATAAATCTGGGGAAGCAAATTGAGCAAGAGCAATTATTATTCTCTTCTTCCAAATTGTGGATATAATAGGATCTTCTGCCTCAAAATCCCCCTTCAGGACTTGCCTACCAAGAGAAAATAAACTCTTTCTCTGTAAAAGGACTTATTCGAAGAACTCTCATTACTAATAAGTACAGTCTTTTTTTGTTTTGTTTTGTTTTGTTTTTTGTTTTTCGAGACAGGGTTTTTCTGTGTAGCCCTTGCTGTCCTGGAACTCACTCTGTAGACCAGGTTGGCCTTGAACTCAGAAATCTGCCTGCCTCTGCCTCCCAAGTGCTGGGATTAAAGGTGTGTGCCACCACTGCCCAGCATAAGTACAGTCTTATTTTGGTACCTTTGAATGGAGAGAAAAGTAACCTTTTTTTTTCAGCTAAAAATATCATTAGTAGTATACTGGTATTTGACATATGTTAAGAATAAATAGGTCTGAATGTTATTCAAATTATATATTTAAAAAAGTAAAAAGGTTGCTATGCATCAATATATTAATTTATTCACAATGGTGTTATGCATTTAAATAAAGTGCTGGCTATTTATATAAACTATGTGTAACAAAGGCAAGTTTGAAGTGAAATAGATCTTGAAAACTTTTACCTATAGTGAACTGTGATATATTCATGGATTTACTAAGTTTACAAAGGGACTTGTGGATATGATTTAAGCATCCGAGGTAGAGGAACAATAACTTTTGTAAATGAAGAGTTTTGGTGACATGAACTTATTTTTCAGAAGAAGAGGATGATTTATAGATTGAATTTAAATTTCCATAATATTCTTTTAAAAGTACCAAACAGTAAATGAAGCATTACTGTTTTTAACCTTTCTTCATATTCATCAATGAGAAGTAAGGATAATTCTGAAACTTTCTTTTTGCATTTTTAATAACTTAAGGGATATCCTATGTTAAATTATTTTAAGAAAAAGTTAATGGATTTCATATGTATATTATAAACACTTAATGAAAATATCATTAACTCTTAAATTCTGAATTTATATGAGACTACATTAATGGAAGATATTTTCTCTCCTGTGGTGGATGTCTGAGTTATTTCCAATTAAGCTTATAATTTGAAGTTTCACAAGATGTTTATTTATTGTCTTATGAAAAACAACATTCAGGTTAAACTGGTGTAGTTACAAGTAAATATTTTGTTCACTGACCTCATATTCTTTATTTAACACAAAAAATGTAACTATAATATTTCCATATGTGATATGCCCAAAGGCATTTTCCTGGTTGTTTATCATATACCTCTTCTCTCTTATAAGTGTATTTTCAGTGTGTTTTTCTTGTAATGTTAGTGAAAATACCATACATTCATTGCTAAGGGTAATAGTGGAAATAGCCAGAGCTTTTTTTTGCCGAGTGCAAGCAAGCAAGACAAAGTACAGAAAAGAACAATATTCTTTTAAGTGCACCAGAGTGCACAAAAAGGAGCTGTACTGTATTAATACCACCCTAAATACTTAGGGAACAAAGTTTAACTAAGGGACTTTCTGAGAGGTAGTGTTGGATTTCTAGAGACAAACTCATTTATTCATACAGTTCAAGCTAACTAACTTGGTTACTAAAGGTAACTAAGAATGCCTTAATTATTTTTCTATTTTTTGTGATAAGACATCATGACCAAGACAATTCATAAAGGAAAGCATTTAACTTGAGGTTTATGATTTCAGAGGGTTAGAGTTTAAGGGAAGAAGGGGGTCTTGGCAGCAGGCAGACAAGCATGGCAGTAGCTGATCTCTCTCATCAAGAGATACAACCATCACTCCGAGGTAGGCAGAATGAAAGGAGTGATGTGGGCCTTTAATCCCTCAAAGCCTGTCCAGGTTGAGAAACCTCCTCCAACAAGGCCATGCCTCCTAATCCTTTCCAAACAGTTTCACCAACCTGAAACCAATTATTCAAATATATGAGCATATATTCTCATTAAAACCATCACAAAGACCATATAGAAACTGGCCTCCACCATATAGAAATTGCCTTTTAAAGCATGTTCAATGACTCCCACTTTATTCTTGAGGAAAAGGCTCAAAAAGCCAATAACCTCCCACTGCTTGGCAACTAAACACCCGAGGTTTCATCTTTTCATGTCTTGTACCCATTTTCTTTCATCTGACATTATCATTTTTTAATGAAGTCCTTAGTTTAGGTGTAAAGATGGAATCCAAGTAGTTTCTGATGATACTATGTACTGCAGCTTAGGTCTACAGCTCTGAAGAAAATATCTTGGTGGTTACTGTAACTTTTATGTTTTCCTGTTTTTAGTAGGCTTAGAATTGGCTCTCATTTTCAAGTATTTTATGCACATTATAAACATTCATTTTGGAATCCTATAAAAAAATCACAAATGCAATATTTTCAATTCATCAGAAAACACAAATCAACATGAGGAATTTTTTTATGCAATTACAAATATTTAAAATTTATAATAACAAAAGTGAAAATGATTCTGTACCAGCATTTTAAATCAAAATGCTGTATTTTGAGGCACCATTACTGTGTAGGATGTACACAAATACTAACTCTTTGGTAACTTCTAAAGCAAATATTATGTTACATCAAGCATTTGACAGAACAAACATTATAATTGAAGACTTTTTGGTGATTTCATTTAATTTTGAAGGCTTACTCTTACAATCTTAAATGCTATAAATTACTTTAATGAGTAAGCTTTTATTATCTTTTCACATTTTGAATTCAATGATTTTATTTCCCAAAAGAATCTATTATGAATAATTCATTTCAATAAATAGCTATTTTAATGTGTTTTTAAAAAATTCTTTGGAAAACTGAAAGGACATACTACCATTTCTGGCTAATATAATTAACATTAACTTTTTAACTTTAATTTTAAAATGGCAAAATTAAATAAACTTATAGTATACAACATGTTTTATTACACATTAATGCATTTAGAACATTTAAATCAATCCAAAGATCCCTACTTAACAAGTATAGTATATAGCATAATGTATAATATGTAGTATAATATATAATATACAATATATAATGTTTTATATATAAATATGTTATGGAATAGCTAAAATAAGGTAATGTGCATTTTTCTATACTTAAAATTTATAATGAAGAAACTCAAATCTAACCTCATAAATTTTCAAATATGTGACATACTGTTTTAAGATGAAGTCATTGTGATATAAAATTGGTCCCTTGAATTTAATCTAGTCTATAATTGGAATTTGGCTCTAACTGATATCTATCCAAGGGCCCTGACTCTCAGCACATAACTCCTCATGTAGGCTAGGATGACTGGCCCCAGAACTAGGATTATAATAGATGGACATCAGCAGCAAGCCTGGCTTTTTACAATGTGGTGTTGGAGATCTGAACTCAGGTTCTCACACTTATTCAGCAACCACTTTATACTGTATGTGCCATCTCTCCAGTTCCCTGGAATTCAACTTCAATTCTACATGCAACTGGGGTCGTGTGTATTTATTTCCCTTGTCTGGCATTGAATGCTGTTATATTAATGACTAACTCATAATTAGTTCTTACTATTGTTGGCTCTCTGATAAGTATTTAATAGGTGCTGTCTTATTAAATTCTGACAAGTCTCTGTAGCAAATAATATTATTTTGATGTTCATTCGCCAGTGAAGAAACTCATGCTTAGAGTGAGGAACAAGGTTAGGGACTCCATGTCACATAGCTAGGAATGCAAGAGGCTTGGGAGGAAGCTTCTGCCGGGATAACTCTATGGTGAGAGCAGATGCTCCTGAACTTTTCTTGCTGGAAAAGAGTAATTAAAAGTCACAATTATGAATAAATAATAAGATTAAGATGAGCATTGAGGCACACACCAATAATCCCAGCAAGTGGGAGTCAGAGGCGGGAGGATTATAAGGCGTTCGAGGACCTTTCAGCTACACAGCAAATTAAAGATCAGCTTGGGATTCAAGAGAGATACTGTCTCAAAAATATGCACAAACAAGTCAAAGCTCAGATACATAATAAGAATAGATATATCCAAAGTGCTGCAAAGAGACCATAAGATCAAAACGGAGGAAAATTTGGAGAGACCTAGATTGTTTGTGAAAGAAAATTTCAAGGCAGAATACAGGCAGTGTAGACATTGGTTCAGGTGTTGTATCTCCTGATATTTCACAGGTCAGGGGACCATTAAAAAAAAAAATATCAAAAGCAATATGAAAGCAATTATGGGTGGGAAGAGCATTGTGCCTTTGCTAACTGTGGAATATATCTCTGCCCTTCCATGAAAGGAGTCTCCATTGCTAACCTTCTTATTCACCTACATCCCTGGAAAGGCTCTATAAGAGAAAGGCTAAAGGCTGAATTCCAGAGGAGAAACTGACAGGAAATCCTTTTCATTGTCTTTGCAATAGCAAGAATATGTGCCTAAAAATACATTTAAACTTATTTCTAACTATGTATCCTGGTGTGTGTGTTTCTTGGTTTATCTATGCGACACGAGATAGCTCCCAGTTTTAAATCTATCTGTCCCTTTAGATTGTATGTTTACTTAAGAGACGTTAATTCCAGTCATACATCAACACTCACTGTACGAATTCTAACAATATTCATATTAAATTTTATTTAGAAGAAAGCCTTGATATTATTGCCACTATCTCCTAATAGCAAGGACTTAATAATATCTGTCTGATGCTTTTAACTGTTTTCTGAATAGCCAGCAAATGCTACTACTTAGACATTTTGCTCAGTACAAATGGAAAAAATATGCCTACATGATCAGGCTTTGATAGTTACTCTTAAAGTTGCTTCAAATTTTGCATACAGTGAAGGTTTAAAAAGATATTAGCTATAAAACATTGTTAAGGTAATGGTATAGCTCAATGGTATAGTATACCTTTTATGTACAAGGCCCTGGATTTGTATATAAGTGTAGGAAGAAAAACTGGCTTAGATTCTCCATAACATTTTTTTCAGGGTTAGACAACTACGTACTTAATATCTATTAACTACTTCATCAAGTCTGTTACAGGCCAATGAAAAATAAAATAAGAATAGATTAAGATTAGAACTAGGATTTGTAAATTTAAAGGAAAAATGAAATTGCTGGTTATTCTTTCTGTTGCTTTTAATAAATTGCTTATAAATTCTCAGGAACTGTACCTGCCCAGTCTATGCATACTGGTTACAGTGACTAGAATTGTAATGAGAGCTGGAAACACTCTAGTTCATTAGCAGAGCAATTCATCTGAAAACTTAGTTAATGTAGTGATAGTAGTATCATAAATTGGATATCTTTTTTTTTTCTAATTCAAAATGTAAGTATGGCAGGAGTTCACCATCAAAGTGACTCATATTAGAATGTATATTCAGTGATTCCTACAATGTTATGAAACTTTCAAAATGAATTCCCTTCACTGTTATACATAACTGTTTCTCCTGGAGAGAACTGAGTAAGTGAATGCACAGCTACTTGTCACATACATATTTGTATTTTACAAATACTTGGTTAAGCTTCATTTTCTTTCCCATTTCACTCCACATATTTATTATTTTATTGAGTGCCAAGTCAGATCATTGAACTGTTATTCTCTATAGCAAAACCATGTATTCCCTCTGTCTGAATCTAAAACTCTGGTAACATCAACGTTAAAGCCAATGTGCAGCAGTGGGGGGAGGAAAATGAGCCAAGCATTTGCCTTCTGGGCTAATAACTATTTTTGAGACAGATTCTTAACACTGACCTCTAATTTAGTGAGTGGCTCAGGTTCAGATTAATATTCATTTGCTTTGCTCTTCTGAATACTGAGATTAAAGGCATATGTCATAATATTTGATGACTTCTGTCATCAAATTTTCCATATTTCATATCATTAAAGGTTGGGTTAAAATACTTTTTGGGCATTTAGTTGCAATGGCTAAGCCCTGGGATATTGATAACTAACATAATTTTTTGAAGTGTTATGTTCAGAAGTCAATAGGTACTATATCTTGAGTACTGATAGAGTTGTACTTTTGAAAATGATGGTAAGTTTCAAGCTAAGATACTTAAATGTGGTATGTTCATACCAGTGAATCAGAGAAAAGAGGCTAACATATATGTTCACATTTTTGCATGCTGAAATGTGCAAAACATCATTCCACTTAAACCATCCTTCTTAGATCATATTTAGCAAGAACTCATTAATGCATAGTTCAAGTATGTCTTACAAAATAGGGAAGGGCAACTAAGTACCCTGCCTTGATCTTTAATTAATAGTACAGAGAAACAGCTAATCCAGTCAAGACAATCAAGATTAGCATGAATAGAAGCCAGCATAGATGTGAACATATTCATTGTTACATTAGATGTTGTCGAACCTCCTGAACATATTTTCCATAAAAAAAATGTGACACAGAGTAATTCTCAGCATTTAAACCTCCCAAGACTGGGTTAGCAGATCCAAGAAGCCATTCTTGAGATGTCAGGCATGACAGGGTAAGCCTGGTGGACTTTAGTAGACTTCACTCAGACTTTGAGGAAGGGATGCTGATGAAAATCAACTTAATGGGTATCACCAAAACTATGATCTGTGGTCTTCCTCCAGAGCACAACTAAAATTATCATGGATTTCTTTGGACATCTCTGACAAAGTTTCCTTTCATCTTACATTTGTACTACAAGTTCCAAGATGTCTTAAGTTTTACAACTTGCAAAGCCCTCAAAAGAGACTTGTAGATAGAAATAAATACCCAATAACTATTATTTTACTGTTACTACTTTACAATTCACCAACTTGTATTCAAGACTTTTTTGAATAAACTGCTACCTTATATAACATGTATGGTGATCCTAGAAAGCCTGCTTGTGAGCAGAATGTTTGCGTAAGCCAGTAACTAGGTTTTCCATTTCTGACTCAATGAGGGTCTCTAAATCTATAAATGTGAAGGTGATGATACATAATGGTGTCTGAGGAAAACCACGTGAAAGCATTTTTCACAACATAAAATTGCAACATATTTGGGGTTATAAGTTATTTGTCATTCCACTCCAAAACTACACCAAAGAAATCAGTGAATATCAAGAGCCCATTTGGTGTCTAATGATCTGGTTTATGAAAACAAAATAAAGCAAGGTAATCAATAAACTAATCACAAAGAACTCTTGGTCATGCTTGGAGTATTATGAAATAGGTGAGAAGATAAGTATGTGAAGAATCAATACAACTGGTTCTCAATAAACAGTCAATATATCTAAAATGTGTATGTGGGGGTTAATGTTAGCATCACTTTAGCTGATGGTTGTTTTTTACAAAAGCATTGAAGATAAAGAAACTTTTAAATTGAGTAGGAGGAAAGAGAACAGAGAGCTAATAGAAATGCCAACAGATTTGGAAGAGTTTGAAAGATGGATAAAGGAAAAGATCCAGGAAGAGGTTTCTAGAGAGGAGGAAGACAGTGCTGATATGAGAGTGAGACCCAAAGACATTGCAGTCAAAGAAACCATGCAGTCAGGGAAGGGAGGGTTATACAATGAGGAAGAAGCACATCATGAGCTGTCTAGTTCTAAGTGCACTAGGACATGATCCTGGGGAATCAGCTGGGGAATGTCAACATTGTTTCTTCAAATCAGATAAAATAAAAAGCTCAGTGGGAAAGCATGCCGGTTATATTTTTTAAAAAAGAAAACACCTGAAATACAAATGAGATATTCACTGAAGGTCAGTATACACTTACAATATAATTTGCTATTAAATAATTGTGATATTTTCTCCAGTAATTGGACTTCTGTTTTGAAATATATGTCTTATGATGGTCATTGATATTAGTAGTTATTTTACAAATAATGGTGTAATGCTTTTCAGACATCAGTCATTTTTTTACAGTCTAATTCATAGCAGAAATATAAATGTAGGATTTTACCATTCAGTACATCATCCTATGAAAGTTATTAGTGTCTCCTATATTCAATAATTTTTATTTCATTATAAATCAGTACAGTCCTCATCATGGGCTCTTTATTATGCTCCCAAACACTGATAAATATTAATCCCAAGGCTCTCTTGATGCTCTTTCCCGACAAAACAGAAGTTTTAGACACTTTTATAAGAAAAGTCTCCTCACTAAACTCACAGGAGACTTCAATTTTTCATTTCATTTATGATAACTGAGTCTCTTCTTCACATGGTATATACTTGTTCACATTCATTTTCATACTGATATTTATGGTATGAGCTTCCCTTACTTCAGAAATTCCTTACCTGGAGGGATGTGTTATGCCTATGTTTTCAAACCTACTTGGTGAATCTTAAGCACTTTGGAATCCTAAGTTTTTCACATTGGGATAAAATCATAGTTTCTTCACCCATATGCATACTTATGCAAATAGACACACTAGATTTTCCATTTAATTTCAAAGAAAATATTCAGAGTTCTCAAGGAAACATTATCCAGTGAGACAGCTGTAGGTAAAGTAATTTGATATGTAAGTCTGATGGATTTTTTTAGATCCCAAGTATTAGAAGGAGAGTTGGCCAACCAATCTGTTCTCCGTGTGTCCACATACATACATATACACAGACACACAGACACATATACATACACTCCAAATATAAATGAGACATATTATTTTAAATTATTATTTAAAATTATTTTAATATTATTAATATTAATTAAAATTAATAAAGTTATTTAAATAACAATTTAAATAAATTAATATTTAATAAGCATCCCAGAGTGAAATACAAATTCAGTATATACTTGCACATGTTACTAACCATAGATAGTTAGCTATGGTTATATTTTCAATTGGTTTAATAAAACTAATTCAATCAGGCATTCTGAGAGAACTGGGAATATTGGTGATGATATCAAAAGAGGAAAGAGTAGGGGATTTAGGAGAAAAACAAAACCTTTCACCTTGAAAGTTAGCATAATTACAGCTGACTTTTGGGTAATGCTGTTACCTTGGATATAATTCCCTTTATAATAGTTTCTTTCAATTTTGAGATCATGATATAATTGCATCATTATATCTTTTTCCAGAAAAGGTCTAGCTAGACCCACCCCATGACAGGCTGTGAGATGCCATTTCAGGGGAACAGGTGCAAGTTTCTTCCCAGAATGGAACAAACCAGTTCCAGGGAAAACCACAGTTTGTGGACAACCATTCAGGAGCTTTCCAAACATTTGGCCTGAGGCAAGAAAAGTCATCAGCATTAGTTCCAGAAAGTCCCTAGACTCGATTTCCAGCAGTGATTTTAGAAAACTCCTAGAGCCCTGTCCAATCACAGAGTCACCCATACTTCTCCCTAAATTCCCCTGATTTGCCTAAATTGAGCCTTTGAGCTCACTTCTGGGTTGCCACTTTGATGAATGGTTGACCCTGAATGATGGTAACTTCTGAAGAATAAATGCTCTTTGCATTTGCATACTACTTGAGTCTGGGGTCTTCCTTCAGTGATTATTAGGCTCTAATATTCCCTTCTTCTCTCCCAGCAGACCCATCTACCCCACTTTGCACTCTTTCAAATTCATAGCCTCTTTGTAAAATTTTTTTCTTCCATATATGTATTTCATATACATATTTGCTCTTAAATACATAAATCCAACCTTTCTGGTCTATATAGTCTTCATTGTATCAAAAGGAAAAACCACATTTGAGAAAAGATCAGGTTGTTTTTTTTTTTTTTTTAAAAGCAGTTAAATTTTTGTCCTAAAGGAAAGGATACATGTTGCATTAATAGTTTTTTGTTTCAAAAGAATGCATATACCAGTCACTACACATTCAATAACATCAGTATAAACTATTGTTTGGGAGAAAAAGATGATGAAGATTTCTTTTTCACATTTCATGATATGCATTCTAACAGAGAAGATAAGGGACATGAATAACTACATTACAAGGTAGAAATATGTCATAAGAGTTTTTCTCAACTCCAGTGGAAACTCCTTCTAAACCCTTTTCACTTTGCTAATAGAGGTATCCAAGGCCCATCACAAAATAAGCATAGATTATAAAAACTCAAATACCATAACCCTAAATAGGTGGTGATTGCTGGTCTTCCATGCCTCTAAAGTGTCTGTTTTCCTTATTGTGGTAAGAAATGATCAGCCTACCTCTTTTCTCTGAAAGTGTTTTGTGAGTCTTTCCTAGCTCTTTAACTGCACCATAACCTACCTGAAGAAAAAGCAAAGACATTTGAAGAAAGCTTTCTAGTTAGCCATCTGAATGCAGGCTGACTTGACATTAGATGGTGGATAAATATTGTGTGGTGAAAACATCTGGCGAATACACTAAGTAATACAGACCCTACATATACCATGATCTTAGATACCTTTTAACTGAAAATTTGTTGTTGTCATTGAATAGAGTAAGCAACATTTAGGTAATAGTTAATTTTAAAGTATTGTATCAAATGTCTTGCAACTTTCCAAATAAGCCTTTGCTGGAATGATACTATTTGGTATGGTCATACAGATGTCTTTTTGCTTAAGGTGAAACTAAAATAGAGAATATTAAAAAGTAAAAGTATTTTCCCATGCTATAATCACCCCCCCAAAAAAAAAAGCAATAGCAGATCAGGTGCTTCATGAAGGATCACTTTCAGAACCAATTCCACTCACTCTAAATTCATGAAGCCTTAATGCATCTTTTTCTGACATCAGATAGTGTATTTAAGTGTCTTTCAGGCATAGAACAAAAGGTAGTTTTTTTTTTTTTTTCTGACACACTTCCAGATGCCTAGAAGTTAGGCCAATTTTTATCTACTTGCCCAGAGGCAACACAATTGCTGACAAATAGATGAAGAAAGCACATAAACTGTGCTAAAAATAAAATCAAATCAGTGTTATAAATTGGACCACGTATGAGAGGTGTTTAGCTCCGCTCTTAATAAAAACAAGAAAACGACATTCTGAGGCTTCAGCAGCCTGAGCTGCACACTGTTTTGCTAATCTAGAGGCTCTGAAATCTTCAGAAATGCACCGAGAAAGCATCTGCATCAATATTGCTTCAACACAAACTAACAAAGAGGAAATTCTTCCCTTGTTTCCATCCCTGCTCTAGTTACTGAATCCCTTTTTCTAAGTGATCCTTCAAGACTCTATGTTGGATAGCATTAGGGATCTACTCAAAATCTACCATGCTTCCCACCCTGCATCTCATCATAACAAAAGCCAACATGCCCAGCACCACACAGAACTGTGTGGCTTTTGCACAGCTTCCTCGGTTCACTCTACCTGACACAATGACCTTTCCTGTGAGCCAGGAGGCATGAGACCACCTGGATTCTGCTTCTGCTTCAAGCTTTTACCCCTCTGTGACTTGTATTGGCTGTCCAGGTTGAGAATGCATCCTTCTTCCATCCCCTAAACTGGCACACAATATTAACAGAGAGGGAAAAGAATTCATATCTTTCCTTGGATGCAGAGGAGACTTGACTAACAAATGTCAGTTGAGTAAGGTTCCTATTACCAAAACTACACAAGAGGTGTAGGAGTTAGAGAGAAACTAAAAATGAATAAGGCAGGCAATGGGAAAACCAAACCAACAAAGCTAATTCACTCAGCTGTATCCACCAGAGGTCTGTAAGTGCTTCCTAAGTAAATTTCCTGTATCCTGTAAAGTGGGCATTTGTGGTATGGTTGGATACACTATAGGAACTATCCAGCATCCTACAGAACATAAGGTCAGTCTGAATCAGTGTGGTAAGCATGGATTCTTCACTGAGTTAATTTCATAATTTAATGTAATGTAGCTGGAAGAAAAATAGAGTATCTCGGGGACATCTGACAGTTACTTGTTCGCAAATGAAAAATCAACTAATCAGAAACACTTATAAGTAATATTTGTTTTCATTTCGGTAAACGTTTCACTATTTTGTCCTTATCCAGAATACCTGGCTCTCAGACAGATTTAGAAGAAGTGTTTTCACACCCAGAGGATGTAAGATAACAGACTGTTCCCATTACAAAGAAAAGAAACAAACAAGGAAAGAAATGTGATGGTATGGTTTTGAGAAGATACAAGTTATCAAAATAATTGGGAAAGAATCTAAGTTAAAAATTTAGCAACATTTATTTAGAGCCTATCTCGATATCCTATTTCAAAATTCCCTCAACTAAATTTAGTCTCATTAGTATCCTCATCTATTACATATGAATCTGTAACACATTCCTTTAAAATCAACTAAGTATTCAACATTTGTCAAACAAATCATACTACAGGTTTCCAAAAATATAAAAAAGTTTTCGGAGTCTGCTCAAAGGATTCTACCACCATGTTTGCCAAGCCTTGATATTTCAGGGGGAAATG
Organism: Mastomys coucha; assembly: GCF_008632895.1. Lineage (NCBI taxonomy): Eukaryota > Metazoa > Chordata > Mammalia > Rodentia > Muridae > Mastomys > Mastomys coucha. The sequence continues at coordinate 36,159,338 of NW_022196910.1, forward strand.
TGAAAACTGGTCTCCTTTATAGCACTTGGAATTGAAACCTGGACCTTATGTGTGGTGGACCAGTGCTCTACTACCAAGCTACACTCCTAAATTATTTTTTGAAATTCTGTTTTCTGAAACAGAGCCTCATTAGGTTGCCCAGGTAGACCTTCATATTTGAAGCCTCCTCCTTCAGTCTAGTAAGTAGCTGTGGTCACAGTCAGGAGCCTCCAGGTTTACCTTAAAAAGTACGTAGTTATAAAGAGCCATCTAACAGGTCTAAAATCACCATCTTAATGATTACCTATAGTAGCAACATTCATACAGATTTTGAACTTGTATTGAACTATGATGGATTCACTATGAAATGATCCATTTAACTGAATGCCTATATTATATAAAAAATATTTAACTAAATATTTTGTTTTCTTTATTCACCATAGAGGGGAATCTATTAGTCTACAATATAGGGTATAGAGAAAACGTTGGTTCAAAGTCTCCATATTCCATTATAGTTTGATGCATTCTCTCATTCTTTTAACAAATGTCTTTTTCTTTTACTTTCTTTCTTGGTCTTGAACCCCTTATGAAGCTGAGGATGATCATGAACTAATTCTACTGCCTATACCTTTGTTGTACTGCAGTTCCAGGTATGCAGTAATGTATTCAGCACTGGAAATGAATCCAACAACCTGTCATGCCAGACAGACAATCTATTGAGTTAAACTTCCAGACACTCCCTGCCAAAATTTTTCTTTTTAATTTAAAATATTTCATTACATTTACTTATTTGTTTAGTGTGCATGGGTACATCCATGTGCACGTGTGTAGGTGAGCATGTGAGAGGATTCTGGGAAATGACCACCAGGAAACATTTCTGAAACACCTCCCCATATGCCAAGTATTATGATGGGCACTGCAGAAGATTACATGGGGCACACATCAAGCCTCGTGTCTGGTAGTTTCGGCTTCTAGTGGCTTCTTACAGTGTTTGATAAATAAATATATCATGGCAAAATGCAAGCCATATAATAAATGGGAGGTAGAATTTGCATTAAGAGATCAGATCATATGCCTCATGATGAGTCAAGCTTGGGTTAAAGAGAAATCACTTTAAATTGTCTCTGGGCAGAGTTGAGTCCACAGGAGGTAGAAGTTTGCTTTTTTTGCTTTCCCTTGTCTGCTTCCTCTCCTGCCCTAATCCTTACTTTCCTTGAAGATAGTTACTGAGTTCTGGTTACTTATATTTTGTTTGTTTGTTGATTTACTTTTGTTTTTGTTTTTCTTTCTGTCTTTCTAGATCACGAGCATACCCTCTCTCTGACACTATGAAAGAATACAGCTTACCTTAGAAAAACTAGGAGCTGCCTAGCTTGTATGCCTACTTTAGAGAACTAACCATTTTTTTTCCTTTTCCACAAGACAGAACAGGGTTTGAGAGTATGTATTTAAGGACAAGTACTCTTTATCTGCCTGAGAAGATAAACATGAATTAAACACATTCTCTAACCCTAGTGGGCTCATTATCTAACAAGTTGATGGTCATATAAAAAGATAATATAAAAAAAAAGATAAATGTGATGCTAGAAACATTCAAGTATATTACACAGTCTTTGAGCAAAAGACAGAGGATAAGAAATTCTATTTGAGGAACACATATTTAAACTGAATTATACAGGATGGATGGCATATGAGGTAGACATGGTGGGAGATAGAAAATGTTCATGGAGTATGAACAGCAGGGGAGTCTTAGGAGTAATAAATGATGTAGCGATTCTAGGCCAGGATGTCACAAGGAGCCCTGAAGACCATGTTAACGATTTCCATTAATATTTAAAATTCTAAATGCTTTCACTCAGTCTTGACTGTTTGTTTCATAGACAAATTTTCCCATCAGTGCTTTAAAGGGAGAAAATCGGTTATTCTGTGTAAGCTTTCTCTACTCTACAAGTTTATCCATAATGGGAAAAAGGAGTTTAACGTGTTGACCCTGTTTAAACAAAAGGCAGCCCACAGCTCTCAGCTGTAGTTCTCATATGGTAGCACAACGACACTTGCTGGAAAGTGGTCCCAGGTGAACTGTGGACCTTAGAAAGAAAAACAAAAAAACATGAAAACTCACAGAAAATCACCAACACACAGATATAGAAAAACAGGATAACTTGGAGCAAGAATTTTCTTAGTACATTGTATACATTTATAGTTAGCCTATTTAAATATGTTACCACTGCAAATTGGTATCGTCTGCACTGTGGTCACATGCTAAAGATATTTAAAATGCATTACTATTCATTGAGAAAATAAAATACATTTAAAGAAGTGTTTTAAAATCTAGTTTCTGGGGCTGGAAGTATGGCTAAGTGGTTAACAGCATACACTGTGATGAAAAGGACCCGGGTTCAGTTCCCAGCATCCACATTAGGTGGCTTATAACACCAGTTCAGGCAATCTGATGCTCTCTTCTGATCTCCAAGCACCTGCATCCATGAAGTGAATATCTAAATATGTGTGTGTGGGGGGGGGTGTGGGGGGGGTGTGGGGGTGTGTGTATTGTAGTGTTATTTTAATTAGTATTGACTAGGATATTTTTTATTAATTAGGTAAAAATAAAAATTAAATAGCAACTGTTAGACTATAAAGGGAAAAACTTATATTTGCTTAATGTAAGTACATGTAAGTTAAAATGCTACAAAATATCATCAGTGGATTCATTAATTACATTTTTCTATCAAGTGTTTCCTTTATATTGTCCTCTTGGGAATAAAGAATCAAAGTGAGAAAAATATTTTTAAAATCTTGTAAAACTTACGTTAGCTTCACATGAACAAAAACTCAGAATCAGAACACAAAGCTGTTTAATTCCACTGATAGGGAATACATATTAACCTGTCACTTGCAAACTAGAGTACCATAGCAAACATAACTCCATTTTAAAAATATGTGGTTATTATGAAGCTTATAGAGAATCCTAGGGAAGGTAGAAACTGGGTCACTTAAGATTGACGCTTTAATTATTGCTTAATAACTACTGCAGCAGATTAAATGGCAGTGTGGTTTCACATAGGACAATGAGCATCTGTAAGCACCTGTTTTACTATCACAGAGTGACCCAGGCAGTCTTGGGGTATTATCGTCTTGAAACCAGGATATGAAACAAGATAAAGGTAAAAATAATTTCCGGTTAATACTTCAAGACCTCTGTTGTCTAAATGATAATCGACACAGAATGATTTGTTTTATTATGTTCTCACTATTTATTTACTTTTGTCTCAAAATCTAAATTAGAATTTTGTAGGTTACAATAAAAATATACTCAAAAGGAAATTACATTGAAAAAAATCATTACTGTGATAAAAACCTACTGAGTTCACTTAAGTCTATAAAAATAATAAAATTGTGGTGAAGGCGTATACATGACTCTCTCAGAATTAAAAGGAAAAAAGGTTACTAAAATTTAACAGAGGATGTATGGAAAGTGTATAAGGGGTATATTCCAATATATGATAATGGAGAATAAAAATTTTTATCCATAAAGAGTAGATTCAAGATGTATAGAGTATACAGAAATAGTTTTCACTGACTTTATGCTCAATATCTATAACCCTGAAACCATTATAGCATACAGACAAACCAGGGAAATATTACACAGAAATAAATCCCATATACTTAGGAAATGGTGCGATCATAGATGATTATAACACTGGAAATTTCTTGATGGTTGCAGAACGTTTTTAATTAGGATGTTAAGGCAAGAGTAAAAGTCAGTGAAGCAGTCCTGGATAGTTACGTATAGAGATATGGTTCTGCACACTTTTGCGCTGTTTTTTCCTTTGACAGCAATACCTTCCCCTGACAGTCACAGGGCTGTCTCCTTCTTCTTTTATGTCTCCACTTCTATGTTTTTGTTTTCTTAATATTCCTAACTACATTTATTTGATATACTAGCTTATTTGTGATTTCCTAGTGACCACTGCTATGGTTCTATCTTGTTGCTGTTATTTTCTGTCTTTTCTCCTATCATGTAAACTCCATAAAATTAGAATGCTTGTCTACTATGTTTATGCCTATATTGCCAGCATCCAAAGAGTGCTTGGCACGTAACAGGCACATCACTATATTTACTCAAGAAATAATACTGTGGCTTGATACATTATATCCTAACAAGTACCAAACAAGTAGTGTCATTATTATTTAGAAGTAATATGTCCTCTTGGATCCTATCATTTTGAGTGAACAAAGCCTCATGACTCATTCTTATATTACAGTAATATGATGCTCTAATTGATCCAAACTTTGGGGGAGCTAGTTAGCCTTTAGGTTTTCTATCTCCGATGTTATCCACTATGAGACACCCTCCATTCTTTTTCGTCTGCCATTTATATGTTCAAGGATAATAATATGTATTGCCACAGTGAACAGATGGGTGAGAATTTATCCAGGTCATACTATATACCATGACCTTTGGCAAGTTACTTAACTGGTCCTTTCCATCATTCTCTTATTAAAATACATGAATATATTATCAATCATATCAATGATATTAAATAGGATTCAGAATACAAACCATGTGGGAAAGTATCTGATATGAATGGAGAAAAAAGAAAGTGATGAGGTTTTCCTCATCCAAGAGTCCCTACAAAGGTCTAGTCTATGCTTTAAACAATTTTCCATTATTTTCATAAGCCAACCTCAATGGTAATTTCTATTTCATTATATAAGAGTAACTGTGATGTCAATGATATTAATTCATATTGCAATGATCATGAGTTCTAGTGTTTCCTCCTAAATCTGACACTGAACATGGAAATTGTTAGCAGAGAGACTTCACATGGGATTAATTTATAGTTAGGGTGTGGTTATGATTTCCTAAACTAAAAATAGGATTAGGAAGGGAAATCACCAAGAGCTTCCTAACAGGGTTAGGTGAGGGGCAGTGAGAAACTGTGTCTGTGAGTGCCAAGGAGAACAATGAGAGAGGGCATCAGAAAGCTATGGCACAGGTAAAGCCTCTACTATTCCAATCTCAGGTCTTTGCATTCTTTTAGATACCTTGGAGCTATGGAATTTAGAAATAAGGAAGAAAATAGGATTCCTAATCTGACATCATCATAATACAGTGATAACTAAAAGATAACTGAGTTATGGCATAGGCTTTGAAATTCTTCTCTTGTTTTTTTTTAATAAACTAAGAGTGTGTCCTTAATTAATTTTAAAATACAAACTTAATCCCCTGAAAATTAGCATAGCAGAAATAACTGAATATTAAATCTTCTGCATCTTTTCAATAAGAAACAGACTTTGATTTAATGATTATATATTTTGTTTGTTTGTGATCACCAGGAGCAAACTAAGTCTCTCATGTGGGGATGATTATGACACATATGATTCTCATTATTAAGTACTAAGGCAATATAAATCAATAAACAAAACATATAAAAAACATGCTAAGCATGCAATTGCAGCCACCCAAAGCACTCGAGTCTTCTTTATTGCATCCGTAAAATAGAAAAATCTACTATAAAGATCAAATAATGTTACACAAATATTTCCCCAGTACCAAACTATGTACCAATCAAGGTAAGAAAAATGCATTGCCAAGGGTAGTGCACAGAGCACTCCATCCTGAGTTATCAATTTTTGATTTAAAGCATAGTTATTCATTTTCTCTGCAATCACTTTGGGTCTAGAAGCTATGGATAAGAAAGGCCTAAATATGCAAATTATTAAAAATCACTCACATATGGCACATTCCATTGAGCATTGTCAATTATGTAAACAGGTTAAGAGCATGTTCCTGTACTTATATATGCATGTTTTATGATGCTATTCTATACACATTTAATGTTACATGTCTTGGTTGTTGGAAAAATGGAAACAAGTTGGTAATGATGAGAATAGAATTAAGACAAAGAATCCTTCTGGCACTGCATCTCTATGGACGTATGTATGAAGATGTCCAAAAGAAAGAAAAGGTGAGGATGGGGGAAGAAAATGAAGAGGAAAATTAAAGGAGAGAACAGGAAGGAAAAGGTTGTGAAAGGAATTGGTCTTATAGGAAGGAAGAAATAACAGAGAATTTGTGGAGTACTGTCATAACCAGAGAGCTGAAATAATATTTTCTACACATGCAGTAAGTGGTAAAATGCTTCAATGCCTAAGTACAGGTATAAAAGTCAAGAGAAATAAAATAGTTCCTATGTGCTCAATATGTCCTTGATGACAGAATCTCAAAGACATAGAAGGACTCATCTCCCTCCTTGTTCCTGGAGAAGTCAAGCTCTCTCCTACAACCAGTATTCATTTTGTGTTATCTAGAAGTTGCTCAGAAAGTATCAATGACTCCCTAGAGGGAAAAATCATCACAAGATAAGATGACATCTAAAAAAAACAAAAAAGAATTTAAAACTTTTTAAAAAGTGGTATCGTTTGAATTTAGGTGTATGTGGGCTCTATTTTAAAATGTCACACTTTGATTGCTAGTCTTAGACATGTCTTGCTGTGATTTGCTTGACTTTAAAATTTTAACATTATAATTTAAGGAAAACATTTAAAACAGGTCCATACATGACAAAGCATGTGTGGCTCACACAATGCCTGTATACAGAGTTGAAACCTATACGTTTTTATGCAGAAAATAGTCCTGCTTACATGCACATCCCTTTATTTTAAAATCTGTGGTCTTGTATTCTCAATATTTGTTAAAATAGCATGCTGATGTGACTCTATTTATAGAAGAGACCCAAAATTTCTAGAAATATGTTCTAATGCCCAATGGCTGGCTTTATTCATTCCTCAAATCTGATGAAAATGCTAGGGATTAGGCAGGAAGCCAGCCTGGTAAGCCAGGATCTGGCAGAAACACTATGTCAGAAACAAATTTCATTGCTTTGCTACCTAGCCTTTCTACTGAGAAGCTGTGTCAACTTTGCTTCTTAACAATGTTGCTAACTCAAAACTGAAAGCCTGGAACTGTCTCACCGTGCTCAAATCCCTTGCTTTCCCACCTGTTCTTGCATTAAAGGCCATTAAACCATTTGTTTAAATAGCATTTCTGAATATGTTTTCCTCCTTTTCTGAAAGATAAACCACTAGGTAGTTCCTGTGCATCATAGTAGTAAATGGGGCCCTATCACCAACTTTACTGTATAAACTGTTGGAGGCCAGGGCTGGAAAAACCACATTCAGTTTGCTAAAGAGTAGCAAACAATTCCTAATGCCATTTCAGTTGTTATGGCCCTGTTGCCCTTCCTCTTTGCTTGCTCATTGCCTGTGAAGTAAGTTGCATGACCAGCTGCAGCTTTGTTTAAAAATATTTTCTAAGGATGCATCCTTAAAACAGTCTTGTTGTACATGCTACTTCAGCATTAATGCAAGGAATGCAGAAGAACAAGCATATTATCAAGTATCTATAAACCAAAATGTTGAAATGTCTTACCACTTAAAGGACTTAATTACAGGCACATTTGGGTTTGAGAAGGTGTGATTTGGAATTCTTTTCTGGGGTGGGGGTGAGGTTGAGAGACGATTTCATGTAGCTCAGGCTAACCTATTTAGCTGAGAATGGCCCAGGTCTTCTGATCCTCTTGCTTCAATCTTCCAACGACTGGGGTTTCAGGTGTCTACCTCCATGCCTAACTTGGAACTCTTGTTTGGATAAGTACTTCAGTATTATCCTCAGGTGTTAAGTAAAAATGCTCTAACAACTCCTGGTTTAATAGCCTTGACTTTGGCTTACATAACCTGTGAGGAACTGAAAGAAATTCCTGAGGGAGAAGTTGTTTTATAAATGGCCTTACATTTTATGTAGGTGACTGCACCAGACATCAAAGGGTTAATGGGAGTCTCACACAGCTGTGTATGTTCTGAGTATTTTCCATGTGCTTTTGCCTCCTTGTTGATGAAGGAATCTCAAAGTAGCAATTAGTAAATGCAATTACCTCTTTCCGATCTAGGGTAGGCATGGGATCACAGGTAAGAAGGAAGAAAATGAGCTTCAGGCAAAACAGGATGCTGTAATCTGCAGGGGCACGCAGGTAATTCACCAGAGGATTGAAATGGGGCTGTCTGATCCTTTCTCGGTTACCATGTAACTGAAATTATCATCATGGCCAGGGAAAGTGAAGACAAAACACAGAGACAGTGCTTATCATTTAAGCAATTCAGGGAAAGCATGTTTGACATTTAAAAATCTTCAATTATATTTGTCTTTGAGTATGTGTGCACATTTTATCCTTGATTAAGTAGCTGAATTGTTTAAGAGGAAAAATAAAATATTTAGTTCTCACAGAGAACAATATACAACGAGTTTCTCCCTTTGGCAAAAATAATTATACAAATGCTAGGTGTGTTAGAATCATCCACGAAGCCATATTTCACAAATAATAGCAATAGGCCCACAAAGACAGTGAGTCCCAATTTCTGTGTCATACTGGATGGGAATTATCAGATATTTCAATCCAGAATTAACTCCTGACAGACGTCAATAGCTAAGTGTTTTGTACATATCATTTGTGGTTTCAGTAGCCTGCTTGTAACGTAGTACATGGTAAGGAATGCCGTCTGACAGGGTTGCTAAGAAAGTTACTGCATTACATCTTTGACAAATAATCTTACCTGATTCTGATACTGGCTTAAAGGTCATTCTCTCTGCATGCAGAAATTCTCCATCTCTTGTTTAGCACACACAGTTGAGAACTAGATGATAACTTTTATCTTTACATGCATCATAATTTTCTGGAGACCTCTTTTGACATCGTGCCTCCCTATGCACACGATCAGTATAACAACCATGCTCTCTGGAGTTAAGATACGTACAGAAATAATCAGCACTTTTCCCTTACTCTTCATAACCACTGAGCTGGCACTTCTGTAAAACCTGTGAGTCTATTCAGAGAATCAAAACAAAGTCAATGAGAATTGGAACTGATCTACACAATTCAAACTTGAAGTAAAAATAAGTACAAAATTCACAGAGATTGTTGTACTTTATGAGCTTTGAGTTTCACAGAGGGGTGGCCAGAAACGCGTAACGGTATAAAAAATGTACTTGTTACTCTAAATTAGTTTTTATAGTCTTTCAAAACTGTCTTAATATTGTTTTCAAATGAATGAAAACTGACCGTCATTTTAAAAGATTCTTTGCTATGGGTTTTGAAAGTTATAATTTACAGTGCACAGACATTTTCAGCATTATTATTTCTACAACGCAGCAATTTATTTTCCTCATACACTTTAAAGCATGTATGTCTAACATGTATCAGGCTGCATAGGTTCCAGGACACCTATGAATGCAGTCTAAAACACATTTATAGATAGCAAAGTCGTCTTACAATGTCGGGCAACCCTAATTGAGAAAAAAAAAGATTTTTTTTCTTCCTTACAACAGAAAAAGTCAATGTTCCATTTATATGGATAGAAAAGAATGAAAATCTTCTGGATTGTGATACCGTAACTTTAAGGAAGTTTATGTTCCCACTGATAATGGATTCACTTGAGTATGATGCTGTTTATGTGCCACAGTATCATTGCTTACCATAGAGCCAATGAAAGTAGCATCCCAGGGAATATAGCCATTCCCTTATGCTCAGACAGAGTCAAATTCTCTTGAGGAAAATGCACATGTGAAATGAAAAGGTCTGGATAAAGTTTATGTAACAAAATGAAAAACATAACTCATTCCTTGAAGAATTTAGATGTGAAGGCATCCTTCTTTTTTCCCCACTCAAAAAAGCAGCGCTAACCATGTCATTCAATTACATAAAACTATAAAACAAATGAACATGTTACCTAGAAGCAAATGGTCATTGAAACATCTGAAAAGGCACTACAAACAGACCTTAGCGTCGATCATATCCGAATCAAGCAAAATTATTACATCAACTACTGTGTAATGTATATAGAGGACCATCTTCCTGTACTGAGAAGTCATTCCATCACTTCTTCTCCAGTCTTGGGAAATACATACCAGTAAAAGTGATGCTCTTGATGCACATTTATGATGTCTCTAGTTATCCTAGTCTTTCTACTCAAAGTCTCATTAACCTATTCCTAAAATGTTGTTACCTTCTTTTGGCTGGTACTAGAAAAGTGAGTACCCCCAATTTTCAACATACTATAGCTTACAGCCCATTACATCCTCATCATTTAAAGAACTATTACATAATTTTAGAATATGTGTATATATGTGAAAATTATATATACATATATATATATGAGTCCAAATTAAAACTATGTATTTATATTCATTTGTTTTACCCCCTACATAAATAGATTTGGCTAATTTTAATGAAAATAAAATCAGCTAGGAATCAACTTGAATCTAATAAATTTTCAGTGCAGATACATTCATGGGTAATAAATCATAAAAATATTTAAAACATAAGTGGATCAGATATTTAATGAGAAAATCACTACATGTTTCTGAAGTGTTTGTAAGACCTATAACTATATTATAATTTGGCATAACATCCATGTTTTGTCTGGGTTACCCATAATATTAGATAAAATTCTCTATTATATAATCAAATAGTCTTATTGTGCTTTTTTACCCCTGAAACTACATAATAATTACCATTAGGAAGATAAATACCATGTTACAAATTAGAATTAATAATAACCCTTCCCAGGTGTTGCATAAACTGGAAAGTAAAAGAACCAGAAGGTTTGAGATTTATATAAATTGCCTCCTTAAATCTAAATTCTTTCCCATAAGATGGCTATGAGAATCTGTTTTGGGGGTATATTCTAAATTGATTTAATATACTGACATCAAAAGAGATTAATTGATATTATTTCAATGTGTTATTAGACTAACAGGAAGTTCAAATTAACTTTCAGATTTCTAAAGCATTCCTCATTTTATTTATTAATCTCACAGCTCATTTTGCAAACATAATTAAGACAAACTACCATTTCCTAGTTTTATTTTTGTTAGCATCACGTCTAATATGCATATTGGAGAAAGTAAATAGCACGTTTTCTCCTTTTAAAAAGCTGATTAGAACCACCTGATAATTTAACCAGCTAGAATAGCTAACACCGTCTATGTAGACATAAGGTTTGGAACTAATATTGATAACTATCATGTGGTATTTCAGTACTAGGATTTCCCTTCGTAGTTGCAGCCTCCAGTTCTGATAAATATACCTTAAATTATAATTATCACATCCACTCTAAAGTATTACTAAGACTTACTACACCATCATCTTAAAGGGTAAAAAATTAGGAGTGTACAAAATTGTGAGCATAAATTTTCTGTATCATTTAAATTCATTTAAAGTCTTCAATCCGTTCATAACACCTTACAATTAGATATGACTTGCAGGATACGAAGGCTCAATTTTTCAGAAGTATATGAAAAAAACTTCATATTCATAAACATCTCTGTACATGCCGTTGATATAATTAATATTTTACACAGAGTCATGCAAATAAATGTCACAATCTAAGCCCACACTTTCACATTTCTCCAGTACAGTGCAAAAACAAGCAAATGGGATCTTATTTTGTTCCCATGGAAGGCTACTTCTTTGCTTTATGTCTTTTCATGTCTAAACTTGTAAACTCAGCTGTACATACATGAAGTAATTAAGTGGTGATTCTTTTGTCCTTGTATCTGAAAAGTGTTCCCTCTGAAAAGTCACAGATCTCAGCAGACACTACATTTTCAAGAAGTCATTTAGATATCAAGCTTTAGAAAAATTTCCTGTGTTCCTATGCATGCGTGATGAGTGTGTACATATGGTATATGTTTGTGGTGTAGAGTGTGTATATGTGTGTGTGAATGTGTGTGTGTGTGTGTGTGTGCACATGCCTAGGTATGTGAAATCTGCTAAGGTAGGTGAGTTAATCATCTAGAATAGAAAACGGTTTTGAGAATAATGTACAATATTAATATTCATCAATACACAAGTCAATATCACTGATGCTACATGGAGTCTGGTTTTTCCCAAGTTTGTGTAGAAACTTACACGTTAAAGGTATGTGATTGAAAAGGACTGCGTGGGGTACCCAGGCTTGTGTGGGAGATGAGATAGACTCAAGAAGGGAAGATCTCTTCTTCTTATCTCAAATGGGCATTTAGAAAAAAAAAGTACGACTTGGCATTTCTCCTGATAAATCAAAAAGATTTATCTTGGAACGAGCATCTGCTGCCTTCGCTCTGCTCTTGCAGAACCGGATAGCAGTGCTTTTCTGTTACATAGAACTGGGTATTTCCCTTCGCACCCCCCTCCCAGCTGATGGTAATCGCTTATCAGTCTCCGAGGAATAATAGGAAAACAAAGCTTAGATCAGAGATGATGGAATTAGAGATTGCAGAAGCTATTGTCAAGACTCTGTCTAACAAGTACGATGTGCTTGACCTGTTTCTCTGACAGTTATGGAAGTTGTTGTTTCAATAGCTCTCTTTTAACAAGATGAGAGAAGAGAAATGTTTTCCCCTTAAGATTTTTTAAATTTGAGACTATCTTCCTTCCATTACTTCCTAAACTTTCTTCTAGTCCAAGAGGATCCTGTCAACTGAACCTACGTCTACCTTCTGAAAGGAACACGAAAACTGCAGAAACATCAATTTTATATCAATTTTCCATATTAAAAGAGTGTGTCTTGACATGAATTTAGTATCTAGACAGTGACAAGTGAATGCAGCCTTTAAAAAAGGTAAAACTGGAATCTCATGCACAAAAGGAGCTTTAACACCAAAGTTAAACTTCCTGTTTCACCAAAGGGTTAGGTTAGGGAAGTGGACATCAACACACCCACCAAAGCTAACCAGATTCGCAAGATCCAAGTAAAATTGGAGTATCCTGATAATCCTGATGTCACTTGCAAAGGTTTTGAAACTTCCCATGTTTTAACCCTCCCACTGTAAAGGCTACCTGGCTAAATCTCGGGAGGCTGAAGATCTAGTTTTAATTTTACAAACTCAAGAAGCCCTCAAAGTTCAGACAGTGATGTGCTCTCCCAAAAAAACTGTCAGCCCCATAGGACAGATGCAAACAAGAAGATTCTGATAGCAGGCACAGGAGAGCAGCAGCAATTAAGCAGTGGAAAGTGGGTTGGAGTGTTGGGTTATTTTTGTTCATTTGTAGCCTCTTGCAAGGAGGAGATGGAGTCAAACTTGACACTTCCTTTCTGAGAGCAGGAACTGATCTCCTTGTCTACTCTCATTCAGTTTAATTCCCTGTGTGGTTTCATCCCTTCCTGGACTCATATTTTCACACGGGGTTGCAATCTATCCTGCCCTCCCACAGAAAGAAATCTTTCTCTTCTTCACTGCCCTTCTTCCCTGTAAGAAAGACAATCCTCCACCTACACCCCCCCGGGGGGGCCGCTTGTGCTGGCTTAGAATGGGAGGAAGGGGAGGAGAGAGGGGGCTGGGGGTGGAGGACAGAGGAGAGAATGGAAGAAGCAAGAAGATGGGAGGAATGCCCAACACCAACTCCTGGTTCTGAATCACAAGCCCCGTGCAAAGTGCTTTTCCCGGAGATGCACTTGTGGTCTTGCATTTCTCACAATAGGCTTACGGGGGATCCCTCCCTAGGTCTCCCATAGCCACAGATCAAGTGCAGTAGGTCTCTTCGACAGATTCAAGCGCAGAGGTATCAAGGTACCACCGAGGTGGCCGCGCTGCCAGTGGGGCTGCCTTACCTGGAGCGAGGACCGGGAGGTGGTGCGAGTCTTGGTCCCAGCTGCTCTCTCCGCGGACCGGTGCGAGGCACAGGAGTACTCTCGCTGCCTCCGCTCTCAGAGGGGCAGCCTGCAACACAAAAGGGGTGTGTGGGTGTGGGTGTGGGTGAGGTTTTCTAGGGCCACCAGCTGGTCCCAGCTGGCCGCCCCCGCCCTGCACACACCCCTTCGGGGGAACTGAGCCCCCTGTCGGGTGAGCAGGACCCTGGGGGCTTGCCCCGGTTACAGCCTCAAGTTGCCCACTGCTAACTGCGGATGCTGTCGCTGCAGGAGGAGGAGGAGGAAAGATACTGGGGGCTGAACTCGGTCAGAGCATCCCCACACTGCAGCTTCTCCAGGAATCCCTCCAGTGAGGAGGCGGCCGCCCATCATCTCCCGGCCCCGGTTGTTGATTGGTTCCAACCAAGGTACGCTGTTCAGAAGAGCCAATCAGAGAGCACTAATAATAGGTGGATCCTCTCAGGCAACGGAGCCCAGCCCAGTACTGTTAGTGTCTTTCCATCCCCACAGCGGACAGGGACCTGAGGAGAGGGGTTTAGGAGCGTGGCGGGGGTAGGGTGAACTAAGAGGAAACCAGATCCCAAGGAGAAAAACTAAAAGACATTTTCTAAACCCGGTGGGTAGCCTGGGAATGCCCTCAAGCTGCTCAGTAATCACTGGATAAGAAGGCATAATA
>NW_022196910.1:36173691-36195615 GCF_008632895.1 Mastomys coucha
ACTGCCACAGCACCCTAGGAGTTTCGATGTGTGCGAGTTCTAGGTTGAAAAGGTGGGAGCTGGGACGGGAGCGAGGCAGAAGTTTGTCTTTGGCCATTTGACACCGCGGAGTTGGGGAAGCAGGAGCAACTGAGATAGAGGTGGTTCTTCTTGCTTTGGGAGACCAGTCACATCATTCCGTCTGAACTCGAGTGGGAAGCCAGTCTCCGATATTGTCAGGGCAGCTAGATGCCCGGAGACCGCCCAGGAAGGGTGTGGTGGACCAGAGCTGTAGGCAAGGTCCTTCCCATAGGTGGGGAGGAGGAGCGAGGCTCCACCCCACTGCAGCTGCTAGGGCAGTGGAGCGCCCTGTGAGTTTCCATGCAGCGACCAATAAGTTTGGAGACTTGGGTCAAGTGCGACCTTGTTAGGCACGCTTTTTCCACCTTCTTGGGCTTGTGCTCGCCCCCGCCTCAGTCTCCCTTCACCCCTTGCCAGCATGGTGGGGGACTAAATGGCTTTTTCCCTCCTTCTCTTCCTAGCTGAACCCTTCTGCTCGGAAGTAAGAAGCTTTTCCCCATGAGAGCAGCCGTGACCTGATTGTCTCTAAGCTCCCGGGCAATTTATAGCTTGGTAATACCGAGAGATGCCAAACAGGGAGGTTGAGAGGCTTGGCTGGGAGGGAAGGCGGGTTGGCCCTGGGGTGGAGCCCAGCTCCCAAGGGCAGGAGCCCTTTACTCCACAGGTGAAATGCTTTCATGTCACTAACATATATATATTTTTTCTTTCCCACTCGCTTGACCTTGCTCAGTGCCCTCTGAACCTCTTGTTTTGCTTGGAAATCTTAGCAGTTTGTGTAAAGTTGATCAATAGGCACAAATGAGCACTCCCCTAATTGGGCTCTTTATTTTCCCTGACAGGATGATCCTGGCATCTCAGGTAAGGAAATAAATAGCGATCTCAATTCCCCAAACTCATCCACTTTGAACTGGAGTTTTATTAACACTGGTGTGCAAAGGTAACTGTAGCAAGAATTCAATTAACGGTAACACATTTCTTCAGGTTTGTAATTAAATCTCTTCTATTTATATAATGTTTAAGATTAAGAACCTTTATTCTGAATATATGATAAAAGAAGGCCACCTTCATATAAATGTGTCCTTGTGGGACATGAACCCTTGTGTTTTGAGCTTTGTTTACATTATCAAGAATTTAGAATGAGAGGTAAACAAAGAAAATAATACACCTTCAATTTGTAACTTTATGTAAATATCCACCTTCTGTTTTCCAAAATAGCCCCTGAGCCTTATTTGAAAATAGTTTCATAGGTGAAAAGAGGAGATAACAAACATTGTAAGTTGATTTGAAATATTGGACCAAGGAGGGGAGGGACCTGAACATAAGGAGGGATGGAGGGGGTCAGTGTAAGAGGAGGTAGAAAAATTGAGTATCTGTTTGTATTCTCCAATGAAGATATGTGCATGAGAGGAGCATTATAATATCTACCTAATGGAAATTTTTATTTTAAAAATATACATAGCTCTCTCTTTAGGTTTTTTTTTGTTGTTGTTGTTAAAATTACATGCTTTTCCTAGCTATCAATAGCAACATGTAGAGAAAAGAAAAGCATATTAATGAATGGAATGGGAATACAGAATTTTTGAATTTCTGTTCCAAACCCTGGGTCTATCATCATTTTAGCCAATTTCTTTTTCTGTCCACCTCATAGTCTTCCCACAGTGTCCTTCAGTGGAAACAATTCTAGAGGGCTTGGATATATCAGAACACCTACCCTCACCCTTCATTGTTTCTTGAAGGGAACACCTGCCTATAATAAGAAATAGGCTTTGGGCATATTTTACTGTACTTAATTTTAAAATTAATAGCATTTTTACTTATCAATATTAAGAAGATTATATGTACTAACTGAATATAAAGTAGCTTTGTTTGTTTGTTTATTTTTGGACCAAAGTTTTTGATTCTCCTCTATATTTGCATATCATTGTCAATCATTTGGGGAATTCATTCAAGACCTTGCCTGGTCCTATTTGGTTGGTACAACATCAACATCATGTTTTTATAAGTCTGTGTGTGTGTGTGTGTATGTGTGTGTGTGTGTGTGTGTGTGTGTGTCTGTCTGTCTGTCTGTGAAAGAACACATGCTTAAGGGATGACCTGGTTATTATCCTCAGATAAACTTACTGTCTTTGGGAATGCCACCCACCTTCTTTGAGACAGAGTCTCTTTGACTTCTGTCTTGGAGTTTCATTGCTGTGAAGAAACATTATGATCAAAGCAGCTCTAAGAAAGGAAAATGTTTAATTGGGGCTGGGCTACAGTTTCAAAGATTCAGTCCATTATCATCATAGTGGAAGCATGGCAGCAGGCACGCAGAAATGCTGCTTGTATAGTGACAGTTCTACATTTTGATCTGAAGGCAACCAGCAGGAGACTGACTCTTCTACATTGAGCAGAGCTTGAACACTAGGAGCCCTCAAAGCCTGACTACACAGTGACACACTTCTTCCAACATGACCATACCTATTCCAACAAAGCCACACTTCCTCATAGTGCCACTTCCCATGGGCCAAACATATTCAAACCATCAGAACTTGTATCTCACCAATTAAGCTCTACTGGCTGGCCACTGAGCCTCACGGATCTTCTGCCTCTCCCCTCCCATGTACATGTACCCTCACACTTGGCTTTTAGATGGGAGTTGAAGCTTGAACTCAGCTCCTCATACTTGCTAAGTACTTTACTGAGCATCTTCTTAGTCCTGAGATATATTCCTATTGCAGACACTATGTATGAATTCTCATTTTTACATCACACCATTGTTTGTTAAAAAGAAAATTCAATAAACTTGACTCATTCTTTTCACTTTTATTAGACTGGTTACAGGAACTTTTCTGTTTAGTATTCCTATCTCTTTTACCATCAACATAACTCCTTTCCTGAGTTTATGGTGTTGATCATTTCCTTAATTACTTGTTATTTTCAGACCTGTGTTCTACTTTGAATGTTTTGCTTCTGTGCATAAACAAAGCCCTGCTTTTATTAATTAAAAATATCTTTTTATAAAATCCATGTCTCAGTGTCAAAATTTCCTATTCCTTTATCATTGAACTTTTCTGTTTCCTGTTTTAATGATTTCTTTGCCATCAATTTTAGCTTACAAGATCAAAATAGAAACTAAACTGGACTGATCCACAGAGTAGAGATGTATGTCTCATGGGAAGGGAGGAAATTAGGGAATTTAGAAACTAGAAATTCATTAGGCACAAACTCAGCTAAGGATCTCCGTGGACCACAGAAAAAAATATGTGAGATAGACATAAATAAAATTAACATTTTGGTGGGATATACATACATTGGGTGAATAGTACTTTCATTTCTTGTTCATCAGAACTCTCACATAGCTTTAAACCTTACATCCTTAATTGTTAAGTCAGTAATTTGGTAAAAATAACATTACCTAGAGCTGTGAAAAATTAAAAGTTACCAACTCTTTTCAAGTACACATTTCCTTTCACTTGTTTTCTGCCATTGCTTCTTAAGATACAGCTCACCACTTTACTTGGGTTTTGATTTTTAAGACAGGGGATTGACTAGGCATTTGTTTTCTGACCTGAGAATTTTGTAGAATTCCAGCCTTAGAACTAATTGGCTGTATGACCTTGAAAGATGTTCAAGAACCTCTCCAAGTCTTGGAGAAGCTAGTGTTGCTTATTTCTCATGTGTATATTATGTACACAGCACATATGTTTAGGGATTTTGCAAAGATTAAGAGACACTGTTCACAGAGGTACTAATTCCCACCACTTCAAACAGTGATAAGGGCTACTAACCATTATAATTATTTTACCATTATGTTGCTTATAGTGATACTTCTATGTTTTCTTCTTCCCTCCACCCCAGGTTTCTGAGAAAGCAGATTTTCTACTATCATTTCATCTTCTTAAGCCAATACTGAGGAAGACTCTTTGCTTAAGTCTGAAAAACTATAAGAACTTTCTAATTGGGGGCTGAAGAGATGGCTTGCACTGCTGAAGACTGAAGACTGAAGAGAGTCATATTGCTCTTGTAGAGGATCCAGGTCTTGGTCCCAACACCAAAGTCAGACAGCTCACAAGTACCTATCACTTTAGTTCCAGGGAACTTGATGCCCTCTTTTGAACTCCATGAGTGCCTTCATGTGCATGGTACACATATAGCTTAGCAGGCACACATACATATAAACGATAAAGATGGAAATAATGAACAAACCGAAAGAAGGAAGAAAGGAGGGAAGAAAGGAAGGAAAGAAGGAAAGAAGGAAAGAAGGAAAGAAAGCTTGTGTACAATGACATATGAACGGCCTCCCTGTCCCTCTGTGCTCTTCATAGGTTGTACCCTTCCAGAAGATAAATTAAAACTGAATTTAAGGAGAAGATAAGCTTTATAATTTTTGTTGTTGAAATTTAGTTTGAATTAGTCTTTAAAACCAAGAAACATCCTATTCTAATGGCAAGATAATTGATGAACACTATTTTCACTGGAAAACGTTTTTAAAGACTACCATATCAATCCATTTTGATTTCTCATCTATGTCTCTCTCTCTCTCTCTCTCTCTCTCTCTCTCTCTCTCTCTCTCTCTCTCCTTCCCTCCCCCTCTCTTCCCCCATCTCTCTTTCTCTCTCTCTTTCAAGATCATTTGGCCTGGCATTACCACTAATTTTTCTTTTCCATCTTTATTGCTAACAGATTTATTTTCTCACATAATATGTCTTGATTATGGTTTCCCATCCCTCTACTCCTCCCAGCTTCTTCCTATCTCCCCTTTCATCTGGATCCACCATCTTCCTGTCTTTCATTATAAGAACAAACAGGCTTTTAAGGGATAATACAATATAATATAAGATAAAACAAAAATCTAACATCTCAGAGTTAGATAAAACAAACAAACAGAAGAAAAGGAGCCCAAGAGGAGACACAAGAATCTGAGACTCACTTACGTACACCCTTAGGAACCCAATACAAACATTAAACTGGAAGCCTTAATGTATACATGCAGAGGTCCTGGTGCAAATCCATGTATACCCTGTACATGTTGCCTCAGTCTCTGTAAGGCTTCTAAGGGGTAATAATAAAATATAACACAATAAGTTAAAACAAAAACACATTGGAATAGCACAAAACAAACAAAAGGGAAAGATCCCAAGAAAAGGCCTAAGAAACAAATACAGAGGCAGAGACAAGCTGGTTTGAATACTCAGGCATTCCATGAAAACACTAAACTGGAAGTCATAATATATAGGCAAAGGAACTGTAGCATAAAAAGAGAGGAAATATGTATATTAAAATATATATAAATTAAATTTTAAAAGAAAGGAAGGAATAAAGGAAGAAAGAAAGAGAAAGGAAGGAAGGAAGAAAGGGAGGACGGAAGGAAGGAAAGAAGAAAGAAAAAAGGAAAGAAGAACGAGTCATGACATGACTTTTTGAGACACAGAACCTCAAAAGACATTATTGAGTTTGTTTTTAGTCATCTATCTACTGCTGGGCACAGAGCCTATCCTTCAGAGCAGTTTGTTTTTCCAGTGAGAAACCCTTAGAGAAAGCTAACATTTCCTTTGCAAGTGGTTATCAGTTGGTGATGGCTTCTAGGTTAGGGATATGGCATGTGTCCATTTCTTCCAGCTCTATTATCCCATTTGGCACACACTACTATGGTCTCTGTGAGTTTATATGTGCATCAATCAGGTTGATTTAGAGGGTCTTGTCTTGTTGCTATTCTCCATTACTTATGGCTCTTATACTCTTTTTGCTTCCTGTTTCACAGGCTTCCCTGAGCCTTCAAGGAAGGAACTTGATGGAGACATCCTATTTAGGGCTGAATGTTCCAAGGTCTCCCTCACTCTTTGTATAATATCTGGCTATAGGTCTGTGTTTGTTCTCATCTGATGCAGGAGGAAGTGTCTCTGATGATGGTAGAGCAAAGCACTGATCAATGAGTAGAGTAGTGTAGAAGAATGTCATTGGGTTCCATTTTGTTTTTATTTTAATTTTAGAATAAATTTTTATTATTTTTATTAGAACAGTAGTATTTGGCATTCCTCCATCTTATGGTATGGACTTTAAATCAAATCCCATATTGATTTGTTACTCCCACAAACTCTGTGACACCATTGTCTTGCAGATGGGACACCATTTTAGATCAAAGTTTTTGTGGCTAAGTTGGTGTTTACATTTCTCCTTTGGTGGGGTGAAGACTACCTTCCTGTAGCAAAGGTGCTAGAATGTCGATGTGAAGGCTCTATGGAGGTGCCAGCTCTCAATGTCTCCATGTCCAATGAGTTATATATCTACTGTCTTTATAAATAGGGCACAGATGTCAGTATGTGGAGAGCAACTGATAGTCTTGGCATAGCCTGGGTTTTTTGGAGGTCCCTGTGGGACCCCGTTGACCAATAACCAAATTAAATACAACCCAATCTCAGTACTGGAAGATTCATTTGCTGACAAGAGATGTCCAGTTGGTGCTCTCTCTCTCCTATTATTTGGTAATTTCATTTAGATCACCTTCATATATGTACACATTTTAGGAAGTTTCTACCATATTAGGTTTCCCTACTACCTCTCAAATGGCCCTTACCTCATGTAGCTGACTCTCCTTGTTTTCCTTCAATCTTCCAGCCCCACCTCATCTTTTCTACTTGCTCTCCTGTTCCAGTCTGCTCCTGCCTAACACCTACTTCTAACTATCTATTCTATTTCCCATTCCTAGAGAGGTAAATCTTCCTCCTGGCTAGTTCCTTACTTCATATCTACCCTCTGTTTTTCTATGAACTGTAACATGGTTATCATTGAAAATAACAGCTAATATCCACATATAAACAAAACATGCCAGATGTGTTTTTCTAGATCTGGGTTACTTTACTCAGGTTGATTTTTCTAGTTCTATCCATTTACCTGAGAATTTCATGATTTCATTGTTTTTAATGCCTGAGTTATATTCCATTCTGTCAAAGTACCACATTTTATTTATCCATTAATCTTTGCAGAGACATCTAGATTGCTTCCAATATCTAGCCATTATGAATGGAGTAGCAATGAACAAGGTTGAGCCAGTGTCTCTGTGGTAGGATGAAATGTCTTTTGGGTGTATGTGAAGACTACCAGTGATTTGATAATCAATAGAGTAAGACATAAATAATCAGGTTCACTGTGTCAGAAATAAATAAAAAGAAATTAATACACAAATTTTCTGAGTGAATACTGTGGTATTTAAGAGAGGAAACCTCACACTGGAAAGAAAAGAAAAGTAAATGAAGTCAGATGGAGCCAGTTGCTACAGAGTTAGAGCCCCATAACTGAATTACCGTCCTTTACAATTTACAGATAAAAGAAAATAAAGAGGTAGCAACATTCAATGTGGCCTTACAAGAGCCTTTTCTTAAATACATTGCTAGGAATAATACTAGGAATGAAAAGAAGGACAGTGACTCAAAAAGTAATATACTGTGTCAGGCTGCTGAGGTTAGCAAAGAAAATATCATTTAGGTGGATACATCTCAAAGGCAAAATAAAAGTATATTTGAGCTAATGCTAGCAAAGGCCTAGGAAAGAAAACCTTTGATATATTTTTGAATACTTATTGTTCAAGGAAAACACTGGTGAAAATTAGCTTACTAATAAAACAAGAACAGCATTTGAAATCAGGGAGAGGATTTCTATTCAACTGAACTTACAGAATGGTAGCTCAACTGCTGTCTTCAATTTATTTGAAATATATGAATATATAGAGTAATTAACTTATCCAAAGTTGTAGAGGGTCAGACATCAGGCAAGATGAGTGTCTGTGTTCTCAACAAACAAAAATGACTTCATGATATTATTTGTGGATAAAGGATAACAGACAATGAAGGCCTGCACTTTATGATTCAATTATGCTGAGGTCCATGGTCAGATTAAGAAAGAAAGAGTAGCCAGTTTGTTCTGAATTGCTCTTGGAAAGTGTTGGATCCTGAAAATTTTCTTCTTGTTTAAATTCTACTTGATCTATTTTTCTCTAACTTAATAAAGAAATAACAAGCAAATCTCATATAGATCCAAGATATGCTCTTGTTTCAGTAAGAATATTTAGAATATTCATGGCATCCTGCAGGTTACAGATCCCTGGATGATTGATGTCCTGGCTTGTTGGAAGCATGTTTCCATTCTAGGTGGTTATAGGACATTATGTATGTACACTGATAATAGCATCTACTGGATCATGGTTGTACTGTATTCTGAATCCTACATCACACAGAGATAGAGGCATAGACTAAGGGATCAGGATACCAACATTGTAAGTAACAAACAAATATTACACAAAATTAAGAAAGAAATACTAAATAACCTTCCAGAGATCAACATGTGGCAAATGTTCCACCTTTCACATTTCAACCACATAGACTTGACAAGGTCAATAGACATTTACAATGCACCAAAAATAACTGTGACTATGTCAAGGACTACCAGTCCTCAGAAATACCCAATAACTTAGGAAGTTTGTTCAATAATAACCAGAAAACTTTTATTAGGATAAATAAAATTGACCTTTAATAACCAAGGAAAATTCAAGCTAGGACAAGGTCTTTTATCAGTCACTCTCATAATGAATGAAGTTCAAATGGAGTGGTAGCTGTGGACTTGAAAAGTCTTGGAAATTTCATAATGAAATAGTATAACTGGAATAAAGGATAAGAAAGCTGTTTGTGAGTCCACCTTGCATTTTCAAAGGCTGTGTGTCAAATAGCTTTGTACTCATTTTCTTCTTCCAATCTGTATCAGGTAAGCCACTATCCTGTATTTTGTACTTATTATGGATTAGCTATGGTTCAATTTTTACCACATATGTATTTATGTACATTTAAAAGTGTCATTGATAGGTATACTTGTTTTTAAAGATTGTATAGATAGAATTATGCCACATGTATAAAGGTGCATACATGTATACACATACAAGTGACACACACACACACAGAGAGAGAGAGAGAGAAAGAGAGAGAGAGAGATCTTCATTTATTTTCATTTAATTGTAGGATTTAAAGGCCAGTAAGATGGCTTACTCCATAGGTTAAAGCTGTATGTCTCCTAGCCTGATGAAGAAAAAAGCCTGTCTTGTAAGTCGTCTTCTGATATCCATTGCTGGTACACACACACACACACACACACACACACACACACACACACACACGATTAAGACGACACACACATAGACACACTTATAAAGTGTAAAGGACAAAAACAAGAAGAGTTGGATTTAAGGGGATTTGAATAATGGCTCTTGGTATATACTTAGACGAGGGCCTGAGTTTGCTCTCACACCCACATAAAACCTGGCACAGCAGAACCTCCTATCTGAAGACTCATTGCTGGGTGTGTGAAGACATGAAGATGCCAGCCATCCTAGCCAAAACTGCTAGCTCAATGCTCAATGAGAGATGCTGCTACAAAGTTGAGGTAGGAGAGTGATAGCCTCCAGATACCCACGTACCGTCTACAAGCATGTACATACACATGCATACCACACACAGATAAAACATTTAGTAAAATAAAGTGAAAACAAAAGTCTTTGGGTATCATTTTTCTTTAGCTGACTCATGCTATATTCAATTGTATATCTATAAGATTTGGCTTGCTTATTTTTATTTAAAAAGTTCTCATCAAATGTAATTTAATTATGGTTTCCCCCTCCTCCTGAACTCCTTCCAGTTCTTCTTCATTTTGGGGTTTTGCTCTAATTTTGAATATTTTGTATTATACAAAGTTGCAATAAACATTACTTTTCCAAATGAACCCTGTATTTCAGCTGCACAAGGTTCCCTTGACGACACCCAGGTTAAAAGCTGTATCAGGAATTCTGTGGATCTGAAATTTATGTGATTTACTCTTTATAAAAAAGCAAAGTAACACTAACTTAGGTATTGATATGGGTATTTAGTTGAATTGAAAAATGAAATAACAACTCATGTCAATGGGTCTTGCTTGGTAAATGTCAAGCATACACATTTGAATTCACACAAAGTTTCACTTACTGAATGTCAACCATATACATTTGAATTGTTAACCTGTATTGTTCTGATTTCTGAGAAAATTGGCAACAATGTCATATGCTTATTGGGTGTGCCTGTTTTCATTGCTGTAACATATATTTCCCAAATCTTTTGTCCAAATTCTAATTAATAGAATATAAAAAATATGGTCATGATTCCTATGTGTATTGTGCTTTTATTACTCTTGCTTTTGGTTTGTTCATCCTTCCAATTATAAATATAATAGGTATTTTACATATACATTAGGTATTGTTTTTTAATGTTAGATACTAAATCCAAGACTTGGTGAGATCAGGACTTAGGGGGTTCTCTGTGTGTTTTGTACCTTATTTGTAAATAACTGGATCCATTTGACAATTTCTAGTTCTCCCTTACCTAGCCTTTCATACAGGTCCCTTTTTGTTTGGTTTATTTCCTTTTTATTTATACTTTTCATATAATCTACTTAGTCATCCCCTGCAATGCCTTATTTATGTTTTAGCTGTCAGTTCTAAATGTTTGAATGCACTTATCTATTAATTCCACTATTTTTTATCATTGTTGGGTTTCTGGGTCTTAGGCCATTTATAATTTATTCTCCTTCCACAGCATAATTTGTTGTTTCTTTAGTTTTATTATGGTGATTCTTTGTAATAGAAAATATATAAACTCAGTGTAATGTATTTATCCAGAGTGGATTTAACTTTTTCACTTTAATCTCTATACTTAGTTCATAAAGACAATTATAGTATTTTATTCCAATTTCTTTCAAACACTTTCAAAAATGAAAGGAAGTAGAGAATACCATAATTTTTCCATCAAAGGCCGTTGGCCTTCTTTTTTAAATTGAATGACCCTGAAGAAACTATGTAGTCAAGGAAGATTTTGAACTTCTGATCCTTCTCTGCCTGGGCCTTTTGATTGCTGGGATTACAAGTGTATGCTACCATACATAGTTTATGTGATTCAGGGGATTGAGCCTAAGGCTTCATCCAGGCTCGGAAAGGATTGGTCTCTCTGAGCTACCTCCAATCTAGGCCATTGGCTTTTGGAAAAATGAAAATATGATACTAAAACTAATATATTATTGCATGTAAGCTTGAATAGCCAAACAGTAGTATATGAACTAACAAGTGAAGACTCACACACAGGAATACTGTCACAGTGGTATCACTAAGGTAGCCATGTGTAAGTAAACCAATTATCTACAATCAACTGATGTTTGGCAATGGTATCAAGACCATTCATTGAGGGACAGGAATCTAATCTTTTGGGTAACTGGTACAGGAATAGCTGGATTTTCATGTAAGAAAGAATAAGTTTTCCTATCAATGAAATAAAAGTCAAAATGTACCAAATACTTAAAAATTAGGGAGCACTACATATATTTTTGAAGAAAAATGTAAACCTTCATGATTATATTCAGCGATTCTTTTCATATACAACACTTAGTGTAAAGGAATTTTAATTCAGCAACATAGCTCTTCTGGCAAGGGGTCATATGCAAAGGCCTCAGCTGACATGATCCATCTGGAATGCAGACCTATTTCTTTAATTTCTCTGGCTGGAGTACAGACACACCTTTAAGGTAAAATTAGTTTCTTGAGAGAAGCAGTCATGTTTGAAAGTGATATCTAATTGAGGGACAGACAAAGGGATGAATCAGAAGAAGATTCGACAGAATG
The DNA here is from genome assembly GCF_008632895.1 of Mastomys coucha. Taxonomy (NCBI): domain Eukaryota; kingdom Metazoa; phylum Chordata; class Mammalia; order Rodentia; family Muridae; genus Mastomys; species Mastomys coucha. The sequence continues at coordinate 36,185,417 of NW_022196910.1, forward strand.
AGTCAGTTAGGATACACTCAACTCTCAGGAGAACAGTACAGGAAAAGAGTACATTACTGAATACAGGGCCCCCAATGAAGGAGCTAGAGAAAGGACCCAAGGAGCTGAAGGGTTTGCAGCCCCTTAGGACGAACAACAATATTTACTAACTAGTACCCTCAGAGCTCCCAGGGACTAAAACAGCAACCAAAGAGTACACATGGTAGGGCTAATGGCTCCAGCAGCATATGTATAGCAGTGGATGGCCATGTTGGTCATCAATGGGAGGAGAGGCCCTTGGCCCTGTGAAGGTTCTATGCCTTTAGTGTAGGGGAATGCCAGGGCCAATAAGCAGGAGGGGGTAGGATGGTGAACAGGACGGGGGAAGAGGGTTTTGTTTTAGTTTTTGTTTTTTTATTTTATTTTATTTTCATTTTTATTTATTTTTTTTTTTTTGGAGGGGGACCTGGGAAAGGAGATATTATAAAGAAAACATCTAATAAAAATAATTAAAAAAAAGAGAAGTACAGGGAGAAAGAGTCAGTCAGTTCATTCAGTCAGTTGGAAGTCAGAACAGTGTGTGCAGTGCAATGGAGCTGAGTTCCTTACTGAGATCATGCAGTTCAGTGCAGGTCAACAGAAGTAGATGAAGCTAGAGAATAAGAAGGAGACAGATGGTTAGAACAAGTTGCCGGAGTTACTTTGAGGCTAAGCATAATAAGTCAGTGACAAAATGGAGAGAAGCCAGATTGAATCAGTCAACTTAGAGAAGAGTTTGAGCCAGAATGACTGAGTTGAACCAGCCAGTCAGATATCAGAAAGCATTAGAAAGGGTGAGCTTATTCAGCAGTAAGCCTCCATGATGACAATTAAATCAGGCCAATAAAACTACATTTATAACTAGGAGCATAACCAATGAAAGGAAGTAGACAAAGTAGTCATCAGCCACATAAAAAGGCACTGTGAATCAAAGATCATGACCTAGAGAGTTAAAGAGAGTATAGAGACTGGTCAAAAGTGGTTGTAAACCCTGTATCTGAGCCTCACCCACACCATATAAAGAATATCACCATAAAGGAATCAATTGACCAACAAATTTAATAACAACTTTTTCAGATAAGGTACACAAATAAACAACAGTTGCTTAGGAGAGGACTGAGTCAGCCAGAGCCACGCTGACTACATGACAGTCTGCAAATTGGTTGTTTGGGAGACTAGGCCTTCTAAAACAATTCCAGAAAAAAAAACCCACCTCTCATGGGCAGCCAATCAGGAGCTGTCAGAAGCTACCCCACCAGCTGTTTTGAGCCAAGTATAGTTTATCAGCAAAGGTCCCTGAAACCCTCCAGAACATTACTCAATTACAAGGACACCCATACCTCTGCAGATAGAGACAGTCAATCAAGGGAAAGAAAGATAAAAGTTACCCATCCTACCCTCACAGGCTTTAAATTGACCTTGCAAATCCATACCTCTGTCTTCCATCCCAACATATTAGGCTAGTCCCTTGAATGCAGGTTCTCTGCAGAAGAAACACTCTTTGCTGTTGCATATTATTTACTATTGGAGTCTGAAGTACATTCTTCAGCAAATCATGGACACTTACACTTGAAAATGTACATTAAAAATGATGTTTGAGAGAAATTAGTCCAAAATTGCAATGATATACACTTCACATCCAGTAGTAAAGATGCAGATGGTGACATAGAACATCATTACAACCTTCATGCTTTGCTGAGAACAAGACAATTGATGATGCTGCTATGAAAAAAATGGCTCCTCCATCAAGTGTTTATTTTTTTCTTATTCAACTTTAAACAGGATCTTGTATTTTAGTATCTCCTTAAATACATGCTAGCCTTATTTGTCTAGTTCTATAAAACACAGATGTGTTAAAACAGAACTCCAATGATAACTGATGAGAGAAGATAGTAGTTTTGTTTCTTTGTGTAGGTCCAGCTGGTCTTGAACCCACTCTGTAGCAGAAGATGACCTTCAATTCGTAATCCTCCTTACTCCACCTCCAGATTACTTGGATTGCTCATTTTTATTTTCTTACAAAAAGTATTTATGAGCCGGGCAGTGGTGGTACATGCCTTAAGTCCCAGCACTTGAGAGGCAGAGGCAGAGGCAGAGGCAGAGGCAGAGGCAGAGGCAGAGGCAGAGGCAGAGGCAGAGGCAGAGGCAGAGGCAGAGGCAGAGGCAGAGGCAGAGGCAGAGGCAGGCAGATTTCCAAGCTTGAGGCCAGCCTGGTCTACAGAGTGAGTTCCAGGACAGCCAGGGAAACCCTGTCTGGAAAAAAATGAGTATTTATGGTGTATATGCTTTTGTTATGGCTTAGGCCAGAAATATCCTCAGAGGATCATAAATTGAAGTTCCTGAATGCTACAATATTCAGAGGTAGGCTTTAGTGAAATGATTGGATCATGATGGCTATGAGCTCTTCAATATATTAACATTGACTGGCTCATCATTGAATTGGCTATTGAAAAGTAATGGAAACTAATATATGAGACACACCGTAAGGGTCGTGTCCTTGAAATTACTGTTTTGTTCTCTCTTCTTCTGCACCTCCTTTTTTTTTTTCTTTCTCTATCCTTTTCACAGCATGTGGCCTACCAAGATGTTCATCCTCAACACAGGCCCAGGATCAAATGAGCCAATGATGATACACTTAAACCTATGGGTTCCTGAGAAAAGAATATATCTTTCCTCCTTTATGTCGATTTTTGGCAGGGAGAAACTGATTAATACAAGTCTATTTTAGAGACTTCTTTGATGTGAGAATCACACTTCTCAATTACTCTGTACTATAAAATAAAGCACAATAGAACTTCAAAATATGGAATAATGCTAATGGAAACCATAGTAAAAATTGAAGGGTAGAGTTGAAGTGTTCGCTCATGGGAAGATAATAAATCTCAAAGGTTTTTGTATAAGGAAAATGTAATAGCTGTGTTGGCGAGACAACTCAGCAGGTTAGAGCTTTTGCCACACAAGCAAGCCTGGTGACCTGGATTCCATGCAGCAGTGAGCAAAGGCTTAATGAAGACACAATAAGTACTTCAATATGTGTATATCCAACATTATTTTCCCATAAGAGTCTTAGTTGCCAGTTATACCTGTTATAAATATTACAAATTTTCATACTTTTATAAAACGTCTCTTCTCCAAATTGTACTTTTTGTTTCTAGAAAACTGCAATTGATGGTTACATTGCACAGTTCAGCAAATCCTTACTAAGTCTGGAGATTTACCTACAGATATGATTACTGTACAGTCAATTGTTTCTACTATGAGTGTCAGTAACTACAATTCAGCTTTCTGACACAGTGCCTTCTAGCTCCTTTCTCATTCCCCACATTTCCTGTATCCTCTAGACTTCCAGTATATGTAAAAAGCACTGACCCCTTCTTACTCACTCTTATATTAATACTTAAAAGGTTTATAATAAACATCATGTTGATTGTGCAGTTGTCTTTTATTACTTTATAAAAATTTTCTGTTTGACAGTCTATAAGTTCATGGATATTTTTAGGATATTTTAGAGTTAAAATTGCATATTAAATTCTAGATGAACTTCATCTGTAGGCAGCTCTCTTCATCTCTTAGGAGTATTCACCATGGTTTCTTCTTTTCTTGACCTATGTTCCCAAGTGTGTTTTTTTTATTTTCATATTTTAGAATAATATAATTTGTCAGCATCTTCATTTTGCATCTAGCTTCTGTTTTCATCTTCATTGTTTTATTATTTCCATTTCTGATTGTGTGTTTAAACGTTTAAAGATTTGACTTGTTAGTTTATGGCTATTGTTTTTTATTTTTTTATTTATTACTATTTTGTATATACTGTGTCATGGTACATATATGGAGAACAGAGGCCTAATTTTGGGGAATGAGTTCTCCATTTCTACCCTAGATGGAATTAGGTCATTGGGATCAAATCCTGGTACTGGACTGGCTAAAAATTCAAGGATTTTACCTACTGAGCTATTCTTACAGGTCCAGATTATAATTTTTTTACATGAACGTTTAGAATGTGGTGTACTCTCCAGGAATGAATCCTTTAGCTCTATCTTTCAAGGCTTGCTACTCTCTCCATTAGCACTCCTCTATCCTTCCAAGCTCCATTATGCCTTATGCTGTAACACAGAATAAATACCAAGGCATGCTGCTTATAAAATTACTGTTCATTGTTTCTTCTTGAATTGGGCATTACAGTGAAAAGGGTCATCTCTATTCTGCCAAATATTATAATTTTGTTGAAACATAGTTTAAATTACTTACTGCTATAGATTGTGTTCTAGTTTGTAAATTTTCTAAGTCATTGAGGAAACCGGAATCAACTAAAGCAAAAGTCAAACAACCAACAAAAATCATGTGCTCTGCAATCTTTTAGGATTTGAATAAATATCCTAAGTTTGCTATTCAAAATTTCTCTGATTTTTTTTATTATTATTTCTCCTTACTGTTTCTGGCCTTCAGTCCTTGTGGAATATCAATTTCTGAATGTGCTGCACCAAACTCTCTTCCTCAGGGTGGTGCCTGTCCACACCTATATCTCATGGCCATCTGATCTGCTTTCCTTCCTTTTGTGCATGTTGATAATGTTTATCTGTTATCAAAAGAAATATCTCCCACATTAAAAAACTAATAAAGCTAGGCATAGTAGAACATGCCTACAACACCAGCTCTCAGAAGATGGAGAGAGGGAAATTGGGAGTTCGAGACTGACCTGAGCTAAGCAGTGAGTTCAAGACCAGCCTAATCTACTTTGTAAGGCATTGTCTCAAAAATGCAGGTCAGGATACATCAAAAACACCGGGCAAGCATGTCTAAGGCCTCAGGTTCAATCCTTGACGCTAAGAGCAATCACTGATAAATTATTTTTTATAGTATCTTGTGTGCTATATTTTTCTCCCCTCTTAGTTTTTCTTTTACTTTTATTCATCTTCACTAGATTTTGTGCTCTTGTACTTTGAAGAAAAGTAAACTATATCAAAGGGTATGCCCCAAAAAGGAGAAGTTGTTGGGCTATATAATGTATGGTTTTCCTCCTGTCATTTCCCAAAAGCTTAGAAAAATGGAAAATTAATACTTTCTCATTTATAGCCTTTTTTTCTTTCATTGTTGTTATTCGAGCTTCTCTTAATTCTCCTACCCCACATAATCGTGTGATAGACTTCTTTGGGAAAGTTAATCCTCCCAAGAGTCTGCGTGTTATTGAGTGCTGTGAGCTATGGAGCACTCCATACCATCTCCATACCGTGAGCCTTTATTTTCAGTACTAGTTTGGAAAACATGGTTAAGCTGTTAACTCCTGACACACCATGGGCTTGGAAAGCATTAAGAATGTAGTCTGGGAATGCACATGTCATTACTGCGTCATTTGGATAGTTATATTCTAATTAACTAATAACACTTGCAAGATTAAGGTTATGAGGACAACACATTTATGCAACAGTAGTTACCCATATTCTTAAGCTTTACATGATTTATATTTCTGTCTAAATATTTCAAAAACCTGTAAATTAAGGTATTTAAGATGTATACATTTTCTAGAAAGCAACCTGGCAAGAGAGGGACTTTTCAAATATATGAGCATGTAAGGTTCTAAATGGCTGTCTTGTATTATTTCTCTGTATAAAAATTGTAAGTAAATTCTTCTACAGATACCAGGGACAGTTTTGATACTTCTTTGTACTTACTCATTTTTTAAAAATATTCAGATATTAATATATTTTAAGTAGAAATATTTTTCTGTTTTGTAAAATTCTTCCAAATACTCTTAGATTTACAACTTATAGCAATGTGTTCTAAGAAAGAAGTCTGACATATGAATGATAATACATGTAAAATTATTTTAGTTATATATTTTTTAAAAGTGGAAATAATTTATTATGAATTGTGAAGTCTATAAAGGTTGAATTCATTGAACATTGTTACAGTATATATGCTGATGTGAAAAGCTATGCAGTGATAGCAACAAAAAATTTTTTGGTCTGCTTTTTTTTGAGACAGGGTTTCTCCATTTAGTCCTATCAGCCCTGGAACTCACCATCCTGACTGCTGGAATTAAAGATGTGTGTCTGTAGAGGATTTTAATCCAATAACATGACTGTTCTGTCGAGGAATCACAAAGACCTTCTAGTTCTGTGTAATTAGGCTAGAATACAGAGATGCCCTTAGGATATACCTGTAATCTCAAACAATGGTTGTAAAGTTAGTTTTTAGAAGGAATCAGCCATGTTTGATATTCATTTCTAATTGTGCGTCTGTTAAAGCGATGAATCAGAGAAAGATTTGACAGGATGAGCAAAAAATAGGATATATCCAACTCTTATGAGGACAGGAAAGAGAAGAGAGAGGCAACTTAAGAGAATAGTGAAGAGGCAAAAGGGGGAGGACTTTTACTGGGAGTTTTATAGAGACAAACCACTCTATGGTAGGCCCTATGCCCAGCAGTAGACAGCCAACAGAAAATTACCTCAATGGCACCTTGAAGGTTTTCTCATAATTTTTGTTGGTGATTTTGTCATCATCATCATCATCGTCATCATCATCATCATCATCACCATCATCATCATCACCACCATCATCATCATCATCATCATCATCGTATTATTAACTTCATAGGTTCTATGCATAGTATGTACTATGAGTTCTGTCTTTGTGTTTTTATGGGATTTTATGGGAACATATTTTTCTGTATTTCTATGTGCATTAATTGTGTTTTTTTCTTGACTCTTTTTCTTCTGTTTGTTTATTTGTTTTTACCCTATTTTACTTTATTATTATTATTCTGATGCCTTGTTTATTTATTTATTTTTATTGGTAAAGGCAGAAAAATTATGGATTCAGTTGGTAGGGGAGGATCTCAGAGAAGGTATAGATGGAAAACCATAATTAGAATACATTGTATAAAATAATTTTCAATTAAAGAAAAATAAAGAAAACATAAAAATTTAATCACAAAATTTGCTGAAAATGGATGAGCTTAGGTTGAATACTAATACTAATAAATAATAATAAAGCACAGTGTGACATTTTATACATCTCCTGTGGTGAATACAATTATAAACACATAATAATAATTATTTGTAATATTGTGCAGCAACTTGAACTCTTATGCAACATTTGCAGGAATGAGAAAATGGTTTAAACATTTTGAAAAACAGTGTGGTAGCTTCTAATAAAATTAAGCATGTGTTTAATATATGATGGAAAAACCCATGCTAAGTATTTATGGAAACAAACTAAAGCAATGTCCACGTAAATATTTGTGATAGGGTTTTCAGAGCCAAACTATTAACAATGGTAATCAAAAACCTGAAACTAGTTCTTCAGGTAGTGAATGAGCGAATAAACTGTGGCACTTCCATTCAGTTAAATACTATCTATCAAATAGAGTAACATATTATTAACACACATGCACAGCATAGATGAATCTTAGATATATGATACTAAGTGCAACATGCCAGGCTCAGAGAACTATGAAGTGTATGATTCTATTTAAATAAAATTTTAGACAATTCAGTGTTCTAGTACCAATAAATAGAGACCAGATGTAGAAAGAACAGGTTGGCACAAGGAAATGGGTATGATGGAAATATTCTAAAACTGTATTTTGAATGTGATATGATTGCTCAGACTTGCCAAACACCAAGATAATAAAGCAAAGGCATCTTATTGGATGCAAATTGTACTTCAGTAAAACTAATGTTTAACATAAAAAATAGATAAAATTATACACATTGAAAGTATGCTTAGCTGGGCAGTGGTGGCACACGCCTTTAATCCCAGCACTTGGGAGGCAGAAGTGGGCGGATTTCTGAGTTCGAGGCCAGCCTGGTCTACAGAGTGAGTTCCAGGACAGCCAGGGGCCACACAGAAAAACCCTGTCTCAAAAAACAAACAAACAAAAAAAACCAAAAAAAAAAAAAACAAACAAAAAGAATCTGCTTGAGGAAAATAAACCATCTCCTTCTTGTCTTCCTTTCCTATATGTGTTTTATTTTTGTTTAGTGGTAATATGTTCCATGAGTAATAAAAATATAATTAAAAGAAACCAAAGATTGTGATACAACGTGCCTTTCCTACATTGAAAGCCCAGTGCTTACATGCAATGGCGGCTGTAGGAAGAAATCGTAATAAGCCCTCCTGTCCCTGCAGCGATATAAACTGTTTAAGGAGAGCTCAGATCATTTGTGGATGATAGAGTCATTGTTCCCAGAGCAAGCAAGTTTCATTCCATTCCTGCAGTTGCATAAAGGACAGCTCTCAGCTCTCTGCAGAAAGGTCTTTAAAATATATCCTAGGAGACTCTAGGCATGTACTGTGGCAGTCTCAGAGCATAAACCAGGTTAAACTAACAAAGCTCTCATGCTTTCAACCCATCTAAGGAATTCTATCACAAGAGGAGCAAAGAAAAATAGTCTTTGACTATGCATCAAAGTCTTAAGACTGGTATGCCACAGAAATGCCATTTTAAAATCAGGTTAAATTAAAATCCCCATGATTTGTCTTTGTGGGTGATCTGGATCATTGACAAATAAATAGAACACATAGAAACAGATAGAAGGCTCATCTATCATCTTCAATTTGAAGTCAAGCCCCACTAGTTCATGTGTACTTTGGTGGGCAAGATTATTGAAGTAGGATATCATAATTAAAACTCTGCATTTTGCTACTACAGAAGTTGCTTTTTAAAATCTTGTTAAATCTGGATTAGTCTATTCACTATGACATCTGTCTTGCTAACAACAGGGAAATGTATTAATAATACATTTGAGGTACTCTCAGAGGACTTGCATCAGTGACTTTGAGGACATAGTACACAAAGAGAGAAATGTCATTGAGAGTTATTTGGATTTCACAATATTCTTGATCATCATGCTGTTTATTAAGATTCATTAAAAGTCCATCATGCTAATTTAACAGGGAAAATCTAATAGATTGCTATTGGATAGCTTCCACCAAATTAATTGGAAAAATTATAAGAAAAGCCTTAGCCGCTATCATTAAAATTAAAAAAATCTTTAATGATATATTAATTACCAGCAAGCATCAATATAATTTATGAAGAATTTTAAATCTTAATCTACTGCAGATATTTTAGAAAAATGCTTGGGTCTTGTCTACTTTCATTATAATTTATATCTATAAATTATAATATATATGTATTTACAAATGTAATTATATGTGATATTAGTTTATTCGTATTACTTATTATGTAAGTATACTAGCTCAGAATATTATAGAAGTCACTTGTTTTAGAAATAAAAATCCCAGCACTTCTATTTCATCAATGAAGTCTCTGGAGCCAGATTTGGAGGTGAAAACCTGCTAGCTCAGAGAAGCAGAGAAAGCATCCAGCTCAACTTTCTACTACATTGATGTCCCAGATGGAAAAAGCTGCTTTTCCTTCTCCACAATGTCTTAAATATCCTTCAACTCAAAGGCCCTCCTTTCTCTTTCTCCAGTTTTCTTATGTTCACTTCCTGTCAACTGGATTCCTGCTCTGCCTACCTCTTCCTGTCAACTGGATTGCCGCTTTGCCTACCTCTTGGCGACTAGCGTTGAAGTTAGCTCTTGTTTACAGAAAGCTTTTGGGTTAAAGGTGTGTATGAGGGCTGAGCCACACCACATTATGCTCATCATCTTCTTTGAAGTAGAATGGGGGTGCTACCAGGAACTAACTTGTCTGTGAAAAACTTTTTTGTTGTTGTTGTTGTTTTCTTTTTCAAAACAGGGTTTCTCTGTGTAGCCCTGGCTGTCCTGGAACTCACTCTGTAGCCTAGGCTGGCCTCGAACTCAGAAATTCGCCTGCCTCTGCCTCCAAAGTGCTGGGATTAAAGGTGTGCACCACTACCGCCCAGCTGTGAAAAACTCTTAATTAATAAAACATTTTTAAATGCCATATCCTACAGAGCTCTGATGTTTTCGAAGACCATCTAATTATATCAGTATATTTGAATAGGCAAAGTTTATTTGTTTCTAACTCTTTAGTGTCTTATTAATGTAGGAACCATCTGTGATTAAGTAAGCTGGTACCTAACAAAACCACACGTTTGATTGACTATTAACCTGCATGTCTTAATTATCCTCAACAATAGTAGCTTGTAATTGTAATAGTAGCTTTCAAAATGACTAGAACTTCACATTACATTTTTATAAACTACATAAATACAATTTCTTTTTTTTTTTTTTTTTTTTTTTTT
>NW_022196910.1:36195673-36230871 GCF_008632895.1 Mastomys coucha
AAATCCGCCTGCCTCTGCCTCCCAAGTGCTGGGATTAAAGGCGTGCGCCACCACCGCCCGGCAATACAATTTCTTAAAAGGAGTTTATACGTAGTATATTTTAACCAAAATATAACCTTAGTTTCATATCAATATACAAAGATCTATGCCAATATTACCAAATATAACCTTATTTTTGTATCAATATAAACAAATCTGTAAGTAGATTCAATAATCTACCATTTTTCTTACTCCTATATTACCTTTTTCTGTCTAAATGAAACGGAAAGATTTTTTAACTCTAGTTCAGTAAAACTAATTACAATAATAAAGATATCTTTGCCATGTGTTCTGAAATGTACAGTTTGCTTGTAGTTGGCAGTCTTAGGAGTAATTATTTTCGAGTTCAACGATCTGTAGAATGTTCATGTCCGTCTCAAATGAACTTAGCAATTTGAATGTTCTGAGCATTTTGTAGCCCAGAGCTCCCAGGGATTTAACCACCAACTGAAGATTACACATGGAGGAACCCTATGGCTCTAGCTGCAGATGTAGCAGAGGATTACCTTATTTGGCATCAATGGGAGAAGAGCCCGTTGGTCCTATGGAGGCTCAAAACCTAAACCTTTTAAATGTCATATTCAACAGATCTCAGAAAGGTTTGAGGGGCACAATCTATTAAGATAGTCAAGATACAGAGTCTTTGTTCCTAGTTGCTTGCTTCAGACTCAAATCAGAAAACACAGGACACTAGATGAGGCTTATTTTGAGAATTAGTGAGTACTTTATATGACAATAGAAAACTTATATATACATAATAATTGTACACATCTTGAGATAATACTACCTTAAGAAAAGTTTTAAAGAGTCAAACAAAAACCAAAACGTTATGAGATGAATACCAATATAATAGACACATTTTTTTTTTTTGTATTCTTCTGCCCCATACCAGTTGGCTCTTCTGATATGAGATAGAGATTTTGGATTTTCCTTTAACAAGCATGCGCAGGTTTACAGAATGAAGAGAGCCAAGCTCCAACCCCACAGTCAGCTTTCAATTTTTAATTGAATTGGGATCACATAAAGACCATTTGCCATTTATGTCTGTAGAGGGCAGTGATATCATTTAGCTAATTTACTCTTGGGGGGGGGCAGGGAGTGTCATTTTCTCTTGATGGTCCATCTTTTTTCTTCAGATGTTTCACTTGTTTAGTGATCTTCCAGATTCCAGAGTTGGATACTTTTATCTATTGGAAAAATACAGACTGAAGCCTGTTCCAACCCTACCCCAGGCAGTTTGCCTTTTATGGCAGGTTTATAAGACCAAATGGTTTGTGGTAAATGGAAAACAATTATCTTTCAATTGAAATTAAAAAAAAAAAAGTTCTTTTGAAAACTTGAAACTAAATACACCTTAGTAGATAAATATACATATTTTCTCCTTTGTCTTTATATATGTAAATTCAAGATTTAAGTGTATTTACTTTTTAGATCACTAAAAACATTTACTTTAAACTTCAGCCTGTCTTTCCCAAGCAGCTTTTAAATTTAAATCTTTGTAATTCTTGTATGGTTGCCTCTGCCTCCCAAGTATTGGAATCAAAGGTGTGGACCATCACCACCTTGTTCACTGTAACTCTAGAATTTAGAAATCAGATAACTTCTAGAGATCTGCCTATCTCTCCTGGGATTAAAGATATAGGATACCACTGTTCTGCTCAAATATTTTATCATAACTCCATATCATTCCAATTCTTAGAGGTTGAGAAAACAAGTTTGAACTGTGGTAACCCTTTGAATTTACTTAATTCATTTTAAATCTCTTAACTCAACTTTTAATACAAAACAACAAAAACATCCTTTTTCATTTAAGAAGAAAACTCAAAAGCTAATGTCTAAGAGGGTTGTCAGTTAACCATTGTAAAGGCAGGGCAGTTGGTACCTTTGAAAGAGCAATACCTATCATGTCCTGCTTAAGGACAACCTGGGCAGTCTGTGACTGTTCTTGATAATACCTTCTCAATATTTTTCTAAGAAGCATTCTTTATTTTATGATATGTTTCTGAGATTGGAAGAATGTTAATCTGTGTGGTCTTTTATTTTTCGTTGCTGCAACTAATAGCATCCCCATAAATTCATGGCTATATGTGCCACATATGTAGTTTTCCTATTTGTCCTTCTGGCCCTGTACACTTGACCCATCTCTCATTTGTTTAATTTGAGATAAAGTTCCTATCCTTAGAAGATGAATATTTACCTCCTAAAGAAACCAATCTGGTTGACAAGATTTTGGTGAAATTATTGTTACCTCTGTACCTGTGGCTACTAAATCTTCAATTTCAATGTCGTTTATTTGCATTTTTAACTTTGCTTTCTGATCATTTACAGGAGTTTGCCAAAATACTTGTTTTCTGGTCTCTCCTGAATTTTTTTGTTTTGTCTACTAAAGCTGTTCTGACCTTAGTTTTATATCCAGAGCAGTGTTGTTTTTAACGACAGGAATTAAATCTTTTAATTTATCTGTGGCTGTGTTTCTCCAATACAGACAAGGAATGATTGGATCATATTTAATATTGGGGCTTTTGGGGACCCCCTAGGGTGTTTCCCTATTGTTAAGGATTATCTTTCCTGTCCCCTGTAGATCTTTATTAGTTAGTCCAATGCTGGCTTTTGCCACACCTTCTGCATACTCCAGAAATCTGAGGCCTTCTTTATGGATTAGTTCTAGAAAAAAGTATTGTTTCTAAGAATCTTTGCCTACAATCAACCCCTTTTCAAGTGACTTTGCTCATCACAATGAAAACATCTGCCATTTTGACTTTCTCAGGTTTTTAGAAATTATTTCTCTTATCAGATTAGCATCAAAAACCTGAGATCAAATATCAGCCATATGTCTAATCCATTCCTCTATCGGTGCTGATCTTGCTGATCTTGTTTTTAAATGCTGAGTTAGCATTTTCAAAAGCCAAAGATTTAATAAGTATTTTTCTGAGTTCTGAATCTGATATTACTCTACTTACAGTTGAAGTTAATATTTGTGATTTTAAAAAAAAAATCAGTGAAGGTTTCTTTGGGGCCCTGTATAATTTTAGTAAGTAACTCAGGCCTCTTTGCTGACTCTTCAGCCTTGTCCCAACCATTTAAAGCTGCTTAAAGATGTAGCACCAAAGTGTGATCATCAAATTCAAGCTAACTTTGTAACTCAGCATGTTGACCTTCATCTAGCAAGTGATCTTGGGAAATATCATTGCCTCTAGCCTGATTTCATTGTTCTATGGCCCTAGCTTCCTCTTTCCACCATGTTTACCACTGTAACTGAGGACCAGCTTTCAATATTGCTGTTGCCAAATCTTTCCAGTCTTGGGGGATAATTCTGTTCTGAGTTGCCCATGAATTTAATATCTGTCTCACATAGAGTGGGTGCATATAATATAAAATAACCAGTTCCTTAAAATTTCTCAAATCTAGTTTGTCTATAGGATTCCATTCCATTTTCTTCATAAGTTTGGGAATACCTATCCTCTGTTGGTAGATCTGAGTATTTTTCTTATTCTTATTTCTAAGTCTCTGTAAGTTTACTTCTACGGCTTATATCTGACCAATCCACTCTTTCTTTGAGTGGGTACAGCAAACCATTATGGCTACTAAGAATGAAGTATAGAATAACAATAATAATAATCATAATCAGTATTGATCCAATTTCAGTTAAGTTATTTACCTTTTCATTTTCTGTTTCTATTTTCAAGCCATCTTGAGTAGCACTATACAGGGTCTAAAAGCCTTCTATTATGTACTTCCTGTGCCTAACTCCCTCCTTGCTGACTTCCCAGATGAGTTACCAAATATGATGGTTCCTTAGTTTCTCTACAACTGGAGTGATCTCTCTGTCTGTGGAGTCTTGCCATAAGTTGAAGTGCAAAAACGTTTTTAAAACAAAAGCTCAAACGTTCAATTTACCAAATGAAGACTCAGGAGCTGTGCGTTGTGAAAACCTGCTAGGTCAGAGAGTCAGAGAAAGTACCCAGCTAAACTTTCCACAGAAAGTAAGAAGCTGCATTTCCTTCTCCCACAATGTGTTAAGTACCCTTAAAGTCAAAGGTCTTCCTCTCTCTTCCCTTGCTGTTTTTATGTTCAGTCCCTGTAAACTGGTTGCTTGCTCTACCTACCTCTTGACCTATTGTTAACTTTATTTAGCACTTGTTTACAGAAAATTCTTGGGTTAAAAGTATATGCTAGGGCTGAGCCACACTAAAACTACTTTTTTATGGTAAACAGAAAGCTCTTGGATAAAAGGGGAGTGCTAGGACTGAGCCACACCACTACAAGGTTTTTTCCAGTTCTCAGTCTTGGGGTTCACAATGTGATCAAATATGTTGCAAGAGTCACTCTGGTTTCCTCAGTACTCATGGTAGACATGTCTTCTCTTTGTTCTTGTGGTGGCAGGTGGGTGAGGCAGTAAGTGTGGCCTATTAAGTAAAGTGACCCATTTCTCAGGGTCCCCTTTGTAAGGCTATACTGATTTTCTCATTGTATCCTTCCCTAACCTTTGTCAGAGATAACAAAGATAATTCGGTTTTTCTTGCTCCGGCCTTTGATCTTGGCACTCAATTTGTTCAGTAGCCTTGTTGAAATGATATACTTTTTGGATTATCTCAGAGAACTGACATAACATTCTGTACATTGAACCATTTGGTACTCATATTCACTAGTTAAAGTTACTGCTATTTGGGAAAACAATATTTATGTAACAGAAGACAGATTTTATTTTTTCATGTAAAAAACACATGTATTGATTTATTGTCTATGTATTTCATGACATGCCTGTGCAAGTCAGAGAACAACTTTCCAATGTTAACTCTCTGCTTCTGTGTCATGGTTCCCAGGGATGAGACTCAGGTTTGAGGGTTTCATAAAAAGTACCTGCTAAGCTATAATAGGAACAAAAAGGCCCTGTTCCTGGAGTTGGAGCCCTTGATTTAGTGCCTTTTCACCCACTGCCACCAAGGGAAATGCCAGGTAGGATGGAGAACTCAGGCAACACTAAGCCAACACACTGGGCTTTTTAAAAAGAGAAGACAAATATCTATATGATTCAATGAATTACATAAAGTCCTAACAAGAGTTACAAAGTCCTATAATCAATCTTACTTCCACCTACAAACACTGTTTACTTAAATTATCTATGGCAAGGCTTAAGAAGCAAACCGCTGAGTTTTCTTTCTCTACTTTGACTGTAATGTGTATTTGTTCTTTAACTGTTAATTACTAATGTCTGAAAAGCGCTGACACAAAAACAAACAAACTTTAATCCTTGTTCTCAAGAGGCATTGTTCATGAAAGAATAAATTATAAAAATGAGTAAGCAAAACCTCTAATTTCCTCCAAACTGTAGTACAAGATGAGACTCTCCTGTTTATTTCCTCAGCCCCTTCTCAGAATAGACCCACAATAGGTCAGAGAACAGTGCCCCTTGAATTATCACTCCCTTATTAACCTGGTTACATTCATTGTGTGAATGGAGATGAAAACAAAAATCTCCCGGATAATTTGGAATTGAAATGAAGGATTCCATGTTTTCGTGTTAATCATCCTGTGTAGAAGAGAAACCATCAACTATGAGAAAACAAGTTTATAAACAGAAGATGATCTTCAAGAAAAAGAAGAATGGAGCCAGTATCTGAAAGACTAGGGAGAGAGATGTTAGCATTGTCAGCCTTTATGGCTGGAAGCTGGTCTTCAGAAAGACTTGCTTGAATTTCTGTGGCTCATGTTCCCTGCATCTTGTGAACTCTTAAGACATACTTGTTTATATATTGCCTTCCCTTTTTGTCAACTTGGTTGTAATGAGATTCAAAATAACTTGAATTAAAGCTTCTCTTATCTTTCCCTGTAACATTCTTGGTCTGTTGTACTGATAATATTTCTTTTTTTATTTACTTTTGAAACCTGAAGTACTCTTCTCTATGAATGCTACTTTCTCTCTCTCTAAAATTTATATATTTTATGTACATTGTGCCTTTGTCTGTATATCTGCACAGCAGGACCTTGGATCCTAATATAGATGGTGGTGAGCTGTCATGTGGATACTGGGAAATAAACTCAGGACCTCTGGAAGACTAGCCAGTGTTTTTAACTGCTGAGCCACCTCTCAAGCTTCCAGAAGTTTCTTTACTTTCTTTCTCTCTCTCTTTTTTTAAATGTATACAATACAATTCACTTTGTTATAATGAAAATTCAATAAAACTATCTGAGGGGAAAGAAGCCCTATAAGAATTAAGAGGGTCTCTTGTTTCTTTAGTCTCAAGCATCACACAAAGGAAAGGAAAGTTGCACATTTAATTCCCTCTTATCAGGGCCAAAAAATTAACCAAATAAAAGTTAAGGAGGTCTCTCTGCACTTCTGTTAATCAAAAAAGATTTTGAACTGTCATTCCTACCTAAAATTTGGTATAATCTATAATTAGCATATGCTCTAAAGATTTGGTCTTGTTTAGAATTCTAAAACTGACTGCACATATTTATATTTATATTTTCTTTTGTTTTTTTTTGTTTTAGTGTTTTGAAATTTTTTTCATTGAAGATAGATTTTTTTTTTCTCACACAGTATATTCTGATCATTGTTCCCTCGCCTCTACTCCTCCCATTTCCTTCTCACCAACTTCTGTTCATATGTATACCCTTTTTGTCTCTTGTTAGAAACTACAGGCTAAATCATAACAAACAAACATGACCAAGTAAAATATAATAAAATAAAGCAAAAATAATAATAAAATATCTGAATGAGATCAAGGGATACAAATCAGAAAAGAAGAAGTCAAAGTATTATTATTTGCAGATAATATGATAGTATAGATGAGTGATCTGAAAAAAAAATCTACTGGGAAACTCTTACAGCTAATAAACACTTTCAGCAAAGTAGGGAAATATGAAATTAACTCACAGAAATCAGTAGCCCAATTACAAAAAGACCAATAAAGAAATTAGGGAAACATCACCTTTTATAATCACCTCAAATAACTTAAAATAACTTTGGGTAACTGCAATCAAGCAAGTGAAAGATTGTATAATAAAATCTTCAAACTGGGCAGTGGTGGTACACGCCTTTAATCCCAGCACTTGGGAGGCAGAGGCAGGTGGATTTCTGAGTTCGAGGCCAGCCTGGTCTACAGAGTGAGTTCCAGGGCAGCCAGGGCTGTACAGAGAAACCCTGTCTCGAAAAAACAAACAAACAAACCAACAAACAACCTTCAAGTCTCTGAAGAAATACATTGAAGACAAAATTAGAATATGGAAATATATCCCATGCTCATGAATTGGAAGGCTTAACATAGTAAAAATGCCCGTCCTACCAAAATCAATCTACACAGATCTTGAAAGGACAACTTTCATCTTCAGATGGAAATGTAAACAGCCTAGGACTCCTAAAATAATCCTATACCACGAAAGAACTTCCAGAGGTATCATCATCCCTAGTTTCAAACTGTATTATAGAGCTATAGTAATCAAAACTTCATGGTATTGGTGTAACAACTGGCATGTTGATCAATTGAATCAAATTGAAGACCCAGACATAAATCTAAAAATTTATGGACATCTGATTTTTGAAAAAGAAGCCAGAAATACACAATGAAAAAGATGGCATCTTTAGCAAATGGTGCTGGTCAAATGGATGTCTGCATGAGGCAGAATTCAAATAGATCTATACTTATCACCCTACATAAAACTCAAGTCTAAGTGAATCAAAGACCTCATCACAGAACCAGATGTACTGAACCTGATAGAAAAGAAAGTAGGGAATTATCTTGAGTTATTGGCACAGGAAATGACTCTGAGCAGAACAGCTTAGCTCAGGAACTAAGATCTATAATAATATATTGGGCCATGTGAAACTGAGAAGCTTCTGTAAAGGACGGGACACTTAGCTGTTTAAAAAAATGACCACGAAATTTGTAGGCAAGTGGATGGAACTAGAAAAAAATCATCCCGGATAAGGTATCCCAGCCCCAGAATGATGAAAATGGTATGTATTCCCTTCTAAGTGAATATTAACTACTATGTAAATCATTACGCTACATTCAATAGACTCAGAGAGATTAGGTATAGAAGAAGGGTTTAGTAGGAACACATGAATCTCCCTGGGAGGGAAAAATAGATTTCACGGGTTTAATGTGGCAGGTGTTGACAGGAATAGGAGGATCAGGTGGGAAGGAGGAAGAGAGATAGATTAGAGGGAGAAGATGCAGGGAGAGACAGCTGGATTTGAGGATCATTTGAGAAAGATATGAAAACCTAGTACACTGGAAACTTTAAACTATGTGAAGGTGATCCTAATGAGGTCTTCTGTTAGTGAGGGATATGGAGTCTCAACTGGCCATCTCATTACCAAATGAGGTTTCCAGTAGCAGGACTAGGTTGCATTCATGTGAATCATTGGCCAAGGGAGTCCCATAGAAACCACAAACAACCCAGGTTGTTTTTAAGACAAAATGGTGCTATCTACAAACTGACAGCAGGACGCCATAGCTGAGGATAACCTCCACACAATACTTTTTGTTTTGTTTTGAGGTTGTGCTTCACTACAAAGCATTAGCTATGCTGGAACTCTTTATGTGAACCAGGGTGGACTCCAGCACACAGAGACCTGCCTGCCAGTGCCTTAGAGTTCTGAGATAAAGGGTGACAGCCAACATACCTAGTTTGCTACTTCACTTTTTGCCTCTTTAAGTCTATTTTTTCTGTTTGTGCGTTGACTCTTAAAATTCTTTCTTTTAATTTTGAGATTATATTATAATTTAATAATTACCCCTTTACTAAGCACTCTACAAACCTTCTCACATAGTCCTCTTCATTCTCTTTCAAATCCATGGCTTCCTTTTTCATTCATTGTTGTTATATCCATCCATCTATCCATCCATCCATCAATCCATCCATCCATCCATCCATCCAGCCAGCCATCCATCCAGCCATCCATCCACACATGCATACGTACTCCTAAATACAAATGCATCCTGCTCAGTCCATCTAATAATATTACTTGTTCATACGTGCTCAGGACTGATGTCTATGTTCTCACTGACTCGTTCTTTTAGTTTTCTGTACATCCTTCCTTCAGAGTTTTCAAGATTGCTCTGTTGACTTTGCACATTTTCTTCTCACTTCCCACTCTTAAATCCATCATGTTCCCAGCTTAAAACTTGGATGGGAGCTCCTGGCTGTGTTTTCTGTTTGTGATCTCAGCACCTTCTTATGCCACGTTATGCCACAGGACACAGAGATGCTGGACTTCACATTCAAATGTAAGTGCCCCAGAAGAACATAGACAGAGCTGCTGTATGTATTTTTTCTTCTTAAGAGGACTTATTAAAATCCTTTTCATGTTTTTCAGTCAAAAAAGTCTTATAAAGCCCAAATGCTTTGAGGTCAAAGA
Organism: Mastomys coucha; assembly: GCF_008632895.1. Taxonomy (NCBI): domain Eukaryota; kingdom Metazoa; phylum Chordata; class Mammalia; order Rodentia; family Muridae; genus Mastomys; species Mastomys coucha. Next base: position 36,205,080 of record NW_022196910.1, read on the forward strand.
GTCATGTTTTTACAGTAACATACAGAGGGAAATTATCAGCTTGTACTATGTAAGAATCTGATAAAGTTTAATCTTGTCCTTAATTAAAAACACCACTTCCCAATTATCATTCAGTGCTCTCCTTACCAAGGCTAAAAATATGCAATGAGAATGAAATTCTCATGAAAGTAATGTTTGTAGTCATTTCTGGGTTAAAGAACAAGATTTGTTTCACTCTATAGGAGTATGTTTCCTGACGTTTGTCTGATTGCATTATGATCAAAGAGCTCCAGTGCTGAGTGTGGGAAGTTTGCAGGAAGGCTGACTAAGTGATTACATAAACTTCGAAGCAGATACAACCTGCATTATATTTCCTGATGGTGAGAAATCCTCTGAGGGTTACGACTCACACAAAACAGGTTTTTATCTACCTGGATTAACAGACAGATGTTAGATTATTTATTAGTATAAATATATATAAATCTAGACCATTGTCAATGAACTTGAAGAGACTGGCTTATTAGGAACACAAACAGGAACTCTGATCACTATTCTTTTGTAAATAGATGAAAAGGATTTGGGGTAGGGCGTGTTGAGAGAAAGTCCATTCTTTGACCTGGTTGACCTAGAATTCACTATGTAACCTGTACTAGCCTTAGACTTATTCAAATTCTCCTGTCTCAGCCTTCCAAACACTGAGGTTACAGGTATGAGTCACCATTGTTGGATGTGGACAATTCTTTTCAGTTAGACAGATAGTTACTTTTGTTGACGTAAGGTTTTACTATGTGTTCAAGAATGGTCTTGAACTTACAGTTATCCTTCTTTCTCAGCTTCCCAAAATCTAGGGTTGCAGGAATGTGCCAGCACACCAGGCCAGGTGATGATTTGGGTAATACATAAAAAGCTATAGTTGGTTTTCAAATATCTGATCTATTAGAAAAGAAATGAAGCCTGAGCAATTAGATCACTCTGAATCATTCTTTTTATGTCTCACCTACCAACCAGTGATTGAATATGCTTATTTTTTGTAATTGCTTAGATGGTGTCATTTTATTGATTTTCTCATTTTAAATGCTTGCTAGGGATATTTTAGGATATAAAGTGTAATTATTTGGGATTTCTGAATTTATTGAAGCTTAAGCCCCACATAAGTAAAGACTTATTCAAAGAGGTTTATATTAAATTATGCTTTATAATTTTTATGAATGAATCAGCATTTCATTCCAATGTCTTTTATTCAAATATCAGCACATCAGAGAAGTTTCCCAAATGTGCCCTGTGTAAGAAATCTGTCATATCATCCTCTATACCTATAGTTAGCCTGATGATTTACTTCACATGTGTATAACTGATTGTATCTTTGTAAGTGTTATAACATCACCAAAAGAACATAGGTACATTGATTGTGTCTTTTGTTCTTTACTTTTATTCTGCCCCAAAAGGGGGCCTCTTTTGTGAATAAAGGTTCATAGTATTGTCTAAAAATAGGTAATACTTAATATGGGACAGTTGAAGAATCTTTTATATATTCATGACTTAGTTACATAAATATTTAAAATAATATCTACATGTTTCTTAGTAAGTAGAGTTTTCTATTGTTGGAATGCTATGTTAATAAAGTAAAAGCTAGCTTTATATACCATGATTATGAGTTTATATTTGTAGTCCTAAGAGATTGAAGAAACATTTCCATTTCTACACATTGTTAGCACATGTGTTTTGTTGTAAACACTATGGATTATGTTTATGATATGACAGATTTTTTACACAAGGCACATTTGAAAAACTTCTCTGATGTGCTGATATTTCAATAAATTTCTTGTCAGAAGAAATAAATTAAAGGAGAACAAAAAACCTCATAGAACTAAGTAGTATGAAGTGATTATCTGTCATGCTAAAATTCCATAAATATGAAGTTTTTATTAGTAACACTATGCTTTTGTGAGTACTCACTGTGTCCTTGGATTATTTGAAATGTTTTACCAAGGCACAGTTGCCCAATTTTTATGACTGTCTGATGAACTATTATGATTATAATGTCCAGACTATAGAAATGTCAGACAGAGAGACTGGTGGAATTCCAAGGTCCAAGAAATTGTGGACCTAGAGTTTGGATCCTTGTCTGACTTTGTCTAATATTTTGGTAAGAAAAAGGCAAGGTGTATTATTTCTGAAATAAAAATGAAAAAGGCGACTGATGCTCTTTCTCCCCTAGCAGCCTGCATAACACCTTTCAGAATCATGAAAGCTAGTCATCAAAGAGGAAGCTATTAGCTCTTCTCCGGTATGATTATTTTTCTATATTACACATGCAATGTGAATGGTGACCTCAGCAAAAGGGACTTATAATCTAGGTGTCAAGGGACTTATAATCTTGTCAGGAAGAGGAATGGCAAAGCCTGTATTTTGGGGGGCTCTTGGTACCTCTTTCACAACTTGTACGGAGGTATCACAGACCTGGCACTGGACCTTTTGCTTAATAGCCAATGGCTTCTGGTTTGATGACAAGATGGTAACTTTCTCTGTGGCTTTTTCATAGCTTCCTTTTCTTGGTTAACCTTCTCCTATACTCCTTCTAACCTATTCTGTCAACTACTCCTTTATTTGACAGTTAGTCTTAGTTGTCAATTTGACGTAGTCTAGAAACACCTGAAAAGATGGCCCTACTCAGGAATGATCTACTCAGGTTGGCTTGTGGGTATGTTTTTGGGAAAACATGTTGATTAGATTAACTTTTGTGAGAAGACCTGTCCACTGTAGGTGCCACAATTCCTTAGGCAGCAGATCCTGAACTAGATACGATTAGAGAAAGGAAGCCGAGGCCAACCATGCATGGACTAATTCACTCTTCTTGGCCTCTTGACTAGGGAGGCAATGTAAGCAGCCATCTAACATCCCTTCTGTGGTGACTTTTCCATATTGATAGACATGGAATTGCGAGCTAACAGCAACCCTTTCTTCTTTAAACTGCTTTGCTCAATATATTTTTATCACAGCAACAGAAATAAAACTAAGAAACTACTAAAACCTTTCCACCTCTGGTAGCCTCTGCCAGGCAAGATTAATTACTTGTGCAGTAGTGTCACTACTAGTATAAGGGTTACCAACTGAATTTGAGATTGATTTCTGAATCTACACTTGGTACTGTAAACCCACTTTAAAAAATAAAAACATGGCCACAGACCCTAGTGGGGAACTGAATACTGTTGCTTAGCAAATTGGCACAATGTCAGGCTACTCTATAAATATTTTATATCCATATACAAATGCTGCTGTCAGCCTTAATCAGAGAAGTCTCTTTTTTTCCAGTAAACTGTGTTGATTTCAGAGACTTTTGGTGACAAAAGGTACCTAAAATAGAGAATAAGTGACAGATGAGTGTTCAGCACTAAACAAACATTTATACAATCTCTTGAAAAGCTTAGGGGGCATTGCAAAAAGGAGAATTAAAAAAAAAATAACAGATTATGAGATGTCACTTTCTGGGCAAGATACAGTCATTTTAATTATGAACCTATAGCAACTGGAGGCATCTAGAATGGATCTGCACAAGAATGAACCCATCAATACTCTCAGGATAGATGTATGCAGAAGGCCAGACTTGCCCTCTACTGCTGAATAAATTGATACTGATTGAGAAAGACTGAGGAGGAATCATTCCTTTCAGGTGTGTATCCATAGAAGACCCCACAAGGATCCAATAGTCTCAGAGATGGTGTCCTAGTTATTCTAAGTGTATTACAAAATCCAACCAGGATTGAAGCAGGAAAGGGATTGCTAGAGATAAGGGATAAGGTCAATAGGAATGGAAGGGAGATATAGATGATAATAATCAGAATATGTTGGATACATGTATGAAATTGTTGAAGAACAAAATTAATCAATAAAGATTGAAAAAACAAACAGGACAAAAGAAGATACCACTTCCCTTTATGAACGTACCTTTTATTTAACTAATTGTTTTAAATACCATGTTAAATGATAATTTGCTATTTGGAATGGTTCATTTTTGTTTCAGTTAAGCAAATAAAGAAAACAAGATACTGTTTTGCATAAATTGAGTTAGTTACTGCTGGTATGTAAATTGTTGGTTTACAGGGTATATATTATCCTGGAGATAATTACTGTGTCTTGGTGACATGCCTGGCTGCTCTGACAGCAAGTGGCCATAATCAATCAGAACTTCATACAGAAACCTATTGAGCCTGATCTCATGTTTTATCATATATATATGTATATATGCATAATATATATTATTAGAGAATTGTATCAGTGTACACTAAAAGTATTTTCTATAAAAACTAGTGCTGTTTATACATTTTGTAAAAATTAAAATACCATCTGTTATCCAGTGGAAAATCAGGGGTTTTAGGAAACTTGGGATTAATTTTTTGTTTAAATTTTAACCTATTTCAATTTATTCTCCATCTATGACACTATTCAGAAGGCTCATCATCCAGATATATGATTTATGACATTCAACAGACTTTGAAATTTCGTTGATGTTTAGCGTTTGAGCATTATAGGTCTGTAGAACTGGATGACCCATTTGCCATTTTCTGAATCAAGAATGCTGGCATTTGTTATTTATTGATTACAATGAATGCGTTAATTAATAGATGTAAGCATGAATGCCTATACAGCTGACACATTGGCCATGCCTCTACAAAACTCTATAGCTCATTCTAGTCTCAGTGAAAACAGTTCAGGAAATTGAATTTAGGATGCCAGGTGGCACAATAGGTTATACATTAACTTGTCCCCTCTGGAAAATTAAATTTGAATTTGGCTCTGGTCACAAATGAAATGAGTCATTTGGTACGTGCCACTAAGGATAGTCACTAAGCCAAAATGACATTTCATTGAAAAATTACCCATTAAGAAAAGTGTCTTGCAGTCACTAGGGAGTTTTCAAGAAAAATAAGCAAGAACATTGAACAAAGATAAAGGATACAAAGAAACACTGGAGAGTGTGGGCTTACAGGAAATTGCTACAAGACAAACTGATTGCCAGCCAGAAACTCTTACACTAGCCTGTGTCTAGAGAGCCTCTACTATTATTTACTTATTTCCCATTAAATTTTGCTTTTTTTCTTGTCACAGGATTAGCTAAGTATCAGTTTGTGTTAAATCATCATGAGTTATCAAGCTTACTAGAAGCTCTGTAGTTATGGTTTTAAACTGTAATATTTTATATCTTCCTGTTGTTTTAGACAAATGGACAATATTATCATTTATCATTCTTCTCTCATTTAGGAAACTAACAAAATGTACAACTGACAAACTCAAAGACTGTAGATGAATTTCAACCCTGGAACATGGCTGCTCTGGCAAAGGATCACATCCACAGACCTTCTAGGTCTGTGTGATCTGGCTGGAATACAGACTGTCTTTAATCCCAGGAGACAGAGGCAAGTAGATCTCTGAGGACAAAGCAAGCCTGGTTGATGTAAAGCAAGTTTCAGTTAAAGAAAATCTTGGGTCCAGGTGTGATGGTACATGCCTTAAATGTCAGCTCTCAGAAGACAGAGACATGCAGATCTCCGGATTCTAGTCAGAGATTTCATCAAATCAGTGAATTGAGAGACAGTGCAGTGGGGTAAAATTTATGGCTATTCAGCTAGCGGCAGTTCAGTTCACAGAATTCAGAGACAGTTTTACCAGGACAGTTTTACAGAGGGATAAGTTACTGCCGAGAGAAAAAGATAGACAGGTGAAGCAGAAGGAGCCAGAGAATGAGAAGGAGCCCGAAGATTAGAAAGTACTGCCGAAGTTAGTATGAGGCCAAGCAGAGCAATTCAGTAAGTAGCTGAGAAAAGCCAGTTTGAATCAGGCAGCTTGGAAAGGCATTTTGAGCCAGAATGGCTGAATTGAACCAGCCAACCAGAGTTCAAGACGAACTAGAAAGAGTGAGCTTATTCAGAAGTAAGCCTTCAAGATGACAATCATACCAGTCAGAAAAAAAAAGTTACATTTACAAAAGATAGCCTTAGTTTGTAATTTATACTATGCTTGGTCATTGTAACATACTTGTGTATGCAATGATTTGACAATAAGCATGTAGACAAGAAAATGAGACTACCAGACACTGTCAAAATAATCAGTGAAACCCTGTTGCAGAAATGTAATACACAAATATAAAAGGCATCTCATTTCTTTGCATTTAGAAGATGATTACCAGATGCTAACAAGAAAAAGTTATCTCATTTTGCAGGTAATCAAGCTGGAGTGGCATTGAAGCCAGGCTATGCCTAATTGGATATTCCTTAAAGAATAATATCAAAATTATCTTGAGCCCGCTCTAGTTGACCGCTGGAACAAGTGAGTGGCCCGGGGCATTTAAATTGTTGCAGTCTTATATTTGCTGGGCAAAGTAAGATCTAAGGCCTATAGTTTTACCTTGACAAAAAAATTCTAGCATGTTCTACTGTAAAAAAAAATTATGACAAAAATGTATAGCATGACCTGAAAAGTTAATTACAAAGATTTATTCATGTAACCCTTAAAATTAATTTCCAATAATACTTAATAAACAAATGTCCTTTCTAGACCATCTTATTAGACTTTAAACAAAAAGAAAGAACCTACTTTAAGAGGATTAAGTCAAATAGGCAAGGCAGCAAGATCTGAAATAAAGTGTGTGATTTTCATATGTTAATTAATCCTTATATAAATTAGACATGCAAATGAACATTTTACATAAAAAGAATCCACTCACTTCTTTTTAGAAGCTATTTAGGAACCCTAGCCCTAAATTAAATTAATAAAAACATTCAGTATTTCCTATTATATAAGCAGAAGTCATTGTAATAATAAACTATAAAAAATTAATAGAAAATTACAATTATCAAGCAAATGTAGGAACAACACTCAACTCATGAAACATGAAGCAAGCACAGAAGCAAAAGCTTTATATGTATAGCTTCTACTATATGACCTAAAACAAAATCACCTTTCTGTCTTCTGTTTGTCTCTTATTATCTTGGGAACTTTAAAAACTAGAAAATATAGTTTATTTGGTACAACAATATCTAGTCCCAGAGTCGCTAGGAAAGGTTTATAACATGCAAAAATAATAAGGGCCTTCCTCTGCAATTTTCATGCATAATGAGTAAAATTGTTACTTTGTTTTCATTATTTTCAGGATTAAAAAATTGATGTATGTACGCATACAGTGAGAGACAGGATTGGTAATGCTTTTTGTTTCTTTTTGAGGTGATACACAGTGACCTGGTGTCATCATCAATAAATGTTTTCTTAGTCCTCTGAGAATTGCCTCTTTCTGTTTCAAAAATCCTGCAGGTACTTACTACCCTTCTGTAGTCAGGATATAATCGGTCAATTTACTGTCAAAATACTCATTCAAGTGCCAATTTGAAAAGTAATCAGTACTTTTATCAACTGTAAAGTAATCCAGTATTATTCTTTTTTTAAAAGATTTCTTTTGTTGCCTTTGAAATTGAATTCTGAATGTTTAAGTAGAATATTTGAAAATACTTTGAAATCAATAATGAAAAAAAATGTGGTTTTGAGAGCTTTTCAGAATGCATTTTCTTCACCCTATCACAGTAGAAATCAGATCTTGGGAATTGGAGAGAGTGCTATATCTGAATTTATTTGAGATGAGCTTCACAAAAAGAATGAAGTGTCCCTGGATTATGTTTTTCTATTATTTTATATTCTTTGAGACTTGTGACTCAGTTTATAAGGACCTTGAAGACATTGTACTAATACCCCACTTTTAATTGCTTTGTAGTAAAACCAGAAAAGATATTTAGCTTACACAGGTTCTTGAACTGTGGGTTGTGATGTCCTTGTGGGGGAGGGGCGATACCTGCAATTGCAGGCCATAAAATATTTGAGGACAGTAAAAGGTTTCTGAATGACCAATAAGCAAAAAGTAATTAAAAATCAAAACAGAATGAATCTAAGTTGTCTCTACCAGTGCTTGTCTGTGTTGCAACACTGGACTACTCTGCAGCCTTGGTTATGAATGCAACATGAACACCTTGTGCTGTGCACGCTTCGTGCTGTGCACTCTTTGGGTTGTGCATGCTGTCATATCATCAAACCTCAACAATGCTGCCTGGAAGGTCTCAATTCAAACCTGAGACCATTAAATAATATAAATTGGAGTTTTTGACTATATTTGAAGTGCCATTGATCATATTTCTTATTAGTATCTCATTATATAACCTTGGATGCTGTTCAATTTATGATGCAGACCAGTCTGGCTCAAACTCCCAGAGATCTGGTTGTTTCTACTGGCAAAGTTTATATAATATGGAAGTAGATGAAACTTCTAAGACTCAGGGGCCTCTCAAAACTTACAGGATTCACAAGACCCCTATCCAAATTTATAGATACTAAGTAATTGCTGGGGGACATTCCACTGGCTCAGCTGCCTGCAATTCTTGCAGGGAGTTCCTGGTATTCTGGGGTGGGATATTTGGTGATATGTCTACCTTGGAGTTACTCTTGGCCCGTTAAGTAATTCTCCAAAATTCATTGGACTAAGTTAGGCCTGGCTGGAACTGTTTCTTTTCTGTCTTCACTGCCCTATCTAGGGTGAATAAATATTTGTTCATATGTCCATAGGAGAAATCACATTTTAAGACTGAATACGTGGAGTTTTTTCAAGAAAACATGGAGAGAAAGGGAAAACTGTTGGTCGGACTTAATATGGCACATAGTACTTCCATTGAAAACTCACTGGTCTAACCGATCATTCAGTTCCCCCCAGCCAGAAGGGCATGAGGTAGAACAAGCATATATGGGGTTCAGAATATTTGTCAGTGAGTAGCTATGAATGATAGAAGATATTAGGTCAGTGGAACCGGTTTCTATTTTAAATTTATTAAAATTTTAGAAAATATTACTCTTCAAGGATTTCTGTGTTTTATCTCACTTCAAGTTCCTCATTTCATCTCAGCATATGGCTAATTTGAGGAGCTACTAATAAGGTGAATCATCTAAAAACAAAACAAAACTACAGCAACAACAGCAACGATGTCGACCACAGCAACACATTATGACTTGAACCTCAGCAACTTTTGCTCTTTAATTTATGACACCCCTCCTCTGGTTCACCCACATGCTTCTGTCTGAAACTGTAGTCTCCCTGGTGCTTTCTCTCACACACAGTTGGCCATGTGTTCTCAATCACACCTCCAAACGTTCCACCAACTCTGCTTCTCACTCTTCTTTATCCTTCTTCCTAATTTATTTCAAAGCAGATGGTCTCTCTTTTGCCATAGAGTAGATCCTTCTTCACATATCCTTTATCATTCCCTATCATTGTTCCTAAACCAATAAAGGCCTCCAACTGCTTCAGTACTGGTCTCACTAACTGAAAAATCACTTAGGATAACTCTATAAAGGATAACTCTATAAAACACAGCCAGCTCTACCTCATACGTTTCCACATTATACAAGTCCTTATCACGTAGACACCTACAATTCTATTTGTTCAGTTTAAATCTTTACAAACTTTTTCTGCATTCAGTTGAATACTTACTAGCTCCCTAAATGTTACCTGAGAATTTTACTATCCTATCTCTGCCATTTATGTTTTCCTTTTCTGGTTGTTCTGTGACACCTCTTACAACTCTGTTAATAATCTTAACATCTCTGTATATTCCAGAATATTTGTAAGGCCCAATTCCCTTGGTCTGTATTTTAAACATTTATATGTTTGTCCCAGAATGAGAGCTTGGTAAATATTTGAAGAATGAATTGATATGCAATATCAACTTTTCAAAGCTGATTTTTAAAATCTGTAATATATGTATAGTTTTCTAGCAGTTCATATAATTCTGAATACCAATACTTGGAGGAATTAGGATTTAACATTCCATTAATTTACTTTGTTTATCTCTTTTTAATGTTCATTTCAGGTGTTGGATTTTGTAACTTTCTATAACTGTTGAATGTCAAGATCTTCCTTGAAAGATGTGTCTGTCTAATATTGTGTACTCATATCTAAAGCTGGGAGTATCCGAAGATAGAGGCTGGCAGATAGTTGTTGAGGAAATAAAAAATGTAGGAACTAATTATATAACCCTATAAAAGAATGTTCTGCACTTCTACAAGTAAATCATTCCCTCTCAGAGGTACATAGGAAGATAGACTACCCTCTGAGATGGTGGGGAGTGCGATAAAGTTATGTACCGGAATGGGAGATGTATCAGTGTGTCAATCACAGGGTCTGGAGACTTTCTGCTGGGTTCAGAATCTAGGTCTTCTCACTTTATACCACTCAATTGTGATTACATTTTCCACAATGAATAAAAGTAGGACCACAATTTCCATATTCCATTTTCTTCCATGGATCTTTCCCTTAGGAAATTTATTTGAAAATATCAATTCTGATATATAATATGTTGTGGGAAATGCAGTCCCTTTTCTTTAAACTACATGATATCCACGAATTTACCAGTCCCACTTGTGGAATTACCATTTTTAGATTTCTGTTAGGGGTAGTTTAATAATTAGACCAATCTGAATTTAATTTAAAGTGCTCTGACAGAAAACTCAGAGAGCATGCACTATAAATATTAAATTGAATAGAAGGTTTTTTTTTCTATTTTTTTCATGTACCTAAGGAAGTAAGGTTATGGGAAGAGATAATTTTGATATAAAGTTATATCATAATTGCTACATTTAATTTAAATTCATTTTTCCATTTCCATTCCTTTAGTACAGACTTGCTGAATGCCCACTATGTGCTGGCAGGAATGATGTCAGCAAACAATGTCTTAATACTAATTTCTTAGATGTGACTGGAGGATGTTGTGTTGAATGAAATGAGCCAGGTGCACAAAGAAAAATGATTTCATTCTCATTCATAGGTAGAATCAGATGAAAGTCATAGGACAGAGACTAGACTAGTAGAAACTACAAGTTAGGAACAATGGCAAAGGGGGACAGAGGAAGATTATCATGGCAGCTACCAGATTATTATTGGATAATAGGACTATATTCTTGTGTCCAGGAGTGCAGCTGAGTGAATATTGTTCACAATAAATTACTACTTATTTCGTATGAAACTAAAAAAAAAATGAATTCGCATTTTCTCATACAAAAAAAAAAAAGATACATGTTTAAAGACTAGGAAATGTTAATTACCCTGATCTGATCAGCTCACACTATATACATGTCTCCCACTTTACAATCTGGTCTATAAATATGTCCAATTATGTCAATTAAAGTGCTAGAATGTTTGAAGTTGTGGCTAAACTAATTGGAATATAATTTCATTACCCACTTTCATTTTAATTTCAAAGAACGAATATATGATTTCTGACATGGAATACATCAGACATTTCACCAAAAATATTCCTCTTTTTTTTTTTTGTCCAATTTGCTGTTTAGTACACTTAAGTTGTGTTTCTCAGAAACTGGTGAATCACTAGAACATTTCAAAGCTGCAGCTCATCTTACCTGATCTAGCTAGTCTTACCTGATCTAGCTCATCTTACCTGATGTAGCATGTCTTACTTGATCTAGCTCATGTTAATTGATCTAGCTCATCTCAACTGGTCTAGCTCATCTTTCCTGATCTAGATTATATTACTTGATATAGCTAGTCTTATCTAATCTAGTTTGTCCTACCTATTTAGTTTGTCTCAACTGATTTAGCTCATCTTACCTGATCTAGATTATCGTGACTGATCTAGCTAGTCTTACCTAATCTAGTTTGTCTTACCTGACCTAGTTTGCCTCAACTGATCTAGCTCATCTTACCTTATCTAGCCACAGAACTGTCAGAATGAAATTCAACAGCCTCAGTGTTTTACCTGTGGACCTGATTATAAGGGTGGAAACAGAGAGCCTGTCCTGAGGGATGATTGCCACAGGCTGGCCGATCTGGGCCTCCCTCAACCCGCGGGAGAAACAGGGGTCCTAGTCAGGTCAACAAGGCGTAGGCGAAGAAATGATGGCAGAGATGACACATGAAGTACAGGATCTAAATGTATTTCTTAAAAATGGCATCAGACTTTTACAGTCATTGCAAAAGAGAAATGGTAAATCTGGCAGCTCAGCAGTTAAGGTACATCTGAGGCCATCTAAAACACACTGGGTCTAAAGCAGCAGCTATCTCCTCTGAACTGGTGTTGCATCCCCTGGGCCCAAGTGCTCTGGGCCCGAGGGACTGCAGACTGCATGAATCTGAGTCCTAGCCCATCTAAGTTCTAGTGCAAGTCCTTCTGCGAGTCCATAGTGCTAGTACTGCATGCGAGTCCAAGTCCTTTTCCAAGTCCAAGTCCTTCTATACAAAGTGAAAAGCAGGCTTAAGTAGCATACAGCAAGCAGGGCAGATGACAAGAGTCATGTAGGCAGGTGATACATTGAGGTCAGTGATCTTACTGACCAAGATCGCGGATCTAGTTGTGAAGCGGGCAGAAGAGCAATGGTGCCCCTCCCTGCTGGGGCTAATTTGGTATTCCTATACTAACTCTCTGGTTCTTGCTGGAGGCAATGACTAGGAGGTTTTAATCTAACACTTCTAGTTAATGTCTTTGGGTGGAAGCCCTTCATTACTCTCTAGTATGTAAAACATTTCTAGCTATTGTAAACTATTATTGTCCTAAGGAATGTGCCTGATCCTTGTTAGCTCTAGCAAGGCAGTTTCGTTGAGAGAAATTACAAGTTATGGGAAGCTTGGTAATAAACCAGGATAGGTTGGCAACATTGTGTTGGTCAGGAAACAATGCCCAATCTTAGCCATTTACGAATCATTTCTTGGGGTACCATTATGCCTAATTATGAGGGTGTGTTGATGATCGGAAAGACTGGTCTGGAACACGTCTGAGTTAGGAGATACCAGCGACTGTCTATCCAGGAGGCACAGAACTCCTTTTGGATCCTTATTGCCTCTTATCCTTAATCAGGATTTTATCTCCGATATTTTGGATGTGACTGGAGTAGACAAGTGTGCTTGGCAGATGATGATTCTTAATTCAGCTTATTTACATGTTATGTCACACTGTGGCCACCAGTGGACCTCTGCTTCATCACTTTACTAAGATTATATGTGTAAATATAATGCAGAATTAATTAATTTCCTTATCAAAACCTGTAATCCATCTATTGACATTTACTCATTTTTTCTTTTTTTCTTCCTGGTTACACTTGATTACAAGCCTTAATCATCGTGGTTAGGCATTGGGCTGTAGTCAAGGAATTAACAAGAGCAAAGTAAAATTGGTAGTCCTATAAACCCGGTAATTGATAGGTAGAGGCAGGAGGATTAGGAATTCAAGGGTAGCCTCTGGTACATGGTGAGCTTGGTTTTGAGCCTATCTTGTGCTGACCTTTCTCCTTCCAGAGGCTTGCTGCAAATGCTAAGAAGACAGAAGATTGGACTACATGTGAGTCGCCCTTGTGACCCCTGTTGTCTACTTCAAAGAAGAGATAACTGAAGACTAGGATCAAGTGTTGAACTGATACGTGAGCAAGAATTAACTATTCTTGAGCTCACTTCCTTAAAATGTGGTTGGTGGGCTATTTCTGCAATTTGGTGCTGTATCTCATTTAGAATTATCAATGTCTTTGTAGAATACATATGCATTCAATGTTGGTTATTCTAACTGAAACTTACTGCTGGAGTAAGATAAACTAGGGGACTTGTATTTTTGCATAGATACTGGGGGTCTCAATGTGTAATTCTTAGTGAGGAGGTAGTTACCTATTCAAATGTATTTTTGAATGAAAACCAGAATGTTTTACAGCTTCAATTCTGTGTAAGAAACAAAGAAGTGTCAGTGTTGGTTTACAAAAACTAGATTTAAAACTTTAAAAAATTTGGACCTTGTTATTTCACTTAGGAAACTGTCAATAACTTGGTTTATTATTATCATTATTATTATCATTATTATCATCATTATTATTATTTTAAACAAGCTCTATCTGGCTTGGGCCAGTCTGGACTTTAGGCTTTAAGCTATCCTCCTGAGCATCTTGGATGAAAACAAGGCAGGACAGCCGCCACCTCGAACCCCAGCTCATTTGTGTTAGAAGTCAATTACATTTTCAAGGAATGAATGATGTAATGACTTTATGGTGTTGGGCTTTTAAAAGATGAATTTATTTATTTGTTTTTATTTTATGAGCATTGGTGTTTTGCCTACATATATGTCTGTGTGACAGTGTCAGGTGCCCTGAAACAGGAGTGACAGACAATCGTGAGTTGTCATGTGGTTGCTGGAAATGGAACGCAGGTTTGTTGGAAGAACAGCCAGAGCTTTTAACCTCTGAGACATTTTCTCCAACCCATATTGTTGATTTTGTCATTACACATTCATTCACCGAAAAAGTAAGTAAGCTAGTGTTAATGTGTATAACATTTCATAAAAAGTTCAGTATGTTTTTTCTTCATAACCTGTACACATTTCTTTAGTAGCATATTTTTGGTAGTATAGATAAGTGTTTTGATTAGCAAGTTAAATTGGTTTTTACTATCATATGAACAAACAATGACTGTGCATATATATACACACATATATACATATATTTATATGTATACACACACATATATATGTATATATATATATGTATGTATATATATATATAATTAGTACAAATACAGAGTGATCTTCCGCATAGTAAATATATACGCATTATATATACAAGTAGGTGTATGGTACTTCCCTGGGTAGGAATATTTCCTAACTTATATTTGCAAAGAAATTTGCATCCTTTTTTTCCATTCATATGTTTAAAAGTGCTAATGAAATAAAGTTGCAATGCAATGTGGTTACCAGTTTTAATATTTACTTAAAGAACTATTGTCTTGCCAACTTATAGAGTTACAGAGTTTAAATGTAAAATTTAAGTATTCTTTGACATTTTGAAATATATATATTTTAAAACAATACTTGGCAGTTATTAATGTTTTCTTGAGTTTGTTAAAAAATAGAAGATACCCATGTTCTTTTCTCCACCAAATTGTAGACACAGAGAATCAGATGAATAAGAACTGTGCCTCTCATTGTCATCAGTATCAGTACTTTGTATACTTTGTTTATTGCTAAATTCAATGTAAAAATTGAATAAGCAGCAGTAAACACCACTGAAAGCCAGATATATCTCTATAACCATGTTTATGGTGGAGCACTGAGCTGTTTAGTGCCTGTCTCATTATACCTGTTTGATGCTGTAATTTTTGTCTCATTTTTTCTACTTCTTGAGGGGTTTATTCTGTATTTATTAAAAATTCACCAAATGCATAGTGTACTTATTTCTTTATGATGCTATTCCTTGTATAAATATTTTGCCCATATATTTTTGCATTGTACTGTTTTTGCTTTATTTAATGAACTTTTAAAGATGTATTATTATTATCATGTATGTGTGCATGAAATGAGTAGTTTCATGTGCTATAGCATACATGTAGTTAGTATTCAGAGAAAAACTCATGTGGGTTCCAGGAATTGAAATCTCATGTTATCATATTTGCGTGCCATGTGTCTTCATAGGGTGAGCCATCTTGTTGTCCTACTTTTATATGGCTGTTCATAAATTCTGTTTTCAAAATTTAAAAAATTATAATTCATCATAATTGAGGCACACTGTATATACAATTAAATTCATCAGTCTTAAGTAAATCATAGGATTAGCTTTGAGACAAATATGTACAATTATACTCATGACTACTTTATAATGAAATTATAAAATAATTCCAGCATTCAAAATTTTCATATTAAACATTTTTGTCATACATCTTTGTCCCATCACAATGCTATATAATTATTCATGTATAATTCTCTGAGTGATATATATTTTCATTTTTTTTATCAAGGAGCAAGACTTATAAATATGTGTTTATAAGGCTCCCCTTATAAAGACATATTTCCTTTAATAGGAAGCTGTCACAAAATATATCCTAATGTAGAATTACTAACAAAACTATACAATGGTTCAAATTCTACATTCTTCTCAACAACTGATATTGTTAACTCCCATATACATTAATAACTCATTGCAATTTAACTTGTATTCTGGAAGAAGATAATGATATTAAGTATCTTTTAATACATTTATGAACCATTCATTTACCTGTGAAATATCTGACCATAATTTTTCAGAAAGGCACAGCTAATCAAACTGTCTATATGTATTATATATTTCAATAAATAAATAAATAAATAAATAACTTGGAATGATAATGCTCTCCCTGAAAGCCATAGTTGAGCTAACAAAGTCCCCAGTGCCAGGCATGAGAAACCTCATTTTGAGTCATTTGTAATCCCTGAAGATAGTTTGCAGCTCATATATATAATATATGACCTAAATATTTAAATATATTATATATATCCTAAAAGCCTCATTTCTGAAGACTAGCTTTTATATACCAGAATATGACATGCAAGCTGCTAAGGTAGAAAAGCAGCTGTGACACCTATGAGTTGTAACAATGACCAGCATGGCCAAGATATCTTTAAAGGTGCTGTAGTGGCAATTATATATATATGTACATATATAATTGCCACTACAATATATATATATATATATATATGTATATAAATATATATATATGTACATATACATATATTGGGGAACCAACATTGACTAATTTTACATAAGGCCCACTTAGTAGGAGGAAATTCATGCCCAGTTACTGAAAATATAACTGACTACCTACAATTAGTGAGGTCATGGATTCAAGAGAAAAACCTACTATTGCTCCTTACTTCAACACATGTAATCCTTAACTACATTTTTAATACTTATCGTTATACCTACAAATAGGAGTAGCTTTTACTACTCATTGAAGAAGCTTTTTGCAGTACATTTCATTCAGAGAGCATTTCAGAAAGCCCCAACTGATATGTATAATCTTAACATCCGAGGCTCAGAGAACATCAGAGAAGAGATAGGAGGATTATACGGAGCTAGAGGACCAAGAAGACTTTCATGAATTTGTACCTTCTAGCAGTGATCGGAAAGCTAGCCTCATGAAATATCAACACTATCACTATATAACCAAGACCTGACCAATAACAACCACTGCTGAGAAGCTAACACTGATAAGGAAATCTCAAAGCACTCACCCATAGACATAGACCCACAAGCCATTAATAATAGCTGACATGAGCCAGAGACTGAGCCCCCAATGGACAATCCAACAGCAAATAATCAGCCCTAAAAACATACATATAGTATCCACAGTAAATGGACTCAACATGCTGCATTTATGAAGTATTTTGTAGTTGCTTACAAACAGAGACCATTTCAGGAAGCCACAATTGATCAAAATGTCAGTGACTAACTGTGGTGCTCTTATTCATACACACAGAGAGAGAGAGAGAGAGAGAGAGAGAGAGTAATAATAATGAACAATTATATAACATAATTATAATGAACAATTATATAATTAATATAATTAAAATAATACAGTAACAATGTTATCATCATTAAAGAAAGGAGGGCTATAAAATCAAGCAGTTGGGGAACACAGAATATTGCTAAAATTTAAATTGCATGTCAAATCCCACACATTTACAGTGGGAGGCTTCAACACCCCACTCTCACCAACTGATTGGACATTCAGACAAAAACTGAACAGAGAAATAGTGAAACTTCCTGACGTTATGAATCAACTGAACTTAACAGATATCTACAGAACTTTTCACCCAAATACAAAAGAATATACCTTCAGCATCCCATGGAACTTTTTCCAAAACTGATCAGATTCTCTGTCACAAAGTAAGCCTCAAACAGATTGAAATAATACCCTTTATCTTATCAGACCACTATGGATTAAAGCTGGACTTCAACAACATCAGAAACACCAGAAAGCAAACACACTTATGGAAATTAAACAACTCTCTATTCAATGATCTCTGGTTCAGGGAAGAAATAAAGAAACTAAAGACTTTCTAGAATTTAATGAAGACGAGAAAGCACAACATACCCAATATTTTTTATTAGATATTTTCTTTATTTACATTTCAAATGTTATCCCCTTTCCTGGTTTCCCCTCTGAAAATCCCCTATCTCATCTCCCCTCCCCATGCTCACCAACCCACCCACTCCTGCTTTGTTTAGCTCTGTACCCCATTTTTAATAGGGTTATTTGATTCTTTGGAGTTTAACTTCTTGAGTTCTTTGTATATATTGGATATTAGCCCTCTATCAGATATAGGATTGGCAAAGATCTTTTCCCAATCTCTTCGTTGCCATTTTGTCCCATTGACAGTTCTTTTGACTTGCAGAAGCTTTGCAATTTTATGAGGTCCCATTTGTCAATTCTTGATCTTAGAGCATAAACTATTGGTGTTCTGTTTAGGAAAATTTCCCATGTGTCCATGTGCCAGAGGCTCTTCCTCACTTCCTTTTCTATTAGTTTCAGTGTATCTTGTTTTATGGGAAGGTCCTTGATCCACTTGGATTTGAGCTTTGTACAAGGTGATAAGAATAGATCGATTTGCATCCTTCTATATGTTAATCACCAGTTGAGCCAGCACCATTTTTTGAAAATGCTTAGTTAGAGTCACACGAAGTTATTTTATATTATTTGTGACTATTGTGAAGGGTATTGTTTACCTAATTTCTTTCTCAGCCTTTTTATCCCTTTGTGTAGAGGAAGGCCACTGATTTCCTTGAGTTAATTTTATATCCAGCTACTTTGCTGAAGTTGTATCAGGTTTAGTAGTTCTCTGGTAGAATTTTTGGAGTAACTTAAGTATACTATCATATCATCTACAAATTGGTATCCTTTCCAATTTGTATCCCTTTGATCTTTATTTCTTGTCTAATTGCTCTGTCTAGGACTTCAAGTACTATATTGAATAGGTAAGGAGAGAGTGGGCAGCCTTGTCTAGTCCCTGATTTCTGGGGATATTGCTTCAAGTTCCTTTCCATTTAGTTTGATGTTGGTTACTGGTTTGCTGTATATTGCTTATACTATGTTTAGGTATGGGCCTTGAATTTCTGATCTTTGAAAGACTTTTATCATGAAGGGGTGTTGGATTTTGTCAAATGGTTTCTCAGAATCTAATGAAATGATCATGTTTTTTTCCCTTTGAGTTTGTTTATATAGTGAATTATGTTGATAGATTTCTGTATATTCAACCAACCTTGCATCTCTGGGATGAAGCCTACATGATCATAATGGATGATCATTTTGATGTTTTTGGTTTTTAAGAATTTTATTGAGTGTTTTCACATTGATATTCATAAGGGAAATTGGTCTGAAGTTCCCTTTCTTTGTTGGGTCTTTGTGTGGTTTAGGTATTAGAGTAATTGTGGCTTCATAGAATGAATTGTATAGAGTACCTTCTGTTTTTATTTTGTTGAATAGTTTTAGGAGTATTGGTATTGGGTCTTCTTTGAAGGTCTGATAGAACTCAGCACTAAACCCATCTGGCCCTGGGCTTTTTTGTGGTTCAGAGACTATTGAAGATTGTTTCTATTTCTTTAGGGGATATGAGACTATTTAGATTGTTTATATGATCCTGATTTAACTTTGGTACCTGGTATCTCTCTAGAAAAATATCCATTTCATCCAGATTTTCCAGTTTTGTTGAGTATAAGTTTTTGTAGTAAGATCTGATTTTTTGAGTTTCCTCGGTTTTCATTATCTCTCCCTTTTTGTTTATGATTTTGTTAATTAGGATTCTGTCTCTTTCCCTTCTAGTTAGTTTGGCTAAAGGTTTATCTATTTTGTTGATTTTCTTAAAGAACTAGCTCCTGGCTTGCTTGAAACTTTGTATAGTTCTTTTTGTTTCCAGTTGGTTGATTTCAGCCCAGAGTTTGATCATTTCCTGCCATCAATTCCTCTTGAGTGTATTTGTTTGTTTGTTTGTTTGTTTTCTCTAGAGCTTTCAGATGTTCTGTCATGCTGATAGTGTATGCTCTCAGTTTCTCTTTGGAGGCACTCAGAGGTATGAGTTTTCCTCTTAGGGGTGCTTTAATTGTGTCCCATAAGTCTGGGTATGTTGTGGCCTCACTTTTGTTAAATTCTAAACAGTCTTTAATTTATTTCTTTATTCCTTCCTTGACCAAGTTATCATTGAGTAGAGTGTTGTTCAGCTTCAATGTGTATGTGGGCTTTCTATTGTTTATATTGTTATTTGTGGGCTCCCTCTCCCTCAACCTGGAGAGCCAAACTGAAACTGCTCTCAGATCCAGGACTGAGGATGCCACCTGCAGAGAGAATGCCTGACTACCTTAGATCAAAGTCTGTCGGACTTGCCTTTGAAGTGTGCCCTTCCTCCGGTCTCGTCTCGTGTTTATGTTAAATTGTTTGGTTTCATTTTGCCCTTGGTATTGATTCTGTTTCTGGTTATATAAACTCAGTTTTCCCCTAATAAAGACACACCTCGATACAGCTACCTGGTGTCCATGTCCTTGTCTCTCTCTCACCCTCTTGTATTCATAGGTACTCAATAATCTCCAGTCTGAGATCACCCACGGAGTGAGGGCCCGCTGGCCAGACCCCCACAGTTATTGAAGACCAGCCTTAATCTGTGGTGATCTGATAGTATGCGAGAGTATTTCAATCTTCTTGTATCTGTTGAGGCCTGTTTTGTGACCCATTATATGGTCAATGTTGGATAAGGTACTATTAGGTGCTGAGAAGAAGGTATATTCTTTTGTTTTAGGATAAAATGTTCTATAGATATCTGTTAAATCCATTTGGTTCATAACTTCTGTTCTGTGTCTCTATTTAGTTTTTGTTTCCATGATCTGTCCATTGCTGAGAGTGGGGTGTTGAAGTCTCCCACTATTATTGTGTGTGGTGCAATGTGTGCTTTGAGCTTTAGTAAGTTTCTTTTATGAATGTGGGTGCCCTTGCATTAAGAGCATAGATGTTCAGAATAGAGAGTTCTTCTTGGTAGATTTTTTTCCTTTGATGAATATGAAGTGTCCTTCCTTATCTTTTTTGATAACTTTGATAACTTTTGAAAGTCAATTTTATTCAATATTAGAATGGCTACTCCAGCTTATTTCTTGGGACCATTGCTTGGAGAATTGTTTTCCAGCCTTTTTCTCTGAGGTAGTGTCTCTTTGTCACTGAGGTGGGTTTCCTGTATACAGCAAAAGGTTGGATCCTGTTTATGTATCCAGTCTGTTAGTCTATGTCTTTTCATTGTGGAATTGAGTCATTGATATTTAGTGATATTAAGGAAAAAAGATTGTTGCTTTCAGTTATTTTTATTGTTAGTGGTGGAATTGTGTTTTTTGTGGCTATCTTCTTTTTGGATTGTTAAAAGAAGATTATTTTCTTGTCTTTTCTAGGGTGTCATTTCCTCCTGGTGTTGGAGTTTTCCATTTATTATCCTTTGAAGGGCTGGATTTCTGGAGAGATATTGTGTAAATTTGGTTTAGTCATAGAATACCTTGGTTTCTCCATCTATGGAGAGTTTTGCTGGGTATCGTAGCCTTGGCTAGCATTTGTGTTCTCTTAGGGTCTGTATGACATCTGCCCATGATCTTCTGGCTTTCATTGTCTCTGGGGAGAAGTCTTGTGCAATTCTAATAGGTTTGCCTTTATATGTTACTTGACCTTTTCCCCTTATTGCTTTTAATATTCTTTCTTTGTTTTGTGTGTTTGGTGTTTTGATTAGTATGTGACAGGAGGAATTTCTTTTCTGACCCAATCTACTTGGTATTGTATAGGCTTCTTGTATGTTCATGGGCATGTCTTTCTTTAGGTTAGCCAAGTTTTCTTCTATAATTTTGTTGAAGATATTTACTGGTCCTTTAAGTTGGAAATCTTTGCAATCTTCTATACCTATTATCCTTAGGTTTGGTCTTCTCATTGTGTTCTGGATTTCTTGGATGTTTTGAGTGAGGATCTTTTTGCATTTTGCATTTTATTTGACTGTTGTGTCAATGTTTTCTATGGTATCTTCTATGCCTGAGATTCTCTCTTCTATTTTTTGTATTCTGTTGGTAATGCTTGCATCTATAACTCCTGATCTCTTTCCTAGGTTATCTATCTCCAGAGTTCTCTTCCTTTGTGATTTCTTTAGTGTTTCTACTTCGATTTTTAGATCATGGATGGTTTTGTTCAATTCCTTCACCTGTTTGATTGTGTTTTCCTGTAATTCTCTAAGGCATTTTTGTGTTTCCTCTTTAAGGGCTTCTACCTGTTTACCTGTGTTCTCCTGTATTTATTTAAGGGAGTTATTTATGTCCTTCTTAAAATCCTCTATCATCATGATGAGATGAGATTCCAAATCCACATCTTGCTTTTCCTGTGTGTTGGGTTATCCAGGACTTGTTGTGGTAAGAGAACCAGGTTCTGATGATTCCAAGTAGTCTTGGTTTCTGTTGGTAAGATTCTTGAGCTTGCAGTTCTCCATTTGATTATCTCTGGTGTTAGATGTTCTTGCTGTCTCTGGCTGGAGCTTGTTCCTCCTGTGGGTTGTAAACCTGTGTCAAGCTCTGTGGGAGAGCAACTCTCTCCTGGCAAAACTTGTGTACAGAGGGCTCTGGAACAGCCCAAACTCTGGGTACAGATGGAG
Organism: Mastomys coucha; assembly: GCF_008632895.1. NCBI lineage: Eukaryota > Metazoa > Chordata > Mammalia > Rodentia > Muridae > Mastomys > Mastomys coucha. The sequence goes on from NW_022196910.1 coordinate 36,227,540, forward strand.
AATGAAAGGATCCTTTCCCAGCTGCTCCACTGTTTTTGCACTCTATGTGTTCCTTGAAGTCCCACTCCAGACAGTTATTGCAAAGAAAGTAAGTAGCTATCTCACCTCTGAGCCCAGGAGTGAAAGCATTCTTGGGAGAACAGGTCTCTCCTGGGGGTACCCATACATTGTGGGCTGTGGATCAGCCTCAGTTCAGGAGTGTAGATGATGGACTAGAAGCCAACATACCCAAATTTATGGGACACAATGAAAGTAGTGCTAAGAGAAAATTTTGTAACACTAACTGCTTCCATAAAGAAATTAGAAAATTCTCATACCAGTAACTTAAAAGCACATCTAAGAGCTCTAGAATAAAAGGAAGTATCCACACACAAAAGAAGTAGAAGGCAGGAAATAATCAAAATCAGGGCTGAAATCAAGCAATTAGATACAGAAAACAATGCAAAAAATCAAAGAAACCAAGAGTTGGTTGTTTGAGAAAATTAACATGATTGACAAATCCTTAGCTAAAATAAATATATGGCAAAGTGACAGTACCTAAATAAACAGAATCAGGAGTGAAAAACGAAACATAACATTAGACAGTGAGAAAATTCAAAGAATAATTAGGTCTTACTTCAAAAGCCTATATTCCACAAAATTGAAAAATTTTAACAAAATTGATGATTTTCTAGAGAGATACTACTTGTAAAAGTTAAGCCAAGACCAGGTAACTATTTAACAGCTCTATAACCCCTAAGGAAATAGAAACAGTTATTAAAAGTTTCCCAACCAAAATAAAGCCCAAGGCCAGATGGTTTTAGTGGTGAATTCTACTAGACTTTCAAAGGAAAGCTAATACTAAACCCCTCAAACTATTCCACAAACTAGAAACAGAAGGAACACTGCCAAACACATTCTATGAAGCTACAGTCACCCTGATAGCTAAACCACACAAAGATTCAACAAAAAAGAGAATTTCAGACCAATTTCTCTTATGAACATTGATGTAAAAATACTTACAAACTTACTCCAAGAACACATGAAAAACACCATCCACCATGATCAAGTTGGATTCTTCCCAGGGATGCAAGGATGGTTAAATATACAAAAATCTATCAATGTAATCCACCATATAAGCAAACTGAAAGATAAAATATCACATGATCATTTCATTAGATGCTGAAAAAGCCTTTGACAAAATCCAACACCCCTTCACTTTAAAAGTCTTAGATCAGGGATACAAGGCATATACCTCTACATGATAAAAACAATATAAAGCAAAACAATATCCACCATCAAACTTGCTCGGTGAAACTCTAACTAAGCAAGTGAAAGATCTGTATGACAAGAACTTGAAGTTCCTGATGATGTAAAGATCTTTACTGCTCATGGATTCGTAGGATTAACATAGTGAAAATGGCCATCTTACCAAAAGCAATCTCCAAATTCAATGCAACTTCCATCAAATTCTACCATAATACTTTGTAAACCTTGAAAGAAAAGTTCTCAACTTCATATGGGAAAAAAAACCTATAATAGTTAAAACAATCCTGAACAATAAAAGAACTTCCGGGGATATCAACCCTGTATTGAAAAACAAAAACAAAAACAAAAACAAAAAACAAAACAAAACAAACAAAACAGGTTAAACATGCTTTCAATTATTGCATTTTAAAACATCTCTTACCTTACTATATGGAAAACTTGAAGTTAGAGTGGTTCTTTGAATTTTGTTGTTGGATCTCTGATCTTCTACTTAAATGCTGTGCATAGGTTTAATTATGAATGGATAGCTGTGCAGAAATGTGATTGAACCAAAAAGGGTAGACCTCTCTGTAATAGATTAAGGGTATAATCCAGCAAGTTCCATCTATCAGGTACTTCTATTTCCTTTGAGTTCTTTCCATTATCACTGGTGTGAGGCAGAGCCCTTTTTGAGTGAGGTTCTCATGGCTTATAATCAAAGAAAGTTTATGGAGTTTCTTTGTGAACACCTTTTATAAATACATCAGGAAAATATGAGAACCCTATTTTCAGTATGATTGTATCTGAGCAAAGTGCTCTTTCTCTGATTCCATGGTTCATTCTGGGGAAGAGGAATGAATGCTTCAGTTGCTCAACTTGGGGAAGAATGAAAGTGGAGAAGCCAGAAGAGCAGAAATCATTGGGCTCTTGGGATCCTTGTGATGTCTTCCCTCTTCAGGATGGTTTGATGAGTCCCAACAGGGCTTTGAAAATTTGAAACACTCTTATGTAGAATTTCAACAAGTAGTTTATGTCTTAGATCTTTTTATGGATAACTTTTTAGGGAGCTATTGTAATCAGTCGTAATTCATAAGCAAGGTGATCTTTGTAGATTTACCTGGCAGATGATTTTACATTTTAAAAAGGTGTTTATTTCACCAATATATTTAGTTTAGAACATAATCTTGACAACTAAGCTTTAAAATATGTTTTCCTTCAAATGCATAATTTATAGGTTTATGTTTTGAAGGCACAATTAGGGCAGAAAGAAATACTTTCTGGAGCCTTTCAAGTTAGTGAATTTTGTTTCCACCGAGTTACTAAATGAATTGCACAGCTACTGAAAGTTACTCTTTATATAAACCTTGTGAAACAAAAGTTATTAAATTCAGATCTCAATTTCAGACAGGAACGTAGAGGGTAACAGAGAAGCCATGGAGACACAGAGCATATAATCACTCAACTACAGGTTAGTTCATGACTCAAGTTAAAAACTAAGCTTTGTTGTCATTACATTACTTTTGGATGTCATTTTTAAAACCCCATTATTTTTTTATTCCAAAATAAAAATAGTTGATTCAGATTGTGGTTCTCAATCTCCATATAAGACTTTTTAGCATAGTTTCTCATGTTGTGATGACCCCAACCATAGTTATTTTTTGTTACTATGTCATAATTGTAAATTTTGATACTATTATAATTGTAATGTATAGTTCTGTCATGCAGGATATCTGATAGACGACCTCTGTGAAAGGGTAGTGTCAACCCCCAACAGGGTTGAGACCCACAGGATGAGAACCACTGACTAGAACTATGAAAAAGAATTAGAGCAACTTTATATATGTGAAAAATACCAAGCAGCCAGACGGGAGGCACAGGCCCCACGAGTCGCAGGGGAGCCGCAGGGTGGCAGGGACAGGATCCTCTCAGCTTCCAAGTGACAGAGGTGGAACAGCAACCTTAGCTGCCCCCTTCCCTGCAAGTGGAGGGCCTGCCTCCAGGGACCACCTTGACCCGGAGTCTCCGATGAGAGCCACTGTCTTCTCTCCGGTGAGTTCCTAAGCCGGGAGCAGCCAGCTGGGAGGCACAGGCCCCATGAATCTCAG
>NW_022196910.1:36233695-36234135 GCF_008632895.1 Mastomys coucha
CTCTGGAAATTGGACATAGTTCTACTGGAGGACCCAGCTATACCACTCCTGGGCATATACCCAAAAGAAACTGTAACATGTAAGAAGGACACATGCTCCACCATGTTCATAGCAACCTAATTTATAATAGCCAGAACCTGGAAACAACCCAGATGTCCCTCAACAGAGGAGTGGATACAGAAGTTGTGGTACATCTACACAATAGAGTACTACTCAGCTATTAAAAACAATAAATTTATGAAGTGCTTAGGAAAATGGATGGATCTGGAGAATATCATCCTGAGTGAGGTAACCCAATCACAAAAGAACAAACACGGTATGCACTCTCTGATAAGTGGTTATTAGCCCAGAAGTTTGGAATACAAAAAGAATAACCCACATTCCACAAGGAACTCAAGAAGAAGGAAGACCAAAAGGTGGAGATTTCATTCCTTCTTAAA
>NW_022196910.1:36234760-36271582 GCF_008632895.1 Mastomys coucha
AAAAAAAAAAAAAAAGAAAAAAAAGAAAAAGAAAAAAAGAAAAATACCTAATTTTCTTCTTATGCCTGAGCATGCTGAATGAAAACACCATCAGACGAGTTAATTGAGAGTTTGGGCTTTGGTAATGACTCATTACCAAACACACAGACACACCCACACCCACACCCCCACATACCCCACAAACAAGCATCACGCACATGCCCCCCCACACCATATACATGCACCAAACACACATGCACCACACACATACACATACACACACACACACACACGCACACACACGCACACACACACATATAGACACACGGCTATACATTCTCTTACAAAACAATTTGTGATGAGTATGAGAGATATTTTGTATGAGGTAGATGGGATGGGATGGGTTGGAGCTTTTCAAACACAGTGAGGGTACACTCTGTTCCAACACAATCTCCATCACTGGAGAGTCTAGGGTGAGTATGGAACTTTTACCGACATAGTGCAAATGTCTGCCACCTCTTAGAGAAACATGCCTCTCTCTTTAATAATCCATTCTCTAAGGACGTTGGGATTTTAGATAAATTTAAATAAATCAGTCTTGATTTTTCAGACAGAATTAGAGAACGTCTGATTTATGAGCCATTCAAAACCTGTACCTGGAATAGTGCAATAGTCAGAGACAATTTTAGATAAATGTCAGTGAAGATTATGGCGAGAACTCACGCTCAATTGGGTCTTGTCTGTGCAGTGCACTCTTTGGTAGCAGTGTTTTATTAGCGTATCAGGCAGTACTTGTATTTTGCAGAACCTTTCAACATTTATTACTTTCACAAAGCAAAAATATATAAAAAATTGGAAATGTTCTGTAAGCTGAATTAAGGCCTAAATTTAGGTTTAAAAGATAAAAACATTTTCTATTTTTTACTATAACAATCCTACATACAGCACAATAATCACCATTCCCCCACCCCCATTAGACTGTGCGCCACACTAGAGTATCAGTTAATGGGCATGCTTTGCTTAAAAATTAGCGTTATGTCAAATATTAGAATAATGTAAAAATAGAAATAGAAACCAAACATGGCTATAAGAATTCTATTTTAAAATACCATTTTAAAGGGCTGGAGAGATGGTTTAGTGGTTTAGAGTACTTGTTTCGGATAAGCATAATTTACTTCCCAGCACCCACGCTAGGCAGCAAACACCTGACTGTTCCCTCCACTCCAGAGGTTCTGACACCCTTTTCTAGCGTTTGTAGCTACCTGCATGCTGCATATATGTGACGTGCACACACAAACACATACACACACACACGCATACACACACACACACAGAAACACACACTAAATAGAAATTTTTCTCAATTTTATCAGTTTGGAAGACATTGATATGATCTTGATGAATTGCTTTACTAACATAAGCTGAAACTCATGTTTTTACATTTTCAATATATTATTTTATTTCCTTTTGAAAAAAATTGTGTATAGTAAATATGCAAATGTGTGTGATGCATGTATGCATGCATGCGTGTGTGTGTGTGTTGTGTATGTTCGTGTATTTGTGTGTGGGTATGTAGGCAAAGGGGCCTATACCGGGCGTCTTCTTTTATTATCCAAGTGTTACTTTTGAAATGGAGTGCAGAGCACAGTGATTGACTAGACTGGGTTAGCAGTCCACTGAGGCACCCTCCTGTCTGGTGTCCCTTGTGCTAGGAATACAGGCTTCTATTACCATCCCTGAGCTTTCTGGAAATCCAAACCTAGGTCCCCATGCTTTAAGAACTTGCCAGTGAGCTATCTACCCAGTCTTAGTTTTTATATTCTTTATATATCATTGTAAAATCCAGAATGCAGACTTGTAGTTCAGTAGTTTAATTTATTAGTATATTTTAATTTAAATCATAAATCTTTGCTGTATCTCAGATGAGACAGACATACAAACCAATATTATTCTTAGATTATCTGACTAGTGATGAACAGAAAAATTATAATTATATTTATGAAAGTTTTTAAGAAAAAATAAAATTTGAATACATGTCTACCAATTAAGATTGCCTTTTATGTTAAGCAACATGAGGGGATAGAAATAGTGACTAATCTAATGCATATAGATTTACTCATGAAACTGATTGCAGTACAGCAGTATATTATAGAAATGAAATGATTAGGTAATAAATGACTTAGAGTAAGAAAAGACAATCTGTTCATGATTTGTTAACACACTTATTGGATATGTGTATATGTGTGCTTTACCACTTCATATGAATGGAGTAAGAAATGTTTAATTTTCTTTTAGCATGAAAATACATTTTCCTTTAAGAGTATTTTATATTATTTTATCTTCTAATATATATATGCATATATATACATATACATATATATATTTCTCAGAAGAAATGTGAATGTGCAATTATTTTTAATATATAAATTAAAAACAAATAACTCAGTTTATAGCCCATACTCACCTAGTGGGTATTTGTGGTTTTGCTAGGCATATCAGAAGTCAGAGAACATTACTTTGTTTTAAAACAATCCTTGCTGCCTGTGAACTTCTTTGTCAAAAGACAAACACAAGGCACAGAGAAATTTCATCTTTTCTTACAATGAAACAACTGAGTTTCTGAGTTCAAGCTCAGATCTGCATTGTACTCTACGGCTAACACATTGAGCCACTGTGCAAGACCACTGCCACCAAACTAGAGACAGAAACCATGACTATCCATATAGATTGATAGACCATCTTAATACACACACCATTTCTTAAATGAATGTAACCTGTTCTCTGTGGGCTGAAAATAAAGTTACTCACTCAAGTCAAATAGCTTTGACCATAGCAGGAAGTCTGTATCCAAAAATTGTGCCTACACTTTATTCCTTGGTGCAGCAGAACTGTCAACTCTCAGCCTAGCTACTGGAGCTAAAATCCTTTGGTGATGTGAGGGTCATTGAAGTTCAGCCTTATTACAATGAAATCTAATGTCTAAAAATTGTTCTTATTTTGGCCTTGTACCACAGTACAAGATTTCGGCCTTGTACCACAGTACAAGTAGATTTAAGCTCTACTAAATACAAAACAAACAAAACAAACAAACAAACAAACAGACTTTATATATATGTTCATTTAAAAAATACTAATAGTGATGTATTATTTTAAAATATTCAGTTAATATGTTTGGAGTTATTTAAAATTTATATTGAGAAAACTGTATGTATTTTCATTATTGCTATAGACAAGCATCTACATAAGACTTAAATTGTTGTTTTATATCAAACAACTTTCATAATACTCATTTTTATTGTTATAATATTTTATAAATTTTAAAGAATATAACAGAAAAGGTATTGTAGGTATTGAAGAGGGACTCTGGGAGGAATTGGGGTACAAAAGAGAAACAAGAATGTGATTTAATTCTATTTACTTAAAATATGTTTTTAAATGTTAACAAATACAGATAAATTGAAATCATGTATCTTTTCTCATCATAATGCAATAAAACTTAAATCAATTAAAAAAAAAGAAAGAAACCATGACTCTCACAGGAGCAGAAGAATCATAAAGGGAGGTCTTGTGAAAGACAAACTGTTTTCTTTGTGTTGTTTTATTCTTTTTACTAGCAGTACTTATTTTTTTAATGGTTGTACTAATAATGATACTGAAATTGATGCATGGGATATTATTTACCATTGTAAAACAATATACTGCCATTACTTAGCTTGATACATTTGCTCTTAATGAGAAGCCTGCAGAATTCAGGCTTGATCCCAGTCATTTTTCTCATAAATGCAATGTTTTCTGGACATGACAGCATATAGCTGTAATCTCAGCAATTCAGGGGCCCGAGGCTGGACAACTGTAAGAACAAGGTCAGGTTGCCCTCCGTTTTGGGAGGGTATCTAACTTTAATGAGATCTAGTTTAAAAAAATCACAACAAAGACAAAGCAAATGCATTTTGTGCTCATAATCTCCCAAAATGTATTTACTTTAAAAACTTGCACAGTGGTGATGGTTTGGATAGAGTCCTTCTTACACATAAGTATACTTCATGCTTGAGCAATTAAACATTCATGTGAATTTTGAAATTTGTATAGGGCTGAGCTTTCTCTACGAGGAGCTGAGTATACACAGATAACCTGGACATAAAATTATGTGTATACATGGCTATCTCTGGCAACCTAGAGACAGGACTTAAACCAATGAGGGCAACATTATCACAAAGGTCAACTAATAAAGCTAACTAGCATCTGTCTCAACCTGCTGCACCATTTATTTTTTTTAGGCTATTATTTTGAGTAGTTTAGGAAGGAAGTCTCCGGATAATTACAACAACACCTACCTATGTGGCAAAATTGGTTTTCATATTTGTCATATAATGACAATAGCAGTGCTTTATTTTAGAGGAATATTAGTCATGTTGAGTAGAGTAAAAAATCTGGTTCGTGTCTTAGCTATTTTCGCCGACCATTTGGAGAGAAGGTGAACTGAAAATTCAGCTTATACAGTTAGCTTTTAAAGTACAATTAATAATTTTTATTTGAAAACATTTGCCATATATGAAAAACAAATTATCTCAAGGGCTCCCCAGCCCGTACTTCATCTGCTCAATAGAGAGCCTGTTGGCATAATTCCTGTGGATGGTTTGCAGTAGACCATCCTCCTAAATCCCTAGCAATCACTGGCTATCCTCCAGAATCAGCTTCAATTTAAGCATGAAGGAGAATTAGTTCAGAGGTTCCCTCCAGCTCCAAGCTCTGAGCTGTTTAATCACTGCTTTGGCTCAGCTCAGGGCAATCAGCGCATCTGAGCAAGTGACTCATGGCTGGGTGAGCTTAGTGTGGACCTGGGTGGGATGAGAGTTTAATCACACGCTGCCATTTTTCACTACAGAAACAAGGGGATATATTTAGTCTTCTCTACCACCTAAGAGCACATTTGATCTACTGACCTGAAGAGCCAAACTCCTAGGAAGACTTGCTGGTTCATGTGTTATTTACATTGTTCATGCCTTGTCTTTTGATTTTCTCGAGTGTTGAAGAGTCAAACGATTCTTAGAGACCTCATTTTCACCTTAGTATCATGGCATTGTCTTTCAAACTAGTTTTATTGTCCTTGCTTCTTAGGTTTTCTTAATCTCTAGGAGTGTGAGCCACTTAAGTGTTTTACTTTGCACTGGGCATGTGGCTCTGTGGTGGTGAATGAATTAAACGCACAACAGTCCTCGTTTTAGTCACTAGCAATAGTCACCTGACAATGGAGTGGGTAGATTCTAGGTTAAATCTACTTTTAATACTAGAGACCAAGTAATTTTCACTATGTGCTTGGCAAACATTTTGTACTTTCAAGGCTTTAATGATATAGCTTCCTTATCATCTTTAAAAAAGAGGGAGGGAAACTGCTTACTATGAAGTATAATAAATACTTAATACATCACAATGTTCTATACTGTTTACAATTGCTCTGATAGGCTCTACTGAGATTGTAATTAAAACTTGTCTTTTAAATTAATTAATTAATTAATAATAAATTGGTATTTTAGACTGATTTTTTCACTATGTGGACATCTTGAAACTTGGTATATAGACCATACTGGCCTTAAACTCACAGAGATATTACTCTGTTTGCCAAATTCTGAGGTTAAAGGTACATACCATGATTTCCAGCTACATTCTATTGTTTTAATTTAAAAAGATTTGTTATGTATATATGTATGTATGTATGTATGTATGTATTATCTATCTATCTATCTATCATGTGTGTGTGTGTATGTGTGTGTCTTTGTGTGTGTCTTTTTTGTGTAAGTAAATTTGATAGGTTTGTTGGTACCTAAGGAGATCAGACAAGGGCATCAAATCTTGTGGAGTCAGAGTTAATAGCCATGTTACAAAGATGTTGAGGACTGAACTCAAGTACTCTGGAAGACGAGGAAGTGTTCAAAAGTGCTAAGCCATCTTTCGATCCTTCAAAAATACCGTTTAATAGGCACCAGAGAATGTGTGTATGATCTTTGCATTCCTTTAAAATAGGAGTGGATAAATATAACTATTGAGATGATTAACATGCATAATTAATAATCTTATTATGGAAAAACATACTAAAACATGTTCCATCTAAGGGTAAGAAATTAGGAAGAAAAAGGTGTAGCCATAGAAGAAAATATTACTGTTAGTATTCTAATTATATTCAGAGACCAATTCCATATGCAGTCATCATAAAGGAAGGCTCTCCTTGCAGAAGATGGGAATAGACTCAGAGATGCACTGCCAGTGATAACAGGAAAAGAGAATCAAAATGGGGGTCATCAAATCCCCCTCAGAAGAGCTCAGGAAGCCCTGTAGAAGAGGAGCCACCAAGAGTTTAAGAACCTGAAGGGATGAAGGACACCAGGACTGTTGAACATGTCTCTCTAAATCAACAAACAACATGCATGTAAACTCACAGAGACTGAAGCAGCAAGCCCAACAAATCCTACATGGGTCTACTCTAGGTCCTCTGCATATATGTTATAGCTTTTATGTTAACATTGTTATGGGATGGCTGAGTGGGAGACAGATGATCTCTGATTCTTGTTCTTGCTCGTAGGAATTTTTTCTTTCTGTTGGGTTGTCTTACTCAACTTTAATATGATGATTTTTGTTTCATTGTATTATATTTTATTTTGTATTTCATTTTGATTTTTTTTCTAATGAGAGACAGGAAGGACATATATCTAGAGGGGAGATATGGAGGAACTAGGAGGAGAGGGAAGAGAAGCTATAGTCAGGATATATTGTATGAAAAAATAATCTAATTTCAACAAAAGAAAGAAACAAAAAATAAAATCATTTAATAAGTGAAAAAATTAAACACTAAAACATTTCAGCAAATTATCAAGCTGTTTACCCCTGCTTAGTTAAGAGTAAAACATAGAGAGAAGCTATCATAGTTATATGTGTACTCTTTAATATGGACCAGCCACTACCCTAAATAAAGTATTCAGATTTCTTTGTCATCATCATTATACAAGTCTAAAATATATAAAATTTATTACTTTATGAGTTTTTGGAGGGGGCACATAAAAGCAGCTTTGTACTAGTCGAACAAGGAAAATTCTTGTCCTTATAAACCCATAGTCCATGACTAACTGTGTACAGTACCAAATACACACATACACTCTACCAAAGCTACACAAGTGTCTACACCATCTGTCAAATCCATGCTTCTGTGAACCTGCTACAATGTAGTAAGGGTTTTCAACAGCTTAAGTAAACCCAAGGCTTTCCTGTGAAGAGCTAGACCTGCAACTGAGTCAGCTTTACCAGAACTATAAAGAGCACACAACTTACCAGCGCTGAAATAGCGAAGTAACTCAAAACACTTCTGTGTGCATTTGGAATATTTTTCATCAGATGCAAGAATATAATTTCCTCACCTAAATGTGGTGGTAGAGTTCATCATTTCACACATTGTCAAATGGCAATCTTGGTAAATATTTTATTCATGAATTTTTTAACAGACATTTTCACAATATTAAGCAACCTAATTATTTTCAGAAATGGATACATGCAGTAGTGGTAATAAGAGTTCATACTTGGAACTGAGCTGTTTTCACGCCAGCAATGCAGCACACTTGTGAAGAATCCACTTGGAACATGAAACATGCTAGAAATATTACTCAAAGGATGATAAGGTGGTATCTGCAGCAACACTGTTTCTTCCTTGCTTATTGACACAGGGTCTTGTCACCTAGCCTAGGTTGGTCTCAAGCTCACAGACCTTCTATCTCAGACCAAAACAGAACTGTATACCATCACTTTGAATAGATAATTTCCCTAGACATTTTGAAAAATCCACATATTTGGATATTTTTTCCAATACATCATTGCTCTTTCTTTCTTTCTTTCTTTCTTTCTTTCTTTCTTTCTTTCTTTCTTTCTTTCTTTCTTTCTTTTGTTCTTTCTTTTTCACTCCAACAACTTCACATTCTGATAATGTTTCCATCACAAAGTATCCTAAATAGTGTATAAGAAACAGTTTTTCTGATGGAATTTGAACATGGAATGCTGAAAGCTTAGCCTCTAATGGCTAAGAAGGAACTTGGATCAGGGGTTATAACTCATAAGTATATTAGTGCACTGTTAAGTTCATATCTGAGAGTCCTATTTAAGAGGTGGGGGCCTTGTATAAGGGAGCAGATCAGTGGGAGCTTATAGGGTATACTTTGTTCCAAGTTACTAGCCTTTTCTTTCCCCCTTCTATTTACCTCCACCACCCAACTTCCTGATTGCCATGAAGCAGCAGCTTCCCTCTGTCCCATAATCATGTTGCCATAATATGTCTTTCTTGAAGTCCAAAGTAATGGAGTTAGTTGGCCATGACCTGGGACCTTGGATACCATCAGTCCAAACAAGGCTTTTCTCCTTCCAGTTTATTTCCTTCAGGCATTTTGTCCAGCACAGAAAGTGCCTAACATGCCATCTGTGCTGATATACAGTATCAGCTCTCTCTTAGCATGTAAGCCTTTACATAGCACAAAGGAGAAGCAGCTTGTGAAATGACCAGTAGGTCTGAACCATGGCCTATGACACAGACCTGGCTGACCTGTCACTTCTGTGAATCATCTCTGGAGCCTAAAATGATTAGAATGCTTAAAGCTTTTACAATTCCCATCCCCATTTTGTGTTTAGATTCAACTCAATTAACTAATGACTGCTTACTGTAGAAAGTTATCCTGGGAAGACTTTAGGTAATCAAACCACCATGGCTTTATGCTCTCCAATGGGACATGTGAGCAGGCCCATCTGATTGTATTTGCTTGAAATATTGAAACCTTTCTACACAGTCCCAAACAGTGACTGAGGAATTGTGTTTTTACAGCTTATTGAGGAAAAAGCACAGGACTACTAGTTGGGTTGAACTGACATATGCTAGCAAATGAGATTCAAACATTTGCACTCGTGTAGATGAAGGAAAAGGGCATACTGATAGACTAATAAAGCAATGTCTTTGGTACTTATCAAACCAAGTTAAATATATTTATATAATTTGGCTATTCATGTTATCCCAGAGAATTTATATTATGTCCCGTGGATTTTTTTTTCTTCATTTCACAGAAAAGTAACAAAGGCTGGACTCTAGAATTTATATTGCTAACCTGCTATTCATTGTAAGACTGATATTGTGCTAGCCACAGAATTCTTAAAAATGTTACTGTGGGTGAGGCAGACAACGATTTCCTCGTAAACTATTTCTTATTGGTATGTCCCCTTCTTCATTCTGATTCTCGGAATTCTGATACAAAGATATATTTCTCAGTAGTACAGCCCTTGCAAGGTGGGGAAGCAAGTGTCTCCCGGTGAACATAATGAAGTGGACAAACTGCTTTTAGATTTTGTATAAAAATGGCATATGAAAGAAGACAGACATGGATGTGATGCAGTTGAAAAGGAAGGCATCCAGGTGCTTAGTAAGGATTAGGTTTGCTAATTTAAAAAAGAAGGAGGGGAAGCTGCACACAGCATCAGTCTAAGGGAGGGAGAGAGGCAGGGTTGGAGTCAAGCTCTTTCATTTATTCCATGGCTGCAGAGCATGTACCACTTTATTCTCCTCCTCTGCCTTGGTTTTCTGTCTCTTTAGTTTCCACCCATATGGATTGTTGCTACCACCTATTCTTCTCCAAGGGAGATAGGAGGGTGGACTGGCAGCTTGAGCTCCCTGGAGGGGCTAGTAAGCCCCAGTTCTGGAAGTCAGCTCCCTGTGAATTCTGGCTGCCTCCAGAGCTCGGAGATCACACACTGTGCTAACATGCCTGCAGTCCTGTATCTTAAGCTCTGTGTGATTACCAAAGCCTAATAGGCTACTAAGATCACCCACAGGAAACTGTTAGCAGAAACTATAGCTCAGAATGATTTCTAAATGCTTTTCTTTTTCCTCATTTCTTTCTCACCGAAAACCAGGGCAGGATTGAGAGGCCATTCACTTCTAATGGGATAATGGCAGAGAGCTGTTTACTTCAAAGGCTTTTCAGATCAAGCTTTTAAGGAAAGCAATTAAAAATGTATCCATGGCATGCTGGAGATGTACCCTGATGATGCAAGGAATGGGACTTCATTTTCTTGTACCAGCTCTATTCAAATACGAACAAGGATCTTTGCTCTGTACTCTCCAAGGGCAGTGGAGAGCATGCCTTCAGTTTCAAAGTGCCTTACACCAACTTTGTCACAACTTACAAGGTGTGACAGTAAGATAACGAGAATGATTATTAACCAATACCACCATGAGTGTTGACCTTAGAAAGTGCCCTGAGAGGCTTGCCGTTGGTTACAGGAATATTGCTGGAGTCTGAACCGTTTTCTAAGCTCTTCTTGAACTGTGCTGAGAGGCGGGCTGGTTTTCTAAGCAACATAAGAAAATGAATGCCATTACTTTATAGTCACAGCCGTTCTTCTCCCTGCTGAGAATGTACTCAGGGTGAGTTTAAACCCTGGCTGTTTCAGAACCAGTTTGAGATGGAAGGGATAGCATTTCTCACTGATGGTGTTTCCCAGTTTCTGTGTTTCCTTCAAGAACAGAATCCTGCAATTCAAGGGCTCATAAACTCCTTATTGCATTTCAACAAGCCATTCATGAATTGTTCAGCATCCAGGAAGATTTATTAAATAATATCCCCATCATTTCCATAGAAATGGGCTCAGTATTACCACCGGCTTCCAATATTTTCACATGGCAGGTCAAAAGAAAATAGTATTTTAAGAACTCATGAAGAAGCATGGTTCATGAGTTTTCACAAGTTACAGAAAATAAGACTGTCACTCTGGGAGTAAGATTGGCAAGGAGAATTTTATCAAGATATGTAAAGCACAGAACTTGAAATGCCACAATTAAAAATAAAATTGTGACTTTGTGACTTTGATGCTAAAACAATCAGTGAAGGAAAATAAAATTAGATTTTTCACCCGAACGTGACCAGCATAGCAACCCTATATTCAGTCTTTAAAAACTATTCCAGCATTTCTCCTTTTGCCTCTTCTTGCTTTAAAAATTATGTGCTTTTCATATATATATATATATATATATATCCTTCACAAAAATTTTGATTATGTATATTGTAGAGCTAAAACTAAATGCAAATAATCCTGAGCTTTCTGACTTTACCTCAGCAGATGTAAGCCAATAAACTTGGGTTGAACACAGTCTTTAAAATAAATTCTCATTAATATGAGAACTTAACATAAAATTTTATAAAAATCAACTTTGAATTAATGTAAAGTATCCCAAAATACACTATAATTCACTGGCTACTATTAGCAAACATTATTCTATTATGTAAGACTATTTAATAAAATTTGAAACCACTTCTAAAACTCAGGGAGTGAGCCATCAATAAATTATATTGCAAGTACTTTACACTAAAAACACTTACATGCTAAGATTTCTTTGTTCTAAATATAGCATATGTTAGATATATTGGGGAAGTATTCTAAAACCTGTTTGTTTAACCCTTATCATGAATATCTATTTATTGGCACATGTGTGATGGAATGCTACAAGTTAAATTTGAGATGGGGTGAGAAATGGAAGTCTTATTTTCTGTAACTTGTGAAAACTCATGAACCATGCTTCTTCATGAGTTCTTAAAATGGAAGCATTCTTAAGCATCAGAATCCTAAAAAGTCCTGAACGTCTGGGGGCAGGAGAAATCTGAAGCAGGGATAGTAAGATCCACAGACATTTTTGTTCTTGAAGAAGACCCAGGTTTAGTTCCTAGGATTCACACCAGTGCTCATAACTACCTATAACTTCAGCTCCAGGAGATACATTGCTTTCTTATGACCTCTGAGAACCCTTGGATTCATGTGAATGTAGACATGCTCACATGCATTGTCAAAACATATATATGTGATGGGTGCATCACGACATGTATGGAGTTACAAAGTAAGGAGTGACAGATAATGTCTCCCACAAGAGTCAGAAACAATCTAACAAAAACCTAGTGCCAGACTTGAGCAGCCTTTATTTGAGTTATTTATTAGGGGAATTCAAAAAACAAACAAATAAACAAAAACTTAGGCTACTATCATTGATCTTTGCTTCTTCCCAGAACTTGAAGGAAAGACACTGCAAAAGACAGCAATCACTTCAGACTGGGAGGAACTCAGCCGAAATAGATAGAGAAGTCTGTCCCATGAGGATTTGTTCATGTAGCACTGGAAAGTGCCACTTAAACTACTGACAACAAAAAGCAATAATTAGTCTTGCCTACCTTTGCTTAACAAACTACCTCTAATAAACCAATAATGGAACTTTTATCTTCAGGGTAGCAAAAGCTGTCTAATTAGATGTAAGACATATTCAAAAAGAAGGAAATAATGTCTCTCACTGAAAATCTAGCCTACTACCTATGGTTGGAGAAGTTATAGACTGTGGAGAAGAATTATTAATACAATTTTCCAAGCTACTCCAACTAATTGCATTCTAAATACTTAGCATTGCATCTACAGATAAGTTTATCTCTTATTCCCCATCACATAAACTTCTTTCTCAGCAGACAGAGGCTGATAAGAGCAACCTACAACTGAGAAAAATGCAGACAATGTGACCAGTAACTGTCTACTCCCAGTTGATACACCTACAATATAACACCTATATCTAAGACTTGGGAACACTGATGAAAAATGGGCAGAAAAGGTTGCAAGAGCCATAGACTTGAGCATTTCAGAAATAGTATGTAATTGGCTCTACTTCTTCCAAACTTTGTGACCTTTGTCAATGAAGAATAATGGTCCTCATACATAAAAAATGGTGCCATAATATGACTAAAGGGCTTTTTGTACATATTTTTCAACATTTAAGAGGGTTTCACCCATCCCTTTGATGCTTACCTAAAAAAGCCCCTGATGTCCTACAATCTGTGCCCTTTAGTGAAAAAGCTCAATTTCAGCTCTGGATCTGCCTCTCTCTCAAGATTTTTATGAAGATTAAGTGACATAATTAAACTTAAAATGTCTAGTGCTTTTTTGGGAACACGGAATTTAACAAAGCTAACCTAATCACTATGAACTTTTTCTAAAACTAAAATAGATCTTTTCTTTTACTGGTTTAAAAACAATGGGCTCTAGTTCTAAGTACCTGATCATGGATGAGAATTTGGTGAGCATCCTTGAGGACTATTGGTTTAATAGAAAGCAGATAGAATATTTAGGCATAGTTTATAGTCACATGATGCTTTCTTAAAACCAGTGAAGACAGGATTATCTATTTACATTACATACTCATTCTGTCTTTCTAGCATTACCAATCCCATATCAGTAGAATACCCTCTTAAAAATCCCCAAATTAAGAAAAAAAAGAAATGTAAATAAAGAAAATATCCAATAAAATGTATAAATAAAAAAATCCCCAACTTCATTTCTTAGACATAACAAAAAATAAAACCATGCATAAGAAATACGTAATAAATAAAATTGGGGTATGAAATAACTTTCTTTTCATCAAAGCTGTAGGTTGAGGTTGTTTGGAGGTTTGAGGAGGAGAGTATAACTACTCTTTGTACTTTTGACCAAAGATTGGTCCTTCTCTATTGGGAAGTGCCATTGTCTTTGATGATGCATGCATTTACATTAGGGACACGTTTGAAGCAGTGAAAAATGAAGACCACACTTGCCTAGTGAGCCAGATCCAATGAACCTTCTATACAGAGTAATGAGGTGACAGATGTGATAGTCATATTAACTCATATGGAAAGAATAATATATTAAGAGAATGACTTAATCACAATCAAGATTTTATTTTAATGTTTATTTTTGAATTATTTAATATATGAACTAAGATATATATTATTCATTAAAGAAACATTTATTGAGCGATTTCTGTATATCAGGCACATTTCCAGCAAATGAGAACTTAATGATTCACAAAAAATAAAGGTTCTTTTCTCTTGGGACAACTGGACATACACATAATAATAAGTCTAGACACAGATGTTTACAAGCTTCATAGAGGACTCTAAAGAGTTTGGTAACCTTAGGAGATGCAATAATAACATTTGATAAAATGAAACAATATTTCCTGCTATAATGAATGAATGACAAGATCAGATTGCATCATCTTATAGTGATATAATCCCAGAAAAATAAAACAGAAAATCCTTCACTCAGTTGTAGTTTTAGTGAGTTGACACGTTTTCAAATTACTATCACTGTTGGTTTGTAGCAACATAAACCAATTCATCTTCTTATTTTAGTGAAGAAAACAGAAAGAAATTCTGTTAGGAATGACTCTTTTTTCTTGGTAGTTCTCTTCCCCTGGAAATTAAAGATACGACTTCATAACTTGTGGTTTTCATTCAGTTAAAAAGAATTGTGATTTCAAGTTCACTACCTCTGTGCAACAGCTGTTTAGCCCTCTTTTGTTTTCTTTTATTGCACACATAGATCCATGTAGAGACTCCTACATATTGCAGAAAGGATTGGAATACTTCTCACAAGCTATACTGAAAAACCCCATGAATAGTCCCCGTGGTCACCTTTGGAAGGTGAAGCCAGTTGTACTCTTGTCTCTTGGCAGCATCCAGCATATTGGGTTTGGACTTTCATCTTTAGACCCTAACTTTATCTCTACTGATTCCAAGGATCTCAGGAAAATCTGTTTTCCCAGTCCTCCTTGAGCAGATTAATCACAGCTATTTTTAAGCTCTGACTGCAGAACAAAATCTACTTCCTCTTGGATCTCTTTTATGGTTTTTCTCTTCTTTGCCTAGAGTTTTACATTTTTAAACACATAATTCTTTTCTTAACAACTTATCTTTCAGGATGGTGGATAAGAAATTGTCTAGTTAGGGTTTTATTGCTATGAAGAGACAACATGACCACAGCAACTCTTGTAATGGAAAACATGTAATTGGAGCTGGCTTCCAGGTTCAGAGGTTTAGTGCCCGATCATAGCAGAAATCATGACAGGATCCAGGCAGATATGGGACTGAAGAAGTAGCTCAGAGTTCTACATCTGGTTCTACAGGCAGCTGGAAGAGAACTGACTTGAACTCCTGCGACTTCAAAGCCCACCTCTCAGTGACACACTTCCTCCAACAAGGCCACACCTCCTCCAATAAAGCCACACCTCCCAATTGTGCCATTCCCTATGGACCAAACACATAAATCTTTGGGAGCCATTCCTTTTCAAGCCACCACAGAAATGTAGAAGATGCTGGGCCTAAAGAAGTAGCAGAGTTGGTAACATGTCCGCATAAAGCTTTGGGTTCCACACCCAGCCCAGCACTAAGCACACAGGTGGGACACTTGTTATCCCAGCACTGAGGAAGAAGAGACAGGAAGAGCAAAAGTTCAAGATTACCCTCCAATACATAGAGAGAACTTGGGCTACATGGAACCCTCTTTAAAGACAGCGTCCCACTCCCTCCAAAATATAGGAAAAAGTAAAAGGAGGCAGTAGACCTGTTGTTTGCCCATAAGTGTTTAGTAATTCTGCTGTGAACGCATATGGACTATTAAAATTCAACCAGGTCCTATGATGAAGGAAATTTCAGTATTATGAAGGGATATTTTTCTCATTTTAGCTTATTACAATCTTAGGTCTAGCACTCTGATTAAATCTGAAATGGTCACAACTGAATTCTGAACCCTCATGTTAGTTCCCTTTACGCACAGACTTCTTATCTTTTTTTTCTGCTTTTTACATTTCTGCTTTATTTCTTAATAGTGTATCATGCATGGCTTCAGCATTTTCTAAGTATCTTCATTTATCCTGGCAGGGTATCGATGTCAGCTCTCCATAACACCTCTCTTCCTGGGAACCTGGCCCCTTAGGTTGTTATTTTTGTCTCTGTCCCTGTGGTGCTGTTAAAAGCTCTGCTGCCTCAGGATCTATTAGTGGAGGACTTTTGCCCAGGCACATGTGATGATTCTGATTTCTAATCTGTATTTAGGATGCTGCATAAAAAAAAAACCAAAATCTGTATAAACTGTGAACTCACTTAACTTTGCTAGTGCTCATTGTTTTAGAATGATGCTTTCCAAGTTCTTGTTAACTTAATAGTTTGCTGATTCAGTCTACAATATTACCAGCATGATTTTTTGTTTATTTTTGAGATTTTAATTTAATTACAATATTTCTCTCTCCCTATCTTTTAAACCCTCCTTCCCCTCCGTCAAATTCATGTCCTCCTTTTCATTAATTGTTATTATATGAATATATTAACTATATATTAACTATATAAAAATATATGTTTATATATAAATATATATTAGATATATAACACAATAATTAAATATTGATTATATTAAATAATTTAATGGAAATTTAAAATATATATTAAATATAAATATATAAATAAATATATATGTATACATACATATATATTAAACTGGGCCTCTCTAAGGATAATTAGTCTGGATAGGTCACACATGTTAGAGCTTCCAGTTTATTTAAATTCAGTTTGTCTTATAAAAAGGTGCTAGAGTTGCTAAATTCTTATCTTTTATCTTATAAGTTCCACTAGAACAAGTCTTTTACTATATTAAAAGCACATGTTACTTTTATATAAGTAATTGTCAGATAACGGGATTCAATAGATCTACAAAGCACAAATGCATAAACAGAATCCCCACAAAATAGTCCCATAAGAAGCCATCTACATTCTTTTTTCCTTCTGTTTTCAGAAACAGGGAAAACTGAGGACTAAGGGCATGCTTTATCATTTTTTTCATTTTCTTTTCTAAGTTTTGTATTTAATTTTATATAAGTACTGTGTCAGTTTTCTGTTCAAATTATAACCAGCAAAAGATTTGCTAAAGAACCTTTAAGAACTTCAAGTGTTGTCAAATATAGACAGTATCTGTTTTTCTGCACACCATCTTCATTGGGAAACTTAATAGGTTGGAAGGAAGATTCACACCTGTAAAGATTAAAGTATTTTTTTCTTTTTTCTCTCAATCTATTCATTTTTTGCCCATATTTCAACACAGTTTTGCCTGGGCCATAGGAAAACAGGAAGAATTGCTTTATAATGGCTGTATTAGACCAGTGGTGCAGAGGCAAGAGAGAAAGGAATGAGCCAGTCATGGTGAATGGTTCATTGGTTTTTAGGAAACAACAAAAGTACCATTTAAATTAGCTATACTTGAAAACCTTTGGATTTTAATCATGATGGGTGATTATAGTAAATCCAATATCTAGGAGTTAAAAACCCAGTTCTTCCAGTTGATTGCCCAACTCCTTCACTGTTTGTTTAGGTCATTGACAATGTATGAAGAACGATTACTTCTCCACCAGTTATTACCTCAGAGAGAAACCTAAGCATGTCCTTTGCTTAGGATAAAAGGTGATACTTGGTGCAGTGTTTTTCTCTGATAA
This sequence comes from Mastomys coucha, assembly GCF_008632895.1. NCBI lineage: Eukaryota > Metazoa > Chordata > Mammalia > Rodentia > Muridae > Mastomys > Mastomys coucha. Next base: position 36,252,084 of record NW_022196910.1, read on the forward strand.
AAGACAGTTCTAGAATTCTTATAAGATGTTTGAATGAGCATGAAAGCAAAATACAGATTAAGGTAAGTATCAAGGAATTTAGCTCACTCAATTGAATTGAAAATTATAGTCAAAAACACTTTATCCAAGAATCAATTATTTGAAGGCTCTATGCCCCAGTGTAGGGGAATGCTAGGACCAGTAAGCAGGAGAGAGTGGGTGGAAAGCAGGGGGAGGGAGGAGTGAACAGGGGTTTGTTTTTGTTTTTGTTTATTTTATTTTATTTTATTATTTTTTTTTCGGAGGGGAACTTGGGAAAGGAGATATTGTATGACATGTAAATAAAGAAAACATCTAATAAAAAAAGAACCATTTATTTCTACTTCTTTAAGAAATAAAGAGGTAATTTAGAAATATGTATATAATACTGAAATATCCTTTGTGAATAATTTGTCATCTGTGTTGGTTTGAATAAAAATGGCCTCATAGTCTCATTCATAGGGAGTGGCATTATAGGAGGTGTGGCCATCTTGAAGTAGAATCGGTCTTGTTGGAAGGGTGTGTGTGTATAGGGGTGGGATTTGAAGTTTCAGAAGCTCAAGCCTTACCAAGCTCACTCTCTCTCTTAGAACACCTGTGGGTCAAGATCTAGAACTCTTAGCTCCTTGTCCACCACCATGTGTGCATGTATACTGCCATGCTTCCCACTAGGATCAAACCTCTGAAACTGTAAGCCAACTCTAATTAAATGTTTTCCTTTATTAGAGTTACCATTGTCATGATGTCTCTTCAAAGCAATAAAACCCTAAGACATCATCAAAAAACATTCTCAGGCAATTGTAATAAATACATGTATCCATTTGCTAATTTAATCAACTGCTATTTAGAATCCCAAATGCCTATGAGTACTAGTGATAAGTAAAACACAGAGAGCACAAAATAGAGGCTCGCAGCCATCCATTGGATTGAGCACAGCATCCCCAGTGAAGGAGCTAGAGAAAGGACCCAAGGAGCAGAAGGGTTTGGAGCTCTTAGGACGAACAACAATATGAACTACTTAGTACCCTCAGAGATCCCAGGGACTAAATCACCAACCAAAGAGTACACATGGTGGGACTCGTAGCTCCAGCAGCATATGTAGTTGGTCATCAATGAAGGTTCTTGGTCCTGTGAAGGTTCTATGCTGCAGTGTAGGGGAATGCCAGGGCTAGGGGAAAGAGTGAGTTGGTGAGCAGGGGGAGGGTGGGGAGAACAGGTATTTTTTTTTTCTAGAGGAGAAAAGGGGAAAGGAGATACCATTTGAAATGTAAATAAAGAAAATATCTAATAAATATAAAATAAAATAAAATGTGATCAGAAAGAAGGAAAGAAAGAAAGAAAGAAAGAAAGAAAGAAAGAAGGAAAGAAGGAAAGAAAGAAAGAAATCACAGGACCAGGGGAGGGAGGGACCTGGGTGGGAAAGCAGCCAGGGAGGAGAAAAGAGGAATATGATCAGGAGTTGGGAGAGGGGGAACAGGACTGAAGTCCTGAGGGCCAGCAGAAAGAATGGAAACAAGCAACCTCTAGAGGTAGAAGATAATGGGACCCTCCAGAATGCACCAGAGACCTGGGAAGTAAGTGACTCTCAGGACTCAAAGGGATGAAATGCACTAAAGTGGGGAGAGGGAACATTTAGAGTCCACCTCCAGCAGAAAGGCAGGGCATCAAATGAGAGATGGTGTCTGCCATCCCACACTCAAGAACGCTGACCCATAATTGTTCCTGTCTGAAAGAACTGCAGGGACAAAAATGGAGAAGAGCCTGAGGGAAAGGAGGCCCAAATTGGGATCCAGCTCAAGGGGAGGCCCCAAGGCCTGACATTATTACTGAGGCTGATGCACAAACTGACCTATCATGATTGCCCTCCGAAAGACCCAACAAGCAGCTGAAAAAGTCAGGCGCAGATATTTACACCCAACCAATGGGCATAAGTTGGTGACCACTGTGGATGAATTAGGGAAAAGCTAGAAGAAGCTAAGGAGGAGGGTAACCCTGTAGAGGACCAGCAGTGGGGTTTGGGGGGCAGGAGACATCCTCATGGAGTTGGGGTTGGGGAGGTATGGGATGTGGAATAATCAGAGGGTGGGCTGGGAGGGGGATAAAATCTGGATTGTAAAAACAGATTAAATGGGATTGGAGAGATGGCTCAGAGGTTAAGAGCACTGACTGCTCTTCTGAAGGTCTTGAGTTCAAATTCCAGCAACCACATGGTGGCTCACAACCATCCATAATGAGATCTGATGGCCTCTTCTGGTATATCTGAAGACAGTTACAGTGCACTTACATATAAAAATAAATAAATCTTTGGGCGGGAGCGAGCAGGGCCAGAGTGGAAAAAACAAAAATAAAAAACAAAAAAAAGAAAGAAACAAAAAGAGAGACATAAAAAAAATTAAATAAAATAAAAAACCCACCCCACAATTCTCCATATATTATATATACATAAACATATATATTACTACTATCCATGTCAATGTGGTCCTCATTTTTAACATTTCTGTGTTTCCCAATCTTTCTCTAGAAAACATTACTTGAAAATTAAAACAAAGATATCATCTTATTATTGAATTCTCAAACTCAAGTCATACAGCTTAAAAATAAAAGTGTCCGTGGTTTTGCTGTATGTAATAACATCCATTCTAATTCATTCCTACTCCCCAGTACTCTTCTTGCCTTTAACTAATCTAGTATTATTTATAATAGTCAAAGATTGGAAACCAATGATTGGTAGGTGTAATATCAAATGCAGCAGGCTAATAATAAGGCTAAACTAGCTCAGAGCATATTCACTTTTAACCTATACATCCCATTTATCAAAGATTTCTCTTTCCCAAATGGCCACTTAAAGTAGAATATTTGCTTTTGATCAGCAATTTTGCTCTGTATAAGGTTAAAAATTACCACTAAATAATGTATAACATTAAGGCCAAGAGTCCATTTAAATTTTTTCAGGCATGAAAAACATGGTTATAAGGGAATTGGAAGTAATAACAGTAATTGAAATCTAAACTATGGTGTACTTGTTCAAATAATCATACCCTTCAATGAATAATGCAGGAAAATAAAAAGGAGTAATAACTAACTTATGCAGAATAATGAACATAGACATACACAATAAAGTAAGCCTAGAACTCAAGAAAAAAATAATCAACATCTGTTGGCATCTGTATATTCTACTTGGACCACTTAGTCTCAAATACATAACTGTGGAAAATCATTTTGATATTTTAAAAGAATACAAATATAATTTAAAAAATAATTTTATCTAGGACTTTTATCATGAAACACAACAATGTTTTCTTTATCTGTTAAATTCTTCATTCTATTTCTTTTGAAATTTAGAACATATTGTATAAGTAGCTATAAAATGTTGATATGTGATTTTAATTGATAAATATGTATTTTAATTTATGGTTCCCTTTGATTTTTATTTTTACCTAATCGTGTTTGAAATACTACTCCAATAAATTATTTGGCCTTTAGTAGGACATTTATTGACTTTACAAAACTCACTGATATTCAGCATCTCCAAGTTTTCTTTAGTTGTACATGTACTTAATTAGGTACTTTCACATTTAAACAGAATGGATTTTCTCATACCTCCTCATTGTTCAAACCCTCTATTATTTTTGTCACTCAGAAAATTCCCAGTTGTAGCATTTCACATGCAGATTCATTGAAGCATTTAGAAAGAATATGAAAAATTACTTTGTATTGAAATGATTCAAGAAAATTTTGGACATGGTTCAGAGACCCATAAACACCATGGGAAAGAATCTTATTTATTTTCTCCAAGCACAAGTGAGGCTCAGGATAAATTTCATGTATCTCTCAAATATAGTATAAGATGTGATACTGTAGAGAAAAGAGTTGGTAACTAACCACTTCAATTCATCACATATAGCAGCAGGTACATTTGATTTGAATCAATGGACTAGAGATTTAAGTGAGTGACAAGGGCATTTCATTTTCATTAGAGATATTAATTATTGCTACATGTTCCTAAGAGATATGTTTGAGGTACCACTGTTTGAAATTATCAATTACAAACTAGGAATAGTGAGACTTATATGAGGAACAGGCAGCATTCTATTTAATCCAACTTTTACTTTAAAGTATAATCTCATTCTAGTTTAGTATGTTATATATATTTAGTATGTTATATATAGTTACAATGTATCTCACTATAATTTGGACTAAGAAAGGGATAATTATCAGCATGAGGTTTTATTAATTTACTAAGCCCCAGATAAGATACATAAGTTATAACTTTTGGAATTCTGGTATCATAATCACAAAAGCTTGCAGGTAGCATTCTTTTCAATCTATTAGAAGTAACTGAAAATTAAACTGTTATAAAAGATAAATATGTCCTAAAAAATCTACAAATTGTAACAAATAGTATAATGATAAGATACCAAGAAAGAAACAATAAATATGATAATTGTTATTTAAATAATGAAAATCATTGAACCAAGAGAAATATGAGAATTAATTAAAATGAAAAGCCCATCCAGCATGGGTGACCACTATGAAAGCTGCATCATTGGATCATGCTGCATGGCTTGTAGGAAGGTTTGGTGATCAGAGTTTACTCTGTTCTGCAGCTGCTGATGCCAATATAACCTTGGGCAGAGGCTAATGAGTCTTGTAAGCTTCAGGAACTTCCTGAGTCTTTTAACTTCTTTACTTCCTGAGTCTTGTGAACTCTGTTTGCTCCCTGAGTCCTAATATATCTCCCTCCATGATAAAAATATTTCAATTTGAAGAAAATTTGTACACATCAGTTGTCCACGGATAGACTTTGAATTAGTGTAAAATAAGCTCTCAGAGTGAAAACTAATATGTAGATTAGATGAAATTCAAATGTATATGAATAGAAACCATTTTTTATCATAAAATTTTTTGAACGCCTTTTCAATTTTAACTAAGTAATTTTAAGATATAAAACCCATGTAAGCATGATAACCGAAAAGATTGTGTACAGAAAAAAACCAAAAATATAACTATATAAATATATTTTGAACCAAAATCATATTTTAGCAAATCTCTGTGTAATGTGGACTAGAAACAATAATATTAAAAATGAAAAGATTGCACATCCAATAAATATTATCCAATTAAGTTGTCTCTGCTGTGAAAAATAACCATTCTCAGGAACTAGCAGGCAAAGTGCTTTTTTTTTTTTTTTAAGAAATTACTTAAAGATACATTCCAATTACATGAAAGGCAAACATCAAGTAAAACAAATACATAAGAGAAAATGTAGTTTTAAAGAATTCATGTCAAATAATAGAAAAATAATCAAACAAAAGGTCAACCCTAGTTTTAAGAGTGGTAAAAAAAATACTTAAGGTAAATTAATTTATTCTTAATGTGATGTTGTGCTCAGTTTTTAATAACATAAACTCTATGCAAGGCAGTAAGGAGCAACCTGCAACTTAACAAAATTTAATGGAGCTGATGTGAAAGTGCGGCAGTCAAATTATTGAGCTGAACATAGTTGCATAAACGAAAAATTTAAACACTCACTTTTTTTTTCATGTCCCAGTTTCTAAACAACGATAGAATTCCACTGACTTTAACCACTCTCAGGTGCTGACTAAAAGCTCTTTTCCTGGTTACTGAACCTGTTTGAGCAGAAGTAAAATACCACTTCCACTCCTGGTTCAAAATGTCTCCCCTCTTTGTTGCCAGTCCCTGACATACCCCACAAGCAGAAGCAAAACCTGGGATATCTCACCTTCAGCACCTGATCCCAGAAGTATTTGTTCTGAGGTCAGTTCTGCCTTTCCTTTGCCTGGATCCCGACTATCCTCACCACACTGATCCCCCAGCAGAGGACTGTTTCCTCAGTTTCATTCCCACCTGGCATCCAACGCACTCTTATCTGTATTCTTAAAGGCTCTAGTGGTTCTCAGCCTTCCTAAGGTTGCAATCTTTTAATACAGTCTTTCATGTTGTGGTGACCCCAACCATGAAATTATTTTATTGCTACTTCATATCAGAAATTTTGCTACCGTTATGAACCATGATGGGAATATCTGGCATGAAACACCTGTGAAATGGGGCTGCAACCCACAAAGGCGAACCACTGCCTTAGTCTGTTTCACTAACTCACTTCTACATAGAAAGGGGCCTCCAGGTGTTTCCAAGTTTGACCAATCACAGTGCCTTTCTGAATTTTCTTAATGTGCCCCTTGAAATTTTGTTCTCTGAGTCTCTTGGCTTAGAGAGGGGCCAAAGTAGTTTTTATGAGAGGGAATAGGAGACCGGAGCTCATGTCAGAATTGTTTATTCTAGCTATGGAAATCTGCTCTCTTGTGATTCTTAGTTCTTGCTGCAATCCTACTGTGTTGAGAGGCAGGAAGGCACAACTTCATATGCTTCAATCCCACTTAGAAGGGGAAACAAAATAAGCATGGGAGGCAGAGGCAGGAAGGAACCTGGGAGAGGAGAAAGAGACAGGGAGGGGAAAAGGGAACAGGATCAGGTATAGGGTGGGGACAGGAGAGAAACCCAGAGGACCAGGAGAATGAATGGAGATATACAACTTCTGGGGGTAGAAGGCAGTGGCGGAGGCGGGGGTACTCTATAGAAAGTCATAGAAACCTGGGAGGTGAGAGACTCTCAGGACTCAATAGGGGTGACTTTAACCAAAATGCTCAACAGTGGAGAGAGGGAACTAGAAGAGTCCACCTCCAGTAGATAGGGCCCCAAGATAAGAAAGGGTTACCAACCCACATTCAAAATTTCTGACCAAGAATTGTTCATGTCTAAAAGAACTGCAGGGAAAAAAAATGGAGAAGAAATGGAAGGGACCAACCAGTGACCAGTCCAACTTGGTATCCATCTCATGGGGGGATTGCAGCACTAAGGCCTGACACTATAACTGATGCTATGATATGTTTACAGTCATAGCCTAGCATGGCTGTCCTCTGAGAGGCCCTACTAGCAGCTGACTAAGACAGATGCCGATACTTACACCCAACCATTGGACTGAAGTTGGGGACCCCTATGGAGAAATTAGGGGAAGGATTGAAGGAGCAAAAGGGGAGGACTACCCCATAGAAAGACCAGCAGCCTCAATTAACCATGGGAGATCCCAGAGATTGAGCCACCAACCAGACAGCATCGATGGCTGGTCTGAACCCAGCACCTCATCCCACCCTCTTCATCCCTCACCCCGCACACATATATCAGAGAACTGCCTAGTCTGGCCTCAGTGGAAGAAAATGAACCTAATCCTAGAGAGACCTGAGCCTCCAGGGTAGGGGGATACCTAGGTGTTGGAGGGGAGAGGGAAGCATCCTCTCAGAGGCAAAGGGGAGGGGTAATGGGGTGAGGAACTGGGGGAGGGGGACTGAGAGGAGGGACACCTACTAAAATGTAAATAAATAAAATAATTAATTTTTGAAAAGAATATGGCTTAATGATCAGATTATTAATATTGGCTGAGTATTTTATATAATATGAAAACTATACATATAGTACTGCAGATTTAAAAATCTGATTATTCAACGCTGGATAGATTGGTAAGTATGAATATCAAATTCATACAGTGTATCAAATTGGCCATTAATGGCAAATTTAAATGAGAAATCTTCATCTACTATTGAATTAAATAAAAGTCTTATGATTAACATATAAATTGTAAATAAAAATAGAGAATTTAAGTTTTTAAGATTAAAAATGCAAATGTTGCAGTAAACTCTGTAGTCAGGAAGTAATTTTTAAAATTGTGGTATGTAATAAATTAAGAAAAAATTAAGTTAATTCCATCTCAATTCCCGTAATATTGAGTCTAATGAAGGGAAAAGATAAAACATTATCATAAACTTGACCCACATTAATATTTGTGTAACTTCCACAAGGTTCACTTGTTAGTTTGACATTCTAAATATATATGATAAAGAGGGAAATATAATAGATACCTTTTATTTCCTACTGCTAACATTTCTAAGCAGTTAAACAATAAAGCATTGTTTTATAGTTATTTGGAGTAGGCATATAAGGGTCCAATTATGTGTTAGGGATACCAGGTTAAAAAAAAAATTAAGATGGAAAGTAGAAGGAAGTTGGGGAGTGATATTAATATGATCAAAATACAATTATGAAGCTCTCAAAGAATAACTATAAACATTATTTACATAAGTAAGTGAATAAATAAGACAAAAGCAAAGTCTTTTACTAGAACTTTTCAGTAAATAATTAATACACATTCCTGTATTACAATTAACCCCTTATAAATACAAACATATTTTAGTAATAGGTTTAATCATTGGCATACCTATTAATACTAGCATTTCATATATCAAAATTCCACTGTTAGGAGTATTGTTCTAGTCTACCATGAAAACATTAAGTTGATTCTTTGGGGGAAAGGTGCTGTCTAGGACATAGTCTTGTGCATGCTCATATTTCATACTTCTAAATGAGCCCAGTCCCAGACTGGAAATTTTCTAGAAAAATGTAAATGACCAAAATTGATTTAGAATAAGTGACCAAAAGTTATTTAGAATTAGATTCAATGTTGGAAGTTTCCTTGAATGGTTTTTGAATAGCTTGCTCTATCATTTTTAAATAAAAATAACATGAAATTTTTTTGTTTGTTTTTTTGTTTTGTTTTTTTGTGTTTTGGTTTTTGAGACAGGGTTTCTCTGTGTAGCCCTGGTTGTCCTGGAACTCACTCTGAAGACCAGGCTGGCCTTGAACTCATCACAGTCACTGTTATGAGTCTTGCTTTCGCTGATGAAAAAAGTTAATCTAAAAAGCATTTGAAAAAACTTCATAGACTAATATCATTTAAAGATGTTTAATTTTCAATGAAATATATGACAAGACAATCAAATATTTGATTGTCGAGACAGGACTATTTATCATACATCCAAATACTTCTTACCCCAGGAACTTTATTCATTTAACTCATCTTTTGAAGGGGATATAGAGAAATGGTTCAAGAGTTGTCTATTCCAACCAGGAACAGGATCAACTATCATGATGAACTTTAAAACGTTCCCACTTATTTTCTCCTGACATAATTGCTTTGTAATATGCTTTAAAAAGGTTTCATTTATTTGCCTAAACTATGAATAGGGAATCATTTGAAGCACATTTAAAACATCACAGAAGATCCAGGTGACCAGAGTTCTAAAACCTGTTCTTCATTTGCCTATATTCTCTATTCCTGTCTCTGCTTGATCTACCTTTTCCTAAATAATTTTTATTTAGTCTGTGGGAATATCATATTTGCCTTTCCTGTGTTTTGATCATTTCTACCTCAGACCCTTGTCAGACATATTTCCTCTATCAACATATCCCTTCCAATGTCATACATTTCTTTTTAAATTGACTTCTGAGTTCAACTGGTGGTGCTAGCAATCTCTTTATAGTGTCTCTAAATTGGATCATGATTTACCTATTTACTATAAACTACATTATGTGTTACTAATATGTGACAGATACTTAAAGTACAAATAAATATCTGGATAAATAAAAAGTAAAATCTTTTTTTTTTTGGACGTCTCAATGTAAAATACACTCACATAGGGATTATGATCAAAAGGATTCGAGATTCAGAATATTTAGAATTTTCTTTGCTGTAACAAAATGTTTCAAATGGATATTTATTTTTTTTCTTAAAATTTTCCAGGTCAGTTTTCTAAGATGGATTCTATTCATTTTTAAACACGTCAATGACATTTATCTGAGGAATTTAAGAATAAATATAAAGTTCACACTATGTAAATACCTTATATCTTGGAAGGCTAAAGCCATAAAGTTTCTTTTGAGATTACTTTAGTCCCAACATTTCAAAGTCTAAAGAAAGCAGGAAGTGAAAAGACTGAGCTGTAACACATATTAAAAAGGTCACTTAGAAGCTTTGATCCACTATTTTTCTAGAAGGCAGTTGCTCTGAAATTCCCCATTTGGCTAACTGACAAATGGATAAGTAATTGTTAATCATTGCAAAGAACAGGTTTTTTTTTGTTCCCACCCTAGGAAGTTATTATTTAGAGTCTTGTATAATTCATTCCTTAAATTATTTATTCATTCAGATAACAATTTAATCCTTCTATAGACTTTAAATATTAGCACAGATCCACATATAAGTAAGAATAGATATGGTTGACATGCAGAAAAATAAGGAGGAAGGAGACTGAAAGCTAGTATAAAGCCCAAAATATCACACATTAAATAAGCCATGACACACAAATATCTTATAACAAGGGTACTATTTTTGAGTCTACTTTATTAGAATGGATGAACAGCGTAAAATAAGGAATTCTGTCCTCAGGCAATGACAGATATAGCCATGTGGCTAAACGCCCCATCTTCTCCCTTAGAAACATGCTGGTATAGTAGCCTTGTGAGATCCAGAAAAAGCTTTGATGAATTTTGGGACACACAAACAAATTAATTGCATTTCTACTTAATAAACTGCTCTCCTAAAACACTCAGATTTTGGTTTTGGCATTTCTGATGTATATTCACACTTTTCTTTGTTTACCAGGATTTCAGAAACAAACTTGTATATGTGCATGTATTTTATTTTATCATATACTTCAATTGGTAATCAATTTTCTTCTATGCTAGTGTTCATATTTTTATAATCTGATATAGAAGTCATTGAAATTCAGTGTGTTATAAATAAGTACATTGAGCCAGCAGACCCTTCTTATCTCTTATTCTTTCCTCTATTCCCAAGTTACCATTTTACTTAGACCTTGCAATATCGCACATACTTAATGTTCTCATCAACAGTTTTCTTTATATAAATCCCCTTAACATGACTTCTCCTGCTCTGTGTGTAATGGTTTTTAACTTACTGTGTCCAATATTTAATATTTCTTTTTTCATTATATTGCTATGAAATGTAATTATATTCTTTATGGGATTTCTAAATTGCTTTTCTAAATTGATTCTCAACCAACAATATTCTTCCTAGTAAAACATGCTACAAACAGGAATACAGCAACAGAGGACTAAATATTGATGACTCTTAAAGGCAAATATGTTACAAAATGGAGCAAATGCAATATGATAGGGACACCAATTATAATTTTACATTATAATATGAACTTGTGTTGAAAAGTGGTAAATATAGTCTCTAACAAAGACTTCTTTTATGATGTAAAATGTTACTACTCAATTTATCTATCTTAGCAAACATGTATAGACCTGGGCAGATATAAGAAAATTGCTTCAAAGGATTAGGCATGAGTTTCAAAAGTCTGAGGAATAGGGAAATATATAAGCATGGTTATCCTTGCTTACCTCCTGTGGTTTCTTTTTCAATCATGGTATAAAGATTTAAAGCCAGGAAAGCACAGAAGGCTTACAAAGCTGAGGAGACAGGCACTGGAGATGCTGTGGAGGTGGTAAAATATACTGGGAAGGACACCAAGAGAGAAATATGCAGAGGGAGATGGTAATAGAACTGCTTATAAAGCTTCCAGGATTTCCCTGCCCAAGTACTAAGAAAATATGCGAAAAAGTATACACATACACACACACACACACACACACACACACACACACATACACACACACACACACATACACAGAGAGAGAGAGAGAGAGAGAGAGAGAGAGAGAGAGAGAGAGAGAGAGAAGAGAAGAGACAGAGAGAGACACACAGAGAGAACACATATCAATAAGTGAAAATTAATTGTCTGAGAGTAATTAAACACAACTGCAGAAAAGGTGATGTTTTTCAGGATTCAAATCCCATTGCCAAAAGGAAGTAAGGATGCTGTCACAGCTGACTTTTGACTGAGGGAATGTGGAGAACAAAATAAGACAGAATGATGTCATTTCTATGACATCATTGAGAAGTAATGTGGAAGGGGTAAGGGAGCAAGGAGCAAGAAGGGAAGAGCAAAAGGGAAGCAAGAGAGCAAAAGAGGAGCAAGAAAGGGAGGAGGGGCCAAGCAGCCCCTTTTATAGTAGGTCAGGCCTACCTGGCCATTGCCAGGTAACTGTGAGGTAGAGTCTACCTGATAACTGATAATGTTCAGATCCCCATAGCACATCAACCAAACTATGTAGGACTAGAAAATGATTTGAAGATTTTATAAGTGTACAAATATAGTAGAAATAGATATAGCAGTTAGGAGAAACCAAACATAATGTTGGCCTTGTAGTTGAATTTATTAGGTAAATACTTTCAGTATTATAAATAATAATGAAAAGACAGAATGAACATACACACATGCTATCTCAGCAGAGAAATGAAATATAAAGAAAAAATGAAAATTCTAGCACTAAAAGATTCAATAGCCTACAATTTCAGTAACTACTGAAAGACAGCAGATTGGAGGTGAAAGAATGCATAAAAATCAATGTGATAAGCATTTTACTAAAATTAATTTTATCAGAAGATCTGAAAAAGAAAGGTTGAGAAAAAAAGTAAAACTAGCTGCAGTGAGCTACAAGCATCATCTCATACTTATGGTCCAAGAAAGACAGGGTGTGAAGTAAGAAGAATATATTTGAACAAATAATATGTATAATTACACTAAATTTAATGGAAATGTCAATTTATAAAGAAAATTAGTGAACTTTTAGGAGGATACATATGGAGAAAGCCATAACTCCTCATATCCTAGTCATATTCTGAAAACCTACCTCCAGGAAAAAGACCCATTGCCAGAAGGAAGTAAGGATGCTATCACAGCTGACTTTTGACTAGAGAAAAGTAGAGAACAAAATAAGACAGAACGATATCATCTCTAGGACATCATTGAGAAGTAATGACTTTAAAGTACTGAAGTAAAAATTGAAGGTTAAATAAAAACATTCCTCATCAGGAAAAAGATGAATAAAAAGCCAGTAGAGATGTGGATGAAGAATGAAAGAGTTTTTGACCAAAAGGAACTGCAATTAAATGGAAATTCATACCAAATGAAGGAACAAAGTACACAAAAATAGTAAATACCTGAGAATGGTTTCCAGAGGTTCAAAGATTTGAATGCTTGTTCACCAGGGAGTGGCACTATTTGAAAGGGTAAGAAGGTGGATCTTTGTTGGAGGTAGTGTGGCCATGTTGGAGGAAGTATATCAGTGGAGGTGGGCTTTGAGGTTTCAAGAGCCCAAGCCAGGCCCAGTGGTTCTCTCTTCATGCTTTCTGAAGGAATCCTCTTAGGCATTTATTAGAGAAATCCTCTAGATTTTTGTAGAAGTCATCTAACCTCTAAATGACAAAAGTGCTATCGCCATGATGTTTATAATTTACACTGAAGTGAAATATATAGCCATAGTATAAGAGAGGGAAGTAGACATTGGAAATATACTACCATAAAGTATAAATGAAAATGTTGCTTTTATTTCTTCAAATGAAGTGATGAGATAAAAGCTTTATGAATACATGGCTTTGGGCTAAGACCAGGGCAATTCTATCTAACTAAGCCTAGGCCTAGGCCTGGAAGCCTCTAGCCCCCATACAATCTAATTTTCTGGAAGCCTGGATCTTGAAGGCTTCAGTTTCCAGCCTCTGACCACTAACCTAGGCCTAGAATATTTCAGCCTCCAATAAGCTCACCCTTTTCAGTTCTTTCTGAACTCTGGCTGGCAGGTTCAACTCAGCTGTTCTGGTTCAAACTCCTCTCCAAGCTGACTGGTTCAATATAGCTTCTCCCAGCTTCTCACTGAATTGCACTGCTTAGAGTCAAACTAACTCTGACAATATGTCTGAGTAAGTTCTCTGGCTCCTTATTCTCTCACTGCAACCTGTCTCTGAACTGAATTGACAAAATGAACTGAACTCAACGAATGAACTAATAAATGAGCACAACTCCATTGCCCTGCTCTCACTGCACGGACTTTCAGCTACTGACTCTCTCTCCCTGCACTGCTTTTAATTCTTTATTTTTTTAATGTTTTTATTGGTTACTTTATTTATTTACATTTCAAATGTTATCCCCCTTTGTAGTTTTTCATTCGCAAACCCTCTATCCCATATGCTCAACCCCTGCTTCTATTAGAGTGCTCCTGCCCCCACTCTTTTTTTTTGCTTGTATTATTTTTTATTAGATATTTTCTTTATTTACATGTCATATGATTTCTCCTTTCCCAGTTTCCCCTCAAAAAACAAAAAACAAAAAAACAAAAAAACAAAAAAACAGACCAAACAAAGCAAAACAAAACAAAACAAAAACAACAAGAACAAAGACCTGTTGCCTCCCTGCTCCCCCTGCTTGCCACTGCACCCTCTCCCACTTATTGGCCCTGGCATTCCCCTACACTGGGGCACAGAACCTTCACAGGGCCAAGGGCCTCTCCTCCCATTGATGACCGACTTTGCAATCCTCTATTATACACATGCTGCCAGAACAATCAGTCCCACCATGTGTACTCTTTGGTTGGTGGTTGAGTCCCTGGGAGCTCTGAGGGTACTAGTTAGTTTATATTGTTGTTTGTCTTAAGGGGCTGCAAACCCTTCAGCTCCTTTGGTCCTCTCTCTAACTCCTTCATTGGGGACCCTGTACTCAGTTCAATGGATGGCTGTGAGCCTCTACTGCCCCTACTCTTGTCTCACTGTCCTAGCATTCCCCTATGATGTGGGCATCAAGCCTTCACAGTACCAAGGGTTTCCCCTCCCACTGATGCCATGTAAGACCATCTTCTGCTACTTATGCAGCTAGAGCCATTGGTCCCTTCATGTGTATTCTTTGGTAGGTGGTTTAGTCCCTGGGAGCTCTGGGGGAGGGTGGGAGGCATTTGGTTGTTTGATATTGTTCTGCTTATGAGGTTGCAAACCCCTTTAGCCTGCACTACTATTAAATAGCTTCTCTTTCCTTTGCTGTTCTCATGAGAGTTGGGAATATCCTATATCTGATACATTCTGTCAAATTTTTCTTTGATTTGTCACTTTGTCTGCCTCTTAATTAAACATCATTGTTCAGGATTAAAAGGTATGTTCTAAGGGTGTGCTTGTATCCCAGCTAGAGTAATAAAAGGAATATGGCATGTCAGCATTCCAGCCAGATCACATTGACTTAGTAGGTCTTTCGATGTGATCCCTTGTCACAGAAGCCATGTTGCTGGATTAAAATTCCTCTACAATGAGGGTCTTATATTCATACTTAGTGAACTATTATTAATTATAGAAACTTCTTGAGATAGAAAAATGAATCTAAAAATGAAAACATAATCTAGTCAAATTAGAAGCATCTACTCATCCAAAAGATATTATATATTTTCCCACTTTCATGTGTTCACGATATGCTTGTTTGCATACTTGCTTGCATGAGTAGATGCACAATTTTTGGGACATGGGCATAGTCTATAGTCCTGGATATGTAGAAGTCTGAGGTTGTTTTCATAATTGGTCTCTGTCACTGTGACAGTTTGAATGAGAATGTTACCCATAAGCTCATAAATTTAAATGCTTATTCACCAAGGAATTCTACTATTGGAAGGGATGAGAAGCTATGGCCTTGTTGGAGTAGGTGTGGCTATGTTGGAGGTCATGTATCAGTGGGGATGGGCTTTGAGGGTTTCAAGAGCCCAACCCAAGACCAGTGGCTCTGCCTTCCTATTGCTTCTGGATCCAGATAGAGCTCTCAGCTACTTCTCCAGCATCATGTCTGCCAGCATGCTAAACTTCTGAAATTGTAAGCAAGCCATAATTAAATGCTTAATTATGAGAATTTCCTTGTTCATAATGTCTCTTCACAGTAATAGAACACTGGTCAAGACTCTCTCTATTTCACATTTTAATTAAAGCACGGTCTCTAAATAAAACCCAGAACTTGTGTTCTTGAATATACCTAGTTTCCCTAGCCAGCTTGATCTGGGGATTCACATCTCTTTATTTTCCAAGTCTAGAATGACAAGCAGTGTGCTTGTCTACACAAATTTGACATCTGAACTCTAATTCTCATGCTTTGATCAGTGAACCATCTGCCAACCCAACTGAAGACATTAAAAAAATGTGCGCAAGAAACATTTGAGGAGATATTCTTAATTACTCAGACTTTATCTGAAATGCACTCTGTATTAAAACTATATGAACTACAATAATAATAAATATTATGAGAAAATCAACAGAAAAGTAAAACTGAAAAGTATTCAAAAGAATTTTTATAAATAAAAAGACAATTTGCATAAAACATAGTCAGTTTTATTATTCACCAAAGATGTGAGCATTTAAGGGAAATGGAGATACTACTTCAGCAGTAGAACATATGAAATTAAAAGCCATCCAAAATCTCGAGTTGATGGTTGCCAAGAGCCAAGAGACTAACATTGGACAGTCACTGATAAGTGGCTCATTGCTTAAGGTATGGGTCTTTCTCCCAGAGGGATGAAGTATTTTAGAATCAGACAGTGGTGATGCTTGTATTCTATAATGCTCTTAATGCATTATGTGGATTTATCATTCTTTAGTAGATGGATTTTGTCAAAATTAAGATAAAACACTACTAATATCAAAAGTTGCCATAGCAATATGGTTTAGGAGAATATTCATATATTGCACATGAAAAATAACAGGTACAAACACAGTAGAGAACTGTTTATAATCAGTTTTCCTTTGTTAATAATTGTAACAGTCAAAGCTTGGAGACAATTCAAATGCTATTTGTCAGGAAAATGATTAAGTAGCACTTAAGATTAATACACTTCTCAAACATTGAAAGTAAACTACTGATACATGGAACAAAATATATGTACATCAAAAATATGAGTGAAATGAACAAGAGGAAATGTGTATGTACTAAACATAGTCACTGACACAGAATTAAAAGATGGTGGTGTTCTACATTTGAGTAAGAGAATAAAAAGGCTGATTCAAAGAACTAGAAAGCAAAATAGGGGCCCCATAGATAGCATAGAGGAGACAATCAGTCTAGACTAGTGGTATTCAACTTTCTGAATGTTGTGACCTTTTAATACAGTTTCTCACTTTGTGTTGATCCCCAATCATAAAGTTATTTTGTTGCTACTTCATAAGTGTAATTTTCCTTCTGTTATAAATTGTAATGTAAATATTTGATATGTTACTCCTTTGTGAGTTATGACCCAAGGTTGAGAAGCACTGATATAGACAGTACACATCAAAATATAATTAGTTAAAAGAAACAAATTGCAGTATCCAGCAGTTCAGTAGGGTTCATGTTATCACAAGAATTTATTATATTTTTACTAGATATTTTCTTTATTTACATTTCAAATGATATCTCCTTCCTTGTTATCCCTCTGAAAAAAATAACAAAACCAAAACCAAAACCAAAAAACAAACCCTGTTTCCTGCCCTCTACCCCTGCTCAGCAGCCCACCCTCTCCTACTTCCTGGCCCTAGCATTTCCCTGGGGCATAAACCTTCCCAAGACCAAGGGTCTCTCTTCCTTTTGATGACCAACTAGGCCATCCTCTGCTATAAATATGCTGCTGGAGTCATGAGTCACACCATGTGTGCTCTTTGGTTGGTGGTTTAGTCCCTGGGAGCTCTGAACGTACTAGTTAGTTCATATTATTGTTCATCCTAAGGAGCTGCAAACCCTTCAGATCCTTGGTCCTTTCTTAGCTCCTTCATTGGGGACCCTAAGCCAGTTAAATGGATGGTTGTGAGTCTCTACTTCTGTATTAGTCAGGCACTGTCAGAGCATCTCAGGAGACAGCTATATCAGGCTCCTGTCAGCCAGCACTGGCTAACATCCACAATAGTGTCTGGGTTTGATGACTGAAAATGGAAAGTAATCCCAGATAGAACAGTCTCTAGATTGCCTTTCTTTCAGTCTCTGCTCCATAGATTTTCTCTGCAATACCTTAGATGGGTATTTTGTTCCCACTTCTAAGAAGGAACAAAGAAATCCACACTTTGGTCTTCCTTTTTCTTGAGTTTCTTGTGGTTTGTGGGTTGTTTTTGGGTATACTGAACTTCTGGGCTAATATCCACTTATCAGAGAGTGCATGCCATGTGTGTTCTTTTGTGATTGGGTTACCTCACTAAGGATGATATTCTCCAGATCCATCCATTTCCCTAAGAACTTCATAAATTCATTGTTTTTAACAGCTGAATTGTATTCCATTGTGTATATGTACCACATTTTCTGTATCCATTCCTCTGTTGAGGGACATTTGGGTTGTTTCCAGTTTCTAGCTATTATAAATAAGGCTGCTATGAACATAGTGGAGCATGTGTCCTTAATACATGTTGGAGCATCTTCTGTGTATATGCCCAGGAGGGATAGAGCTGGGTCCTCTGGTAGTACTATGTCCAATTTCCTGAGAAACTACCAAACTGATTTCTAGAGTGGTTGTACAAGCTTGCAATTCCACCAGCAATGAAGGAGTGTTCCTCTTTCTCCACAACCTGGCTAGCATCTGCTCTCACCTGAGTCTTTTATCCTAGCCATTCTGACTGGTGTGAGGTGGAATATCAGGGTTGTTTTAATTTGCATTTCCCTAAGACTAAGGATGTTGAACATTTCTTTAGGTACTTCTCAGCCATTCAGTATTCCTCAGTTGAGAATTCTTTGTTTAGCTCTGTACCCCATTGTTTAATAGGGTTATTTGATTCTCTGGAGTCTAACTTTTTGAGTTATATATATATATATGTATATATATATACATATATATATATATATATATATATATATATATATATATATATATATATATATTGGATATTAACTCCCTATTGGATATAGGATTGCTAAAGATCTCCAGTCTGTTGGTTGCCATTTTGTCCTATTAACAGTGTCCTTTGCCTTACAGAAGCTTTGTAATTTTATGAGGTCCCATTTGTCAATTCTTGATCTTAGAGCATAAGCTATTGGTGTTCTGTTCAGGAAATTTTCCCCTGTGTCTATGTGCTTCAGGCTCTTCCCTACTTAGTTTCAGTGTATCTCATTTTGTGTGGAGGTCCTTGATCCACTTGGACTTGAGCTTTGTACAAGGAAATAGGAGTGGATAGATTTCCATTCTTCTACATGCTAACCACCAGTTGAGCCAGCACCATTTGTTGAAAGTGCTGTCTTTTCTACTGGATGTTTTTAGCTCCTTTGTCAAAGATCAAGTAACCATAAGTGTGTGGGTTAATTTCTGGGTCTTCAATTCTATTCCATTCATCCACCTGCCTGTAACTGTACCAATACCATGCTATTTTTAGCACAATTGCTCTGTAGTACTGCTTAAGGTCGGGGATGGTGATTCTACCAGAGGTTCTTTTATTGTTGAGAATAGGTTTTCTATCCTAGGTTTTTTGTTATTCCAGAGGCATTTGCAAATTGCTCTTTCCAAGTCTATGAATTTGCTTCTTGTTCTAGAGCTTTCAGGTGTGCTGTCAAATTGCTGGTGTATGCTCTCTCTCCAGTTTCTTTTGGGAGGCACTTAAAGCTATGAGTTTTCCTCTTAGGACTGCTTTCTTTTCTTTTCTTTTCTTTTCTTTTTTTGCATTATCTTTTTCTTTAATTAGACATTTTCTTTATTTACATGTCATATGATTTCTCCTTTCCCAGTTTCCCCTCCAAAAA
>NW_022196910.1:36272009-36311979 GCF_008632895.1 Mastomys coucha
AGTCCATGGTGATCTCATAGGATGCAAGGAATTATTTCAATCTTCTTGTATCTGTTGAGGCCTGATTTATGACGAATTATAAGGTCAGTTTTGGAGAAGGTACCATGAGGTGCTGAGAAGAAGTTATATTCTTTTGTTTTAGGATAAAAAATTCTATAGATATCTGTTAAATCCATCTGTTTCATAAGTTTTGTTAATCTCACTGTGTCTTTGTTTAGTTTGTTTCCATTAGGTTGATTTCAATTGATTAGGATATTAAGAAAGAGTAATTGTTATTTCCTGTTGTTTTTGTTGTAAGAGGTGGAATTAGGTTTGGTTGGATTTGTTGAAAGATTACTTTTTTGCTTCTTCTAGGGTGTATTTTTGCCCCTTGTGTTGATGTTTTCAATCTATTATCCTTTGTAGGGCTGGATTTGTAGAAAGATATTGTGTAAATTTTGTTTTGTCATGGAATATCTTGTTTTCTCCATTTATAGTAATTGAGAGTTTTGCTGGGTATAGTAGCCTGGGCTGGCATTTGTGTTCTTGTAGGGTCTATATGATACCTGCCCAGGGAGTACTAGGTTCTAATGATGCCAAGTAGTCTTGATTTCTTTCTGTTGGTAAGATTCTTGCATTACCCTTTAGCCATCTGTTAATCTCTGGTGTTAGATGTTCTTGCTGTCTCTGGCTGGGTCTGTAAGCCTGTGTCAACACTTCTGGGAGATCAGCTCTACCCTGGTAGGACCTTTTTGCAGAGGGCTGTGAATCAGTTGTCCCTCTAGGGTGCAGTTGGATGAATGAAGGCTGCAGCTTCTGTGGCCTGTGCCTCCCAGCTGGTCCTGCCTGAGACCCAGGTCAGATCACTCCCTGGAGAGAAGCTCTTGGCTTGTGGGAAAGGTGTGCAGAGAGGAGGGTTGTGGATCCGCCATCCCTCCTGGTTGTAGGCGGAGGTAGAAAGGATCCAGTCCCAGCTATCCTGCCACTTCTGCGGCCTGAGCCTCCCAGCTGGTCCCTCCTTAGAAAGTCAGTGGAGAGAAAATGGCTATCTCACCTGAGACCCAGGCAAGAATTTATTATTTACAAAGAACAAGACTGGAATTGAAACTCTTCCAAGAAATAAAATACTAATTACAATCATTTAATTACTATATACCATATACTAATATTGAATGTGCAATAATTCATAAATATGATTATTATATGCCAAGTAAAACATTTCTAAAAAATTATTCACACAAAAACATTAGATTAAATTTTTATTCTCAAATTATAAAATATATATTTTTCATTAGAAGTTAAGATTAATAGCAATTTCTTCTTCATTTAGCTACTGATATTGTCAAATAATAAATACATTGGCTTGTAGACACCAGATTAATGATATTCATCTATATCCAGCTGCAATAATTTCCTGAGTTTCTTTGAGTGTGTTTTAATAAATTAAACAAAAACATTCACATGAAAAACAGGCAATACCATCTATGGTAGTGTCAATAACAATATAGAGATGATTACTTACTTGGAAGTCATAAATGTAAAATTTAAACAATGATACAAACAAAAATTTCCAGTATCCACTTAGTTAGAAAACAGGTTGTGAATATACTAAATGACTATTAAAAATACTGATAGTGGGAATGCAATGTAATAACTTATGGGAAAATAATAAGTACTGCCTATATAGCATGTCAGTTGATGACATAGTGAATAAAACACATAAAAGAATTTATCTGTAGTAGGTAAAGACCACAGTCAATTATATATGGATCTAAAAATACCCATAAAGGAAGATGAATGTAAATTAGCCCAGCTACTATGGAAATCAGTATGCAGGTTCCTCAATAAACTAAAAATAGAACTACCATCTGACCAAGCTATAAAACTCATGGGAATTAATTCACAGGAGCTCAAGTCAACACATCATAGGGATACCTACATATCAATGTTTTCTGTAGCACTATTCACAGTAGCTAAGGTATGAGATCAAACTAAGTGTTTAGCAATGGAAAATGGATAAAGAAAAAGTGCATATATATAACAAGATTTTGTTTAGCCATAAAAAGCAAAAATTGGTCTCATTTGGAAAATGATAAAACAGAAAGTTATTGTATTAAAGGATGTGTTATCATGAGAAAGGTAATTATGTTTTGTTTTACTCATAGACCCTAAATATAGATACATAACATTATGTATGCATAGACAGCATTAAGGTTGAAATCAAATTATTTAAAGAAACAAAGGGACTAAAGGGAGTTGGGGGAAGGAGTAAGAGTTCTTTCAGATATGCTCAGAACATATTACATAATTGAATGAAAGTCCCCATGAAATAGTATTGGATTCAATACATCTTCATAAGAAAGAAATGGGATGGTATGGAAAATGTAAATAAGAAATACATCATATGAACACTGATGATAAAGGTAAGCTCAAGGTGGAGTGATGACAAGTCACACTCATTGCTAAATAAGCAAGACACATGTGCAATGGTAATCACAGCAGTATAAGGATGCACCTTGTGATATTGATTTTAATACATTAATCTTACTTTTAAGATTATTTAAAAACACAAATAGTGTTTGCTTAAAGCTACAGCCCCAGAAGGCATTACTGAAGATTTTTAAATAATTGCAAAAGTAGAAACAATCTAAATGCCCTATGATAGAAGAATTGTTAAGTTAATTAGGGCTTACCAGCTCAATGCATTTTGACACAAATATGATAATTATGCTCACCATTAGAAAAGGTGAATTATGCATCCCACATTATATTGAATCATATATTCAATTGAAACAAATAGTGTATTGAATTTGAATTTGATTTCATTATATTTTAAATGTTATACAAAAATGATTTACTCAAGATAAGCAGAGAATAGTTACTAAAATTATAGATGAAATATTCTTAATTTGGTTATCTTTGCGAACATCTATTCTTAATTATTAATATCAAATTATCACTACTTTCTCATAATCACCTCTCCTACAGAATATAAACATGTGTATATAAGTATTTCTTCATACCCTAAACTATCAATATGACTAAAGTTTGTTTTTCAAAAAAGTTTGCTCATTATTTCAAATGTATTTGAAGTGTTTGTTTTCCTTCACTGTGACTTTGCTTATATCATGGTCCTAACTAGATGTTGACAAACTAGAATCGGCCAGCTTTGGACCACTGACTGTTTTTTATCCAAACTTTGAAGGTTCAAGGCAATTGGTTCATTTTTGCGTTATCTATGGGTTTTGAGAAACCAAGGCAGAAATTAAAAATTATACAAGATCATCTGGCTGACAGAATTGAAAGTATTTCATTTCTAGAACTTTACAGAAAACCTTTTTTCATATTCTACTGTTTAAACTATGATAATTTTTATTTTACCTAGAGAGATACTAACCTTCTCTCCCCCCGAGGTAAAGATAAAGATGAATAACTGAGAGAGGGGAAATGTATTAATTAGTTTCTATTATAAGCCTGATACCATACAAACTTCTTCATATGTATTTCATGCTATTATCAAAACACTAACATTAGCCCATTAAATAATTTACAGACTACGTAATCGGAGAGATTAATTTACTCAGTAAGACTGGTAATGTGGACAGTAATTTTGGTCCCAGTCTGTCTTAGCAATAACTCCCACTATAGTTATGTCTTATAATCAGGTTTTGTATATTATTCCCTCCTAAAAGTTCCAATACTACTTTTGTTTCAAAGATTGTCTAGTTTATAGCTCCTTTGGTATATTTCAGTTGTAAGTCTCTGATGTCAGCTTATTACACATTCCTTTCTGTATGATAGCACTCTATAGGATTGCAACTATATTAATAATGATGTAATTGATTAAGCATATTGCTCTTGGTACTGGAAAATTGGAATTACTAGACAACATAGATTGTTAAAATGTCACAATTTTATGAACTGTTCTGTATTGATGCAGTCAGAGCCAATATCTAGCAAGTTCTTCTAAGATGGTGGTACATTGATTAAAAAAATTTAGTTTTCATTAAACTCGATAGTTCATGTATTTCTTTATTTTTAAGCTTGGGATATTAATCTCAGGCTGGTTTTGAAGTCATAGTGACATTCCTGCCTCAGCCTACTAAATTACTGGGATTATAAGCATGTAGTACCACATCTGGTTGATTCTTAAAGTTATATTCAGGGCAACATGGAGTTGGCTTGGCCCAGCTACTTTGAGAGGCATGTACCACAGGTTTTTCAGGTTAGAGGCCAGGGCTTCTGGTACACAATGTTCCTTCTAGTTCCTGAGAGACTGATGCACTCCCCCAGTCGGTCTTGTGTTTCTCTGTATGTTCCCTTAGTAGTCAAGGGAAGCATGAGTGCTTGGCAGAACAATTGGCTGTGGCCATTAATCCTGTGTGCCCTGTATACCTTGCAAACATCTTTGTATCCTGGAAACTATAACTGTATTGATCCTGGCAGTTGCCATTATAAAATGTTTCTGAAAGAGGTATAAAAGGCCTGACTGCTCTTAGCCAAAGTTTTGCCATGGCCTAAATTTTGCTGTGGACCCTCCAACTGGCCTGGTTTCATTCCTCACAGCCAATCAGGTGACCTTGGCCCGGTAAGTAAGCACAGGTACTTACAGTTATAGTGTTATAAGTTTTAAGTGATTAGTTACAAGATTTGACATATTTCCCAAAAAAGCACAAAGTTGGGATATTCATAGTATGGTACTCTAATGGTTAACACAGGATGTTAGACACTTGTTAAAACTCAGAAGTTAACTGTGCAAAGCGAATTTTTAATCTCTATCAGTGGCTACAAACCTATTAAATGTTTTGAAGGATTCCAAGATGGAAAGACAAATGATATAAAAGAATGTAAGTGAATTATAAATATCTTGAACAACCTCCCTGAACAGGACAGTTATTTAAATATCTTTGGAATGTCTGGAGTAAGCCTACTTGTGAATATAACTGAACATGAGCCGAATGCTCTAACAAAATTATTTTTCCTGGGACACGGGCTAACAACTGTTAAGAAAACAGTGTCTATGGGCACAGGAACTAAACAATGAAACAGAAAAGACTGGGAGGTTTCTTCAGGTTGGAGTGGTAGGCTATTCATAACCAAGCAAAGAAGTTATAACAGCCCACATGATAGCTATTTGAATTGGAGGAAGGAGTGTTAACTTCAAGTTATCTTAACATAGACTGGGTATATGTGATTCCATATGCAAGGATCTATACATAGGCCACTGTGCACACATTCACCTTCTCTCTTGGTCAGACAAGAGAACTAAAGCTCAAAGGCACATTAGCAATAACAGGCTGCTCTGGCACAAAGGCCTGGGAAACAAGGAAGTGAGAGAAACAGGATATACCATGACTTTGGGGCCATCTTGTAATTTTAGGAAGTTCTCACGAAAGAAAATTGAAGTCCACAATTTCATGGGCATGTTTTTAAAGATTCAGGTTTACCTAGTAACCAAACTTGAAAACTTCAGAATCAAGTACATGAGTAGTATTATATTTTAAATCCAATATCATAAATCTTCCTAGGTCTAAACATAACTGGTTGGATAATAGACAGAAGAGAGAAAACATGAAGTCATTTATACAGTTCCTATGCTCCTAAGAGTCAGCATAACTTTCCAGTATATTTTAGTCTACTTGTGTTGCTACATTAGGAAATTCATTTAAAAAAAGCATATTGTTTATCAAGGCTGAATCAAGTAAATTGCAAACAGAGCCAGTCAAGGAATAGATTTTTCCTTATAGACAGAACTTATGTCCCCATATAGAAGGGGCTGAAAAAGAAAAGTGCATTCTTTCAAATCCTTCATAAAGGTGTTCTAGTATTCCTTCCAGGTAGGTGGACACTTGTGACTTAATCTGCTCCCAAAGGCCCTGCTACAGCATTTTCTCTGTCCAATCACATTAGGGCAGTGACAGGCCTGTGATTGGACAGGAATAGAGAGAAAGGTGGAGCTAGAGTTGGAGGAGGAAAAAGTTAGGAGGAGGAGAAAAAGGGAAAAGAGTAGGAGGAGAGGTCGTCATCATGGATGCAGATGATGAGGATGGTCCAAACCCCACGAGGTTATACAACCAAGCAGGTTTTAATAAAATAGATCAATTGGCTTAGAATATTGTCTTTATTATTTGGCATCATGTATTGGCATTATTGTATTGGCATCATGTAAATTGTGATTTTATTATTATATAAATCTGATTGGATATTAAGGCCTTGGGAGTCATGCTTTATTTACTGGATAATAGGAGCTATTTAGATGAATGATTGTGGGAGTGTGTGAAGAGTTGCACGAAGGGAGATGTAGCTTGCTGAGAGGAACTAACAAAAACCCATTGGAGCTTAGTATTGAGGAGGAATGGTACCAGCTCAAAAACATGGCCCAGCTGGAAAGCAAGTTTGTAGGGTGGATTAATTTTTTATATTTCTCACAACAAGGCCCCACCTCATAATATTTCCATCTGTTGACTAAGTGCCAACACATGAACATTGATTGACAGAGACTCACACTCAAATACTAACGACAGTCATTAGGACTAAGCTGCAAACAAATTCCTCAAGAAAGGTCCAGAAAAAGATAAAAGGAAGATAAAGGAAGTGAATGTACATAAAGAAGCTTGGCAAACACTACATAAGTAAGCCATGTTGCCACAGCAAGTTAAGAAAGTAGAAAGAATACTGGCCTGATAGATGAGTAGGACTTAGTTGCTGGAATCTATGTATACATCTTATGGCCAAAGTGATTTAAGGCTTTAGGCAATATTAAAATTGTTTTAAGTTAGCTTTAAAATAGAGAATATTTTATATTAGTCAAGTGTTCTCTGTGTAATCTTAGGGACTCTTTCTAATGGAAGAGATGAGGAGGATGAAGGAGATGTACCTGTAGAAGAGGGATAGAGATGCTACCGACATTGAGGGTTACAAAAATGGATTAAGCCCAGTGGCCATGTTTTGGGAACTGGACTGAAAAGACCATGAATGCCACCCTAGCAATCCTAGGAAAGAATATAGACCTAAAGACATCTTGGTTTTGGTCTAGTGAGACCTATATAGCATGTATATTGTAAGGTACATTGTTTAAGCTGTTAACTGTGTGATAATTTATAGGCAATAGATACAGGGGATATCCACTAAGAGACATTATACTGATAGTTGAGTATGCATCCTTGCTATTTTGTGATCAGAATGACAGCTGGCCTCTGCGTTCTCCTCCCAAACAGCAGGACCATAGTGTAAAGTCTAGTCCTATTTCCTCCTTTTAAAATTTCTTTATCATGTAGAATTTAATCTTTAGCCAGCTCTTCATTACTGAAGTCATTCCCCTTCGTGGTCTGACTTGAGAGCCGTTCATTTTCTTCAGTCATCCTACCTCCAACTTCCAACTGTATCGTTCCATTTCCTTAGGACTCTCCTTTTGATCTGATCATGTTCTTGCTTTACTGTGATGGTTTATTTGATCTTCTGTAACTCCTGTAAGAAGAAAAAACAGACACCAATGATTCAGTAATCATAATGGAGTCTGTCATCTTCTCCTTCCATAGCTCTTGCTAGTATGCATTTGTAATCTCTCAAAGCTGCTTGATGTATATTTTCATATGACACAGCTCAATTTCATCTTTTATTCTGCTGCATTTAATTACAACTGAATAAACTAGGGGGTCACTAAGAAGGCCCCTCTAATGGTGGTCTTTAAATTGATACAGGCAATTAAAATACTGGTTATATTACATGCTTGCTAGTCCTAGCATATGATGAAAATGACCAGATACACATTGGATTGACTGACCTGGCTGAATTTTCTTTGTTATTCTATGACAGGCATTTTTGAGTGCCATATATGAGTTAAACCACCTTATTTATCACAACAGCCCATGGACATACATATTCCACTTCCAAATGTGGAAAGATGCCGAGGGGCAAGAGATAAGTCACACTTGAGTATTAAACACAAGTTTAAACATGAAACTACTTGTGCCCTGGTTTTCTGTCTGTGCCATTTCCATCCACTGTGTTTGTTTACTTTCTGATCACTCTATTATATACACAAATCTGGCTGTATTTTAGTAGGGCAGAGGGTGGTGTGGTTTGCAGACCAAGGAGGAAATGATTCTGGTATTTTAATATTTTAGCAAAGTTTTATACTTCAAATTTTTTCTCTGAACTCAAAAAGTTATCCACTCATTTGTTTCAGATGAACTAGCAGAGCATAGGGTAGAAGTCTGTCACAGCCCTACAGAAGCATGTGGTTAAGACAGAGGTGACAGTGGCTTCTCTGGAAGAGGAGTTACCTGTGAAACCCTGACTTTCTACTACTGTCTTTGATCTCTTTTACTTGGCAATACCCTGATAGTTAAGGTAGCATTATGAACACCACATCTGTTCAAAGTGACAGGCCCACAGCATTTGTGAGGTTGCTGAACAGACCATATGTCACAGGCTGAAGCACATGGAATAAATTTCCAGGCATTTTGCTCTGTAGGCTATTTCTAGGTAAATGGGGTGAAACTCCTAACACTGAAACAAGTTGAAAGATGTGGAAAGGTACTCACCCCATGTTTAACTTGAAAAAAAAAAA
The DNA here is from genome assembly GCF_008632895.1 of Mastomys coucha. Classification (NCBI taxonomy): domain Eukaryota; kingdom Metazoa; phylum Chordata; class Mammalia; order Rodentia; family Muridae; genus Mastomys; species Mastomys coucha. The sequence goes on from NW_022196910.1 coordinate 36,280,561, forward strand.
AACAACCAACCAACCAACCAACCAACCAAACAAACAAACAAACAAATGACTTTGTTATGTTTCAGGGATTAATCCCAGGACTTGTTTAGGGTGGGCAAAAGCTAATCACTGAAACACATCCCAGCCCTGAAAATAACCTTAGGAAATGATCAGTATACATATCTATAATATAATATCTATAATCAATGTTAAATGTGTATTAACATCCAGCACATTCATGCTTATAGATATGTCTCACATATTGTATAAACTTAAAATAAAGAATAGAGATTAGACTAATTGATCTCAATAAGTAAAATTACATTTTTGAAGTTATCACTTTTCCATTGTTTCTTTTCCAAATAATTTCTGACAACTTATTTGTCTACATGCTCACTGACATTGTTTCTTGACATATAATCTTAAAATAACACCCACTATTTTCATACTTCATTTGTATATGACTGTCATTTATAGTTAACAGTAGTTTTAATGTTTCATTAACTTCATTCATGTTATATTTAGTCTTTCAAAGGCAGTAGTTATAATCTATTAACTCTACTAAATGTGCATCATGTAGATGACATTCTGCCTTGGAAGCCATTGTTGTATACAGTATAAAGTAACAAAAGAGTGCCTAACCTGATCCCAACACAAATTTTTCTAAAGGAAGTCAGCAACATTCAGAAGTGTGTTTGTTTAAGTATGCTGAAGAATTACTCTTATTCATACTATGAAAATTAAAATTAGTTTTATAAGTTGATGTATAAAGTTTATTAATATGGGCTAACCATGATTTTCAAACTTTGAGGAACAAGTGAAATATCTTTATTAATATTTGTTTCTTACTTTTTTGAGTAATACAACAGTAAAGATGTTTGGAGTAAAAGTTGAAAACCACAATTGTTGATCTATGGCATTTGAACTCAAAGATCTAATACCCCCCCCCTCTCTCTCTCTCTCATACACACACACACACACACACATACACACACACACACACACACACACACACACACACATTTTTCTGGGTTGTTAACAATATTTTGCTTCTTGACCATCACTTTCTTTATGCCTTTTGGTAATTGAGTACGACTATCAAATAATACAATTTAGTTTTGTTTTTCAATCATGTGATGGATATTTTATCTGAATGAGTCAACATAAAGGAAAGACTTTCCTGTTGGCTCACTTTTTGATGGGGCACTTTTTATCTTGCTGCAGAAAATACGGTGACATGGGTAGAGTACAGCTTCTTCCTTAAAACAATCAGAAGCCAAAGAATGCTGGCACTCAACCAGTTGTTTTCCTTTTCTTTTTCTTCAGCTCTGGACTCCTGCCTTCAAAAGGGACTGCCTACATGTTACACATCACTGGAAATTCCCTCAAGGATACATTTGCAGGTGATTCCAAATCCACAGAAGTTGATGAAGAGGATTAGACACCACACTCTGAGAGTTCTCAGGAATATTCTGCTAAGGGTGAAAGCTCTTCATGTATGAGCCTGTGGCTAACACTTAGATAGTTAATCATCCAACTCTAACACCTGGAAGAAAAATACCTGACAAAACTAATAGGGAAAGTTCTTTATTCAAATCATTACTCTGTTGCCCAAATTGATGACAACTTGTAATTTTCTTTCTTGTAGCCCTCACTATAATTTGCTTCATTTAGTTCACAGAAGGGAAAGTTATATTTTTCTGTGATCATTGTGGCAACTTCAGAAGCTGCTTTTTCTGTGTTAAGATTTGTATAATGTCAACTGAAAGGCGTGTTCTTAGCAAGAAGAATGCAAAAGGTTAATTTTATGTTTGATCATCTTTCCTTGTGACCACTTGGGTGATCTTGTTCAGAACATGCAGAGTACACAAAACACACTCCTCCCACACATGCCAACCTGCCACAGTCTTGCTCTTTAAATGTTCCAATCCCTAAAATAGATGCTTCTAAAGATCAAACTTGAAATTCAGGATTCACAGTCCACATTTTTCGTGAGGGAAAGAAATTTTCTGAGAAAAGAAAACTCACTCTATTTGCTTTTTCTGTATTTCATCATCACTGCTATTTTTTATTATTGTTTAATCAGTTTTTTTTTTTTACAGTCTAGTCTTTATCCCCCTCCTTGTCTGCCCTCTGACTATTCCACATACCATACCTCCTCCATCTCCAAGAGGATGTCCCCTTACCCCTGCTCCACTAGACTTCCCCACTCTCTGGGGCCTCCAGTCTCTTGAGGGTTAGTTAGGTGCATCTTCTCTTACTGAGTCAAGACCCAGCAGTCCTCTGCTGTATCTCGAATTTATTTCCTTATTTCTAAGCTCTTATTTTCTTAAAGGAATAAGCCCAATTGATATCCTGTAAAGATCAAGACTGTTTCTGAGGCTGTGAGTGTCTCAAGGACAGGAACATATGTTTTACTTTGAAATCTGGTTGTATAACTTTTTGCTTATAAATCCTCGAGTTATAGCAGAGCAACACTAGCCTCTCTTGATCCAGTTCCCCTGCCTCTTGCCTGTGTTTGCAAGTCTCCATGGGCTCCATTTTTCACCTGTGCAGTATGTGTCTTTCCTATTGATAGGCAGGTGCAGACTACCAACCTTCTTAAACATTTAGTCTTGCAGCTTAGAGAAGGCATTTGCCAGGAATCTTTTCTACCCTTCAGGCTAGGATATGGGCTAATCCTATGTAGTTCCAGGATTTATTTAGGTATAGTGCATTTAAATAGCTTTTGATATATTCCTCTCTCTCCACAGATTTATGTAAAGACAGAAAGTATGCCTAATTCACCTTAGGAATTCCAGAAAGGGGTTTATAGTTGCCTCTTAATAAATGCAGAATAATGCCATTAACAGACATTTAAAATTTCTAAATATGATCCATGTAAGATATTATGTGAGGGTAAGTATGTGTTGAGTGTTAAATTGGAATAATAAAGACTGAGATCGTCAAGTTACAGGGGAGTGCAAACTGAGTGTAGGATGCTGTCAAAAAACAAAGTAGGAAAGTTTTGTTGCTAAAAGATTTTCTGTGTTACTTGTTTTAGTAATAATTCAACATATAGAAATGTAGCTGTGGTTGTATATTATACATATTATTATTTAAATCACGGAATGTACTACATTTTTTCCATGAGGTCAATAACATTATACATATTTTTATATTGTCCATATAGAGTTTTTAAATTTTATATTTATGCTTTATACTACCATGATAGTATATTCTTAAGTCCCAGATGAGTAAATATTTAGTAAATATATGAATGGACAGAAAGCATGAGTAGACTATTTTGTTTATTTTAGTTTTAATATCTGAATATTATATCAGTTTTAATATCTGAGTATGGATAAAGCCAGTAATTAGGACAGATAGTTAATTAATGAAAATATACCATATGATAAAAGCATTTTCAGATTACAAAAAAAGAAGTTTCAATATTTTTTCTAATGCCTTCTTGAAAAGGAAGGAAATATGTGTGTATATATAATAACTCTTGTCCATCTGTCTGTCTTTCTATCTCACAATCTGCCTATCCATCTACCTATCTGTGTATCTACAAACATATGTAAATATTGCTTTGTTTAAAGGCCACTACTGACATTTAGCAAGATCTGAGTTGCTACTGATCTCTCTGTTCAGTCCATCACCACAGGAATCATCTGGCTTCTGCTAAGTTTACACATGCTCTCCCTCTAGAAAGCCATTCCTGTTACCCTCTAACTGGTCTATTCCTATGCATACATATTGTTTTAAAAACTGTTAACACTCAGAGCTCCACTGATGACAACTTTATCATTTAGACTGTAATACATACAGTCCATTCTGCCTGTAGTCTAACAAATTCCACCAATTTCTAAACACAGTATTCCAAATTGTATTTTGTGTTTCCCCATCAAATTTGTTTGTCATTTTCTACTCTGTGCTTCATTTTGAAATAAAAGCACAAGACCTGTAACTAAGTTCTTGTTTTCTAGACAAGTGCTTAGGTAATACATCGCCATTTGTTGAAAATATTAGCCATTCAGTGGGGAAATAGGTTTGTGCCTGTTTCCAAATCCAGGTTTATTTTCCCAAGGTGTATTTTATTTTATGAAATTTTAGGCTAGGTTTGCTAATACTATTTTGAGGACTTTTGCATTCATGTTGCTGAGTAATGCTCACCATTTTCCTTTTGATTATTTCCTTATGACATTTTGTATTATAGTAGCTGGTGCCATATGTTTCTTTAGGAAAAGCTCTTTCTCTTTCTGTATTCATGATGAGGCTGGAGTGTGAGTTCCAGCTTTTTTTTCTTCCTTGAAGTCTTATGTTATCAGTTGGTGAAACCACTTTGGCCCAATGCTTCAGGAGATGATATTAATTATAGACAAAAATTTTGTTAGTTTAAACAGATATATTTAGATCACTTATGGCTCCTAGGAGTTATCTTTTGTTTCTCAGGTAATTCATACATTTCATAAAAGTTATGGCATTTGCCCATATTATTTTATTATCTTCTAGTGTTCATGAGCTCAGTAATCATCTCTCATTTCAAATATTAGGATATATGTATCTTTCCTTTTCTGTCCTTCCCCTCCGAACCCTGTCCTTTTCCTTACCCTTTTTTTTTTTAATTCTTAGTTCAGCCAAACTGAGAATGTTTATTACTATTCTATTTTCAAAGAATCAGTTTGGCTTCTGTAAGTGCTCTCTCTCTCTCTCTCTCTCTCTCTCTCTCTCTCTATCTATCTATTGATCTATCTATCTATCTATCTATCTACCTATCTATTGATCTATCTGTCACTGGGACAGTTCACTGCATGCAGCCTTTAACAAGGGCCTCACAAACTCATTCTGAAGTTCACTCCAGAAAGAAGAATCAGATAATATCTGGCAGAGAACTACCAGGGAGTTAGAGATATTTGAGATATGCTCCAGCAGTAAGTAGATAGATAGACAGATAGATAGATAGGCAGGCAGGCAGACAGACAAGACTCTTGTCTCAGAAAATATTTTGTGTAAATTATTTTAGATTTATTGAGGTATATATTATAAGCCAAATATTAGTAAATATTTTGGGTCTACTTTTAGTTACTATTTTCTGTAACATTTTATAAATTTTAGTAAGAGCAAATTGATTGGCAGAGCTGTTCAAATCATCCATATCTTTATTAGTAGTCTACCCACTGTATCCATCAATTATATAGAGGCTTGTTATAGTCTTCAAGTGTAAAAAGTCTAGCTTTCCATTCAGTTCTATTAAGAGATAATTTATTTATTATAACTACTTATCATTTAATGAGTGATGTTTTTATTATCTTAAAGCTGTGCTTTAACAATCACCATTTAACTCTAAATTATTTTATCAGTCCCCTGAAAGGAAATTTTGTACTCAATAACAGCCATTGTCAACCTCACACTAATTAAAGTTGTTTATTTTAGTGACTTTGTAGAATTAATATTTAAAGTTATTCTTTATTGTTGACGGTCATTAAGATGTCTGCTTAGTTACCTGAGTACCCAGCTAATATTAGAAAGACATTTTCTGAGATGATTAGACACACTAAGCAGCCCATCTTTGCTAGGGGCTCTACATGACCAGGCATGCTTCTGTTATCAGTTAGGCAGATGCCATTTCTGTCTCTGGCTTCACTTCAGACTTTAATTGCTTCCTTGCATGTCAGCTGACGATGAGATGAAAATGTGCAGTCTTTCCAGAACATTCTGTGCATTCACACGATCCTCAGTGTTGGATACAACATGCAGGTAGTTCTCTAAATTCCTGGGCATGGGTGGAAGATTTTTAAGTCCTCTGCAGGAAGAGGATTCCCCACGACGAAAAATCTTCCAGCTGGTGTATTGTTGCTCCTAAACATTACTGACCGCTTCAGACAGCTATGAGGTTAACATGTTTGTTATAATTGCTTTCAACAAGTACCTCTAGAGAAAAAGGCTTTTTACACTGGGCTTGTTCTATGTCAGGTCAATAAGAAACAGCCTTGCAACTAGGCTCTTTCCTTTAGACAGGTTTTAAAAAACAAAACAAAACAAAACAACAAAAGAACAATTCTTTTGGACTAGGACTTAGAAAAAGCTGTGAATATATTCTTTCCAGCAGGTGACTTCCAAACTGCACTGGGGATTGGGGCTATTAATTTTTGAGGCCTCTGCACATTTGAAGAGGAGCAATGAGACAAAGTCCAATTAAAATGTAATAAAGCTCACCATTATTAGCAAGATTTTCTTTCCTATTTTAACATAGATCTAAAAATGCTACTTTTCACATTTTTGCTATTTTGTGTTATTATTGTTATTTTAATTAAAAGAATTAATGGTCTTTCAGCGTTTTACTAATGCCAAGTGCCATGCGGGTGTATGCTAGAAATACAGATGAACACACCATGTCTTTCTGCAGTGTCAAAATTGAGTAAAAATAAATTCACAAGGTTTAGCAGGTTCAGTGCCAGCAACGTGTCATAAAACCCACTTCTCTTGGTAGTTTAGTTGAGGCTCAAGATAGTTCACTATCCCAATCTAAATTGTTATGTATTAATACTCATATCATAAAACACAAAGGAAATAAGTATATATATATTTTTACATATAACATACACACAAATGTGAGGTGTGTGTATGTGTGCATGTGTGTTACAGAATGAGTGTAATAGAGTAGCCATAGCATAGTTAAAGTCCTCAGACGTGGGCTGAGAAAGAGTGTAGAGATGCGTCACTGAATGAGACCAGTGCTGACAGGTAGCTGTTGGAATCAGGTTTGAGAGCAAAGCTGTAGAATTCAGCTGCAGAGAGAAATGGTCAAAACCTAAGGGGAGCAAGTAGGGAACTGTCATGTTCAGGTAATTGGTCGGGTCTGGGTCCTGGTCAAGACAGGCAAATACGTGATTAGGCAGACAATTGAGGAAACTGGATCAATAAGGAGGACCAAGCTGAAACAGGAAGTCCTCGGTCCTTGACACACACATAGATACTAGCTATCAGGTTATAGGTTGGTATGGATCTGTGACATCACAGTATTAGGTATCTGTCACTTTATTGGGTCAGTAAAGGAATTACACCCTTTTTTCAATCTGGTATGCCTGGTAAATTCTTGCGTCTGGTTTCCCTGTTAATATTTTACTGTACCCATGCACCTCTACCATTTCAGTTCTCCCTAATAAGTACATAGAGTTTTCCCTTCTGTTTAAGGAATAAGCCAACTGCACTGTATGTATGGGCGGTGCCTAACAGATGGTTCAGTTTCTATGTCCACCGAGGGCCTATATTCATTCATCTTTCTCAAAATAAAGACAAAACAGCTTGCTCGCGAGTATCTCAGTGGACAATACACAGACAGATGGAAGAAGTCATCTTACACAATATGGAGGGCTTTGTCACCTACTGAATCACGTGTTTGTTGATTTATGTGTGTCTATTTGTGGTGAGGGTGCATGTGTATGCGAAGGCCAGAAGTTGATGTGAGATGTGGTTGTTGATCTCACATCTCCTAATGTTACACTGACATATTTATTTTGCATGTATGTGTGCCACATTGTATGCGTAGAGGTCAGAGGATAACTTCTATCCTACGGTTCCTGCAGATCACACTTAGGCTTGGCAGCTAGCCCCTCAATAAACTGAGCCTCTCACCAGCTCTCAGACTTTTACTTTGAGTTAGTGTCTCTCTTTAACCTTATGCTTACCATTGGGGCTGGAGTGACTGGCTAGTAAGCTCTGGGGATTCAACTGAAAGGAAAAGTATCAGTTTAGGACTCCAACTACCAAGTTGTCAGTACTAACAAGATTTATTTGCCCCAGAGGGACAGATGACAAGGAATAAAAGACAAAAACAGGAGGATGAGAGGGAAGGGGAAGAGAAGAGAAAGAGGCCAGGGGTATTTGCCCACAGAACAAAGGACTGTCTCTGGACAAAGAGGAGACAGATGTGGCACATAGGAAAGTGGTGGTTTATAAAGGTAAAATGAGACACCCTCTGTTAGGATGAGGTGCTTAATTTCAGTTGGGCTTGTTAATCAGGTAAGCCAAAGGGGGCTTTTGATAGCTTGACTTCAATACTTTGATAGCTAGAGCTTGGTCGTCAGTCTCAGGAGGGATTGGCCAGATAAGAAAATAGACCTTGAAGGGGAACATTAAAAACATCATCTAATGGTTTTCAGCAAGGCAGTGGGAATTGAGAGAAGAGTAAGGCCTGTCAGAGGCAGGCTTAATACCCTCAGGTTGGATACAGTCTGTTCACTACCTGTGTCTCATCTACATCTATGAGAGTTACATATTTATGTACAACCATACTTGATATTTTGTTTGTGTGGGTACTAGGGATCTAAACCCATGCTGAAGAGTGAGACATGTCCATACTCCCTTACCAAATTTTGATGCTGTGTGGTTAGCTACATTTTTAAATGAAGGATTTTATATATTGTTTTACATTGCATCTTTATCATCATGTATTGTGACTCTTATCACTGACAGTTTTATTTGTTCTAAGTCCTTGTGAAATTAAAAAAATCATCCAAGTTTACTTTAACACTATTAACATGACTTATATTCTCTTTCCCTGTACTTTTACCTATTTGAATCATTATATTTAGATTTTTGGTGGACAACATGTAGTCTTGTACTTTTTTCCTTTTGCAAAATCTGCCTTATAATTAATACATGTAAGTCATTTATATATTAAATGGTTTTTGATTTAGTTTATTTATTATTCTATGTTCCTTGTTCCTTACTCTGGTTGGTCTGTCCTGGCTTTAACTGAGTATTTTATATGAACCCTGTTCTCAGTTCTTGCACTAAGCCATGTATTCAAATGCTAAGGTCACTCAATGTGTTGTTACTATTGCTTTACTAAAGAGTGGTATTTTGCATGTAGTGAGGATAATAATGAAGTCACATTTCATGACTTTCTTTGCTGGTACTCTTTCCTTGTTGATATAGATTCAAATTTCTGACTTCTTTTAATTAGCCTAGAGAAGTACTGTCAAAAGCCATTGAGAGTGTCTTCGCTCCTTATGAAAAGCTCTCGGACTATGTGAGACAGTATTTCTCTTCTTTGGAAGGAGAGTTATCCTTGTCACAAGTTTGAAGTTGCTGAACTTTCTTTTTTTTCCCAACAAATATTTTACTGCACTCATACCAAGTGTCTTCATGAATCACTTGTTCTCCATGTTATTCACTGAGGCAATGTCTCTCACTGAACTCAGAGCTTATTGATTAGCTAGTCTAGATTACTAGTCCACCTGTGGCTCCTCTTTCTTCAGTATCTGAACACTGAGATGACAGACAAGGGTCCTATATACTCCTGCATTTTATGTGGATATTGGAATTCAGAGGTATCTCCTCGGGTCCCTGGGTTGCTACAAAGTCAAATGTTTCTTTTCTCTTTGATCTCTTTATACTTCTTTGGCTTTATTAGCATATATGTATATATTTATATGCTTACTATATATATTTATTTTTTTTAAAAGAAAGAACTGTCCCATAGGGACTGAATGGTGTGACCTACATGATCATTGCTCTGTTTCACCTTTACATATCCATTCAACGAGACTTACGACCATTTACCTTTGAGGGTACTGAGTCTTTGGCCGTGTCTATTCTTACCAGGGTGAAATCATTCTCCATTTCTGTTTCTGTGCTTTTGCTTCTTAGTATTTTCATTTCATGCATCCTCAGAGTTTTTGTCTTTATGTTTATATTATCTGTCTAATCTTGTATTTTGCAGACTTCTTCAAATGAAACTCAGCATTTTGATCAGTTATTTGAAGTTGTTTGGTTAATTCTAGTATCTATGTCATGTGTGAGTACTGTTTAGATTAATTTTTTGTGTGTGTTTCACATTTCTGCTCTTTGGAGTGTCTTATAATTTTGTGATAAAGCACACACACACACACACACACACACACACACACACACACACACACATATATATATATATATATGTATATAGACATACATACATATACCCAATCTTGCTTTCTTGCTTGTCTGATCTAAGCAGATAAGTATGGTCAGCCTTGTCAGCATTTGCATGAGAAAGAGGGAGAGGGAAGGGATTAGATATGCTATTTCTGCTACTCTAACTGAATAGATTTTTAAAGAGAATATTTATAGCCATATGGCTAGACCTGGGGATACGTTTATGTCTGCTATAGTATGAGTGCTAAGGACTTTAATTCTTCTAGCCTCCTTGATTGTCTCTCAGGCTTGATTTTTCCTTTCCTTAAGTAGCTTATCTTCAGAGAGGTTCTGTAGGTAGGTATGTAAGTTTTCCTTATGACTTACTATGAGGAAAGCAGAGCTCTGTTAACATGGGAGCAAGTTCTGGCAGAGAGAGGAATTCCTATAATCTTATGAGTAAGCATAGACCCTTAAGTTAGGGCATTGTAACCTCCACTGGTCTTTTCATAGTTGTGTAGCTTAAAGCAGCCCAGCTTCCAAGCCTTACTGAAGATTTCCCAGGATAGTTTCATGAATTCTGGTTCTGACTATTTGACCTGGGCCTCTTATGTAGCACTGAAAGAGATCTGTAGGTTTTAGTGAGAGGCTGCTGATATCCAAACTCAACTAATGTTCCTAAATTATCAGTATCTGGAGGATAAGCCTTTGCTTTAGAGAAAGCAAATTGAATTTTACATTTGTATTTCACAATGACTTCACTTCTCCCCTCCCTGCCACAGCTAGAAGGGGATCCTTCTCGGATCTCTTAAGGCGAGAAGCCATTGTGGTTCTTAGAAGTGAAGTCCACAGTGAGACAGATGAGTCCACATGAGAAGATGGCAGTTCCAGGGTTTCTCATTCTGCCCTCATTCAACCTCCAAACTCACTGAACTAGCTGTGTACGCTATCCTACCTGTTTATGACAATGGTGGTAAGTATCTCACAAATATGTTCTGACATGCCTCTGCCTCTGCCTCTCTAGGTCTCAGGGTGATGGTTTAACTGGCAGTCTTTTTTTTTTTTTTTTCCGATGGGTCCAAGAGAAGCCATTGATTTTTTTTTTTTTTTTTTTTTTTTTTTTTTTTTTTTTTTTTTTTTTACTTCTTACTGATTATTTGTTAGTTTCAGGTAATCCACCCCGGTCCCACTCAGCTCCCTATACCCTCATATCTGCCCTTCTCCCTTGTAAATCTCCCCCAAATAAAACACTCAAAACCAACAACAACACAAAACAAATCATAGAAAACTAACCATGGAATCTGTAGCGTGGCCCAGTGTGTTCCAGAGTATATCCCTCTATCCACATATCTTTACTTGCAAATATTCATTGCAATGAATCATTGGTCAGGTTTGAGATCTCTGGTTTCTGTGACACCATGAATGTTGGATTCTCACTAGGACTCCTGATTATTCTTTTGTGTCCCTGTATGGTGGAAATCTTGCACCTTTGAAACAGCAAGGCTGGTCCTTTCAAGCATCCCAATCATTCACAGATAATATAGATTTTGGGGTGGGTCAGTTCAGAGCCCTGGATCTGGGTCTGGGTGAGAGCTAAGCTGGGTGATAGGTCAGCTCACTGACTCACCCTTATCTGCACTACCAGGGTGAGTTCTCCAGCACTGCATTGACAAAGTCATGCAATGCTGCCACCAGCAGAAGACAGAGTCAGCTCTCCTGCTCTCATGTCCTCTGGGACAGCTTAACCAACCCACACCTGCCTCCAGAGCCAGCTTCACTATGCTGATGCTATGCAGGCAAGGTATAGGCCTCATTGTCCCAAGTACTGCAGCCTATGAGGGGCTGGGCCAGCTCTCACACCCTCTGGGCTCTCTCATCTCTGCCTTCACCATCAGGGACAGAGCCATTATACTGCCCAGGTGAGTTGCAGGGCCCACTCTCCTGAGTCCTACAGATGGTGATGGGAAGGGCCAGATCATCAGCTCTCATGACCCCAGGGCCAGTGGACTGCTGCCTGTGGTGAGGAACAAGTGAGGGTATTATGCTCACACTCATGCCACCTAACCGCAGATGAGTGGCTGAACAGCTCTCCCTTCTTCTATCCTCAGGGCTGGCCCAATGGCTCCCACTTGACCAGGGCCAGCCCTATTGTGCTGCCCAGGTAAGCGCAGGACCCACTCTCCTAAGTAGTGCAGGGAGCCAGAGTTAGGGTCAGCTCACTAGCTCTAATGACCCCACAGGCTACTACTTCAAGGTGATATGGTTTTGGTACAGGGTAAGACATCATCTTAGGACCTAAGCAACCTTGGCAAATGAGTGGTGGTACCAGCTCTTCCATGCTCTCACCCATGGGACTAGCTACCCAGTGCTCCTGCCACCAGGGTCAGATCTGCTGTGTTGTCCAAGCAAGGTCAGGGCCTGTTCTCTAAAGTGCTGCCTCTGGCAAGGAGCAAGGATAGCATTCTGGAGCTTATAACCTTGTGGGCGGCTTTCCAATCTACACGAAGTGGTGAGGGGCACAGAGGAGAGGGGAATCACCTCTGTGCTTGTGCCACCCCATGGCAGATGGAGAAGTGGGATCAGCTCTCTTATACTCATGCCCTTGGGGCTGGCTCACCCACTCCCTGCCACTGTGGTCAGCTCCACTGTGCTACCAGGACAAAATATAGGGCTTGCTCTCCTGAATGCTGAAGCTGGTAAGAGATGGGGCAAGATCTCCAGAGCACAGCATCCAGTAAGGGGTGGGATCAGTTATGCACAGCCCTGGACATCCACATGGTTCCTGGTGGCTGACCAACCAGGGACATCTCCATGTTCTTTAGTGGCAATATGAGCCATGGACATTCGCCCCTGCTACTGCATAGCCATGGACTGAGACATGGCCCTCAATAGCATCTCAAACTGGGACCTCACATGGCCTCAGGTAGCAAGGCAGGCTATCTATATACAAGAGGCTATTCTTCTCCACCATCTCTCTTCATAATGCTCCAACTGTTCCACTTCCCTTTCTCTCCCATCTGACCACCACATACTTGTTCATTGTGATACCTCCTGCTGCAGGCTAAGCACATGGCAGGCCTTCAGGTGACATCTTCCATCCATGCTACAGGAACAGCAGCGAACAGGTATCTGTGGTTCCCCTGTGCCATGCTCTGGAGGGCAAGTCTATCCGTGGCTTGGCAGTCTGCACGTCTGCATCTGTCTTTCTCCTCCTGCACTGTGCTGCCTGGATTTGATTTGATTCAATTTGATTTTTATGAGTCATAGGCAGAAGCTAGCACTTGGCCACCAAGCCAGGCATCAAGCTAGGATAAGTAAAGGACAGCCAACTGCTGATGACCCTGAGTGACAGAAGGAGAACAAGGTGTCTCTGTGCCCATCACAGGGGCTGGGAGGTAGCTGTTGAATTTTCTATGTGTCATTTTGTTTTCTTTCTATGAGTACTAGAGTGGGGATAGAAACTTGTTACATGTCAGGACAGAAACAGGAAACATTCTCTCAGTAATTTGATTTAGATATTTATATTCATGTCTATTTTGTTGTTAATTTTTTACTATTTGTCTATTAAAGCATAATAGAACCTGGATAATAGGTATGGTATCCTGATGAGTAAATAGTCTTTTGTACATAATTACAATAATGAAGAATATGGAGAACATTCTAGAAGTTTTCTTCTTTGCTCTTATTATACACCATTACCTGTAATGGTCATTTGACTCATTCCTCCTAAGATTAGTGTTCCCTGCTTCAGAACTCTGATTTGTTCCCTTTGTGTTTTACATAATTAATTTTATTCTTTATTTTATATCTTTAGTGATTAAATTTTTTCTTTGACAATTTCAAATATAATACATTTTGATTTCTCTCCACCCTCCTCATTCCCTGTCTGTCAATTCCCTCTTCCTCCTATGAGTCTCTTTCCTATATTTATGTGATTTATTTTGTTTGCATGACCCAATAGAGTTATCTGTATAACCATTAGTATGGGACTATCCAGTGAAGCTTGGTAGATTTTTCAATTGTATATACAACTCAAGACAAGAAATTAGCCTCTTTCAGAATACATCAGTAAACAAAAGTTCAGGTGGAATCTCTGTATGAAGAGGGCCATGTTGTGTACCAGTCTAGGCAATTTCTGATTGAAGTTACAAATCTCCTCATTGCTGATGGAAAATAATAGGTCTTTAGTGGTCTCTGTGTCATCAGATTATTACTCTCTATATGCATATGCATATATACATTTCCATATATACATTAAGTATGCATATGTGTATATGTATACATACATATTCAGCTTACTACTCTAATGTGCAAGAATATGTTTTGTGTATCTGTATATCTAAGTTACCACCAATTTCTCTTGGACCCATTAGAAAAATAGTAAACAATCATCCTGAAACCTGGAGAGGCAAAGGCAAGTCAGAACAAATTTGTAATATGCTTCCTTGGAGAAGGAAACTGCTACATCAGTGAAGTGTTGGAGGCAATCAGTGAATAAGAATGAAAATCTGTTGGAATCAAGTACCTGTGTGTGTGTGTGTGTGTGTGTGTGTGTGTATGTGAGTTTGTGTATATGCATTCATTTGTGTGTGTATATGTGCCTGCCTATGGATATGCTACTGTTTTCATGAAGGTGACACATTCCTGACAAAAATAACATTAGAAAGGAAAGGGAGGTACAATCAATCACATTGAGGAATTCATGATGAAATAAGCTTAAAGCATCTGATCTCATTGCAACTCCAGTCAGGAAGCAGAGGAGATGAATGCTGGTGTTTGTCTCACTTTCTTTTTATTTAGGCAAGGTCTCCAACCTGTAGAAAAGTGCTCCTATCATTCATGTTGAGATTCCAACTCAGTTCCCCAATCTAGCAACTTCTTCATGGACATATTCAGTTTGGGATTCTATGCAATTCTATGTGTTCTCCAGTTGACAATATTAACCATCACAATTTATACATTATATATATGTATTATATATAATACATACAAACATATTATATATAAACACACTTGTACATATATATCGTTTAATCTTATAAGAAATTTTATAGGAAGGTACTCTGTAGGAAGATGCATAAATTGTATTTGATGCCATAAGGCAGACTTGCACCCAAATAACTGAGTTCCTCTTGGCTTCTCCCTTCCTACATTGGTTCATAGAAGGTTGGGTTCTGTCTGGGTGTGGTTTTATTGTTATGCTAAGATTACCTGAAGCAAATAGCTTCAAGTCTTATTTAGTATGCAGATTTCTAGGATAAAACTCTGCTTATTAAAAGAGAACCTCAGAAGGAACTAGTTTGAGACTTTTTTGAGGATGTCTAGGTATTTTGTATGCATACTAAATTTTTGAGAATTCCTCTCTTAACTCTTCCTTGCCAACTTCTGCTGTTCTCTGTAGTAATCACACCAAGCCAGTCATTCGGTTGGAAGCATTGCTCACCCAAGTATCATTCTGCTTAGCTAAATGATAAATGTATCTCAAATTAATATGGGCTGCATGAATCACAAACATAACACTTATTTTTAAATCCTTTAATGTTTTAAAGATTCATCCCACGGAGCTGTTTATTTCTTCAACCAGGGCAGAAGTGTGAAAGCTTTCTTCACAGTTCTTCTAATTATACAGTCACACTATCAACCATGTAGAATGAATCAATGCCACAGTGTTGTTCCAGCACACTGCTTTGGAAGAAACGCATTAGGAAGTTATATGATATTGTCAATCTTATGACAAAGTATAATCTAGGCTGGAGTAAAATGCATACTTTTAGAATTAAATGTAGAAGATATCTTATTTTCCGGCTCCTGTTGTCCTCAGAGAGGGGGATAAAGGAGCTTGTCAGGGATTACCCAGTGTCACTTTTAATATGTAGGTTACTTTCCTCACACCTCTATGTAAAGTTAGCACAGCATGTTCTCTTTATTGCATTAAGTTTGTTTTCAGAGTTGTAATAGAAAATTGGGTTGAAATGTCTCCCCCAATCCTATGAATCTTTCTTTCTTTTTTTTTTTCATCCTGAACATAACTTTTCTTGTGATCAGGTAAGTACCATGAGAGGAGTAATGCAAGAGACACTCAAAGTAGACATGGGGTTCTTCCAAACTATTCAGCCTAGATAGGACATTGCTGATAAATAATACCTATGAATTATGTAGTTCACTTCTTTTATGGATGGTTGGATTACAAGGACACAGTCCTTTTTGAATTTAAAATATTCTATCTAACTAGGTGTCATTTTTTTCCTTTTATAATTTGCCCCAATTCCTCCTCCTCTTTGCCTCTGAGAGGATACCCCCTTTCTTTACAGATCAATAAAGCTCATCTCCCTCCCCACTCAAAAAAGGGAAAGTAAAATATCATAACTTTTAGAGGTATTG
The DNA here is from genome assembly GCF_008632895.1 of Mastomys coucha. NCBI lineage: Eukaryota > Metazoa > Chordata > Mammalia > Rodentia > Muridae > Mastomys > Mastomys coucha. The sequence goes on from NW_022196910.1 coordinate 36,296,806, forward strand.
TGGATGTAAATTTGAATTTCGTATTAAAGAAATACACAAAATAAGAAATTTGCCCATGAGTGGCCAAGACACTTGTGTTTATGAGAGACTCATTTTCACTTTCATTGGCAATAACTTCAAGAAGAGGAAATTTCCAGAACAAAAGCCCCTATGACACTGAAAATCCCAGTGTGATACTAAATGTGGTATTTCTATAAATACTGGTAGTTTCAGAGTGCTTTGGGTGAATCTCTGGGCTTGTGATACAATACCACAAACCGTGACCAGTTATAGGCAAGAATCAATAGCGGCCATGTTGGAATTGTCACTGAGTACTCTGGAAGCATCTGGCTCAGGGCCAGTGCTTTGTATTGCTATCATATTAGATCCTTACCCTCTTTGAGTGGAGTGCCACACGGGTCTCACATGGGAAAACTAACAGTTACAAAATAAGTGACTGGAACAGAAAGTCAGAATTCAGATCAATAGGACTCAAAGGGATGCTTCCTATCCCTGTGCTATGTGCTCCAGGGCACACTGCTGCCCTCCATTATTTCTCAGTCTCTGGGTTATCATCTTATGCTTCGATTGTCTTCTGAACATCCCTCTCATATGACATAATCTTACTTTCTGCTCTATTTTATATTTTGCATCCTATCTAACACTTTATTTTAACAAAACCTATTTCAATTTAAAAATGATAGTAGGGGCATTATAGTTCCCGTTGACATTTTTGGACACTTTAGTTAGAATAATATGTAATTAGCAATGATAATGAGTCAAAATATGTTTGCCTTTGGGACAATACAAAGATTATTTTCTCCAGCACACCTTACCAAAAATTTGTAGCAAACTTGTGTGGACCAAATTGATATGATTTGTACTATGCATGGCTCAGGGGTAAGGACATCAGACTATATCTGTTCTTACCTTATTTTCAATCTTATCAGTGGAATAAGATAATTTAATATCAATGTCACCATCTAACATTGTGAGATATGATAGAAAACCCATTTTATTCCCCCCTTCCTTTTCACTCCCCATTCTTCCCCTCTTTTCCCCCTCTCCCTACCTTTCTGCTTTGTTTCTCTCTTTACAAAGATTTATTAAATGACTATAGGATGGCACACTCTTACACACACACACACACACACACACACACACACACACACGTTTCCAAGGAACTTTTATTGTATTTGGATTTTATTTATATTAGATAGGAGTGAATCTCTATGGGTCTTTTAGTAATAATACCGATGATTTTAAAGTAAACTAAATGTTAGTGTTAAGAGAGTAGAAATGGCATCAATTCAATTGCCAGTGTATGCTCAGAATGAAATAGGGTTTCTGGCACAAGTTCCTATCACATAGTATGTTTTGAGTTGGTACTTTTATCAGTAGCAAAAGCTGAAAGCTGAACAACTCTAGTTCTTGTGGATATTTCTATTATAAAATATGATATAGATGCCTTATTAATGTCCATTTCCAAATAGATCACCAGTTTTGTTGGTGCCATTTACTGAACCTTCAAGTGTTTCTTCACCAATGAAGGTAACTGTGAGTTACATAATTATAAAACCATGTATTCTTCCTAAATGTGTTTCTGTGCCTTGTTGATTTATTCACATGCAAGAAAAGCACTGCTAAAGTCCTCTTATTTTTGAATATTTGTAATTCTTGCCTCAATGTGTTTTCTAAAATTCCACAACAAATGATTAAAGATTAGGATAAGAGTAGATGTCTCTGTGATAGTCATGTGTTTATGATATTTGTACTGGAACTGAATTTCTAATAGAGCACCACTTACTATATGAAGAAACGAAAGGAGAAGAAGACAGGGAAGAATGGAAGGGGATATGAATAAATATTTCAAACCTCAGTTTCTCAATGCTGATAATAATATTTCATCTGCCCAATGACTATGTTTGAGTGGGGTCATCACATGGGACAAGGCAGGAAGGGGCATTGCTCAAGGTTCTCATGGGCAACTTTGACTTCCATAAAACCTGGTTTTTCACTGTTAACAACTGGAAATTTTTCAAACAACTTATGGGAAGGGTGCTTCAAGAAACATTAGTTTTAATGGTGCTTCTGAGATGATAGGAAACACCTCAAGAACCATCAAATAAATGAAGCCAATTATAGCTTTAAATATAGTTGGATTTTTTGTTATAGTGGAGTTAGTATTTTCACTTTCAGAGAACTTTACCTGATCTGAAATCAAAACAAATTGTGTATGATATTTCATTGTGACATATGAAACTCTCAAAGATATTTTTAGGATTTTTCTTCTATATGTTTAAATATAAATTTAGCATTTAAAATTTGCATATTGAATCAGTTATGGCTCTAAAAGTAGTATAGAAAACTTTAACTTATATTATCCTCCTGAGACATATCAAATGTCTAAGTAATTATCTGTTCTAAATTGGTTAGGTATATATTTTGGGTATTTTCAAAGAACAATTAATATTGATCATATTAACCACATATGGCGCATAGGATGGCCTTGTTGGGCACTAATGGGAGGAGAGGTCCTTTGTCCTGTGAAGGCCTGATGCCCCAGGGTAGGGAGGCAGGAGTGGGTGGGTGGGTGGGGGAACACCCTCATAGAAGCAGAGGGAGAGGGAATAGGAGGTTTCCTGGGGAAACTAGGAAAAGTGGTTAACATTTGACATGTAAACAAATAAAACAATAAAAATGATTTTTATCTTATTATACTTTATTTTGTATGTTTTGTTGTCACGTCTAATAAGCCTGTATTTTTTTATATTGAAAGGCAGAAAAGGGAGTAGATCTTGACGTGAAGGTAGGGGAAGAAATTAGGAGGGGTAGAGAGAGGGGAAATTAATTAGCACATATTATATGAGCATAGATTTTATTTTCAATAAAAGGGGGAAGTGGATTGCCAAAACATATTTTTCATGACTGTTAATTTATTGATTCTCTCTCTCTCTCTCTCTCTCTCTCTCTCTCTGTGTGTGTGTGTGTGTGTGTGTGTGTGTGTGTCATATAAGAGTTGACTTATTAGTACCCTGTGGTACCTTCCAAAGATGAGGGGGAAGATTATACAATTTGCTCTTTGACATAATGAATGAGATCATTCAAGAGTAGGAAAACTTCTGACCCAAATATTTCTCATCGCATAATTCTTAATTTGATGAGGACATTTAACTGTCTACATTTCTCTTTTCAACTGCCTACCTCTGTTCAAATTTCAGACTGCAGTCCAGGGAGACAGTTTGATTTGAAGAGAAGGAAGTCCTTCATTGCTATTTTATAATTCTAGCTTTAAAATAGGAAAGTTTCCTCAGCTGAGGCACTGACAGTTTCCCTGGGGTGATGTAGGAGGTAGTCTGGTGGTAAAATATGGTAGAGACTCTAAGATCTGTTGTCATTTTTTTATTCTGTAGGTAAAAACAGGACATTACCACTTCATCCTGCAGCACAGAAGTTGGGTAAGAGTATGAGGCAAGTTAGTACAAAGCAGTGTTCATTCCATTCTATTAAGTGGATAGATGAGCAAACTGAAGGATTTTTTATTTAAAAAATTGATAAATGATAAGCATCTGAAAATTAAGAAATAGAAATAACTATTCAGAGATAGATACCTGAAAATGATGTAAGGGAAGGAGAGAAACATGTATTTTGGATGTGGATGCTTCCAGGTAGACTAGAGTAGCTGACATTCTTACTTTCACTTTCAGTTGCCTAAATTATACTGTTTAACTTATTGTGAGACTTTGGATTCTTCACTTTAGCTGCAATACTGAACGTGATCATTCAATATTTGCATCGATGCTTTCAGTGCAGAACTGTTGATATCTGTATGAAATCTAAGGTAGCATTTTATATTCTATGTCCTTATTGCATAGTAAACAGAAAAGAGGCAGGAAGACAGGAGGACTTATGTAGGAACTGCTAGAATGGAACCTTCATTTTAGCATCAACACAGATCTTTCATTATAACAAATTAAGAGCCCATGAAACCCAGACTTGAAGTCGCAACTTAGAAAAATAAAAGCACTGTTCCAGCTTTTAAAACACAGTGAAAAGGCCTTTCTGTGTTCACTTAACACATCTTCCTTTATTAGATGGCTTTGCTCTGTGTAGATCTTGAGCAATTCCCAAATACACTTTTCTTCCCTCTTCTCTTTCTTGGTTCCCTGGTTATTCTGAATCAATCCTCAGTCCTCACGCAGGGATCTCTCACTCTTCCTCCCTTCCTTCCTCTCTCTTCCCTTTTCCATCTCTCCCTACTTTATCCCTCAATCTCCCTCCCTTTCTCCATCCCTTCTCATTTCATTTCCCTTCTAATACCCACAGTTCTCCTCATTACCTTTCCCTTCTACATGACTTGACCAGTGCTTTTGACTCCTCATATAAAAATTTCTATCTTCCCTTTTTCTCAAGACAGTTAGAAGGTCTCTAAACTCTCTCAGACCATTTGGTAGAAAAATAACAAGGGAGGTATGGCTACAGGAATTGTTGAATTTTACTTCAGAAATTGTCTATACATTTTTTTGTGCAGTAATATTTTTCTTTGTGCTTTAGGATTTTCCCTTTTTTAACTGATAAAATAAAGCATATGCATATCATATCTTAATAACAATAAATTAGGTAGATTATTTATGAAAAATGCCTAGCACCTAGTTCAACCATATTATTCTACTTTTTTATTTAACAAATCACTCCATAACTCTAGTGGAACATTAACGTCTGTAGAGAGGAACACAAGAGAAAAATCTCATCAAACATTCACTGTGTTTAATGTAGTTCATTCAATATTCCTTGCTATTTGCATCAGCAGCTATAAAAATGATGTCTAACTAATAAAAAGGCTTAAGGGGAAAGAGCAACATTTTGTGCAAATAAGTTTATTATAAACTGGAAATGAGAATGTGAAGGCATTTTGGACTGACTTCACCCCTTTACTTAGGAAAAGAAGGAAGCTAAGCAGACTGGAACCTTTGTAGAATTAAATTATTCTATTTCTGAAGCTATTAGGGAATTCTATGCTGACTTTGTACTTGACTCAATAGCCATATTAATGAGAATTCCTCCATAGAATATAAAGAATGTTCTTCTATGAGGAGGTAGGTATATTAAATCAAGTTTGTAGGATATTATTGACTAAAGTTCCATAAGAGTTTCTTACATTTTGGCAAGAAAAATATCCCTGCAAAAATGTTTAAAATAAATTATTCACACTAATGGAAGATAGCATGCATTTTTTATATTTTTATATAAAATTAATAAAAATCATTAGAATAGGACTGCATTTTCAGATTGGTTTCTCCTGAGAGCTTTGCTGAAAGGCAGCATAGGCTGTTAGTTAACTGAATTGTTGTGGAAGTCAGACATGGTGGTATGGAAATCAGTTCTCCCTGTACTAGAATAAGTCACTTATTTCTTTGGGTCTTGGTTAAGTAGTCTGTGGAAATAGCAAGACAAGAGATGGCCTAACTCAGAGGGTACTCTCAAGTAGCTGATGTAGTACAGAGAAACATTCAGTGAAATAACCTTAGGAGCTGGCATTCAGGGAGAAGCAACATATGAAGGGACATAACACTGCAGTACTCAGCTTGCTATAGCCTCCCACTAACTTCTTCAGGGGCTCCCGTATGACCATATAAAGCATGCTCTACATCTTTGAAGTCAACTTAATGTTCTAAAATTCCATGAGCTATTGTCTTTTTAACTGGGGACTAAGGTGATAAAATATAAATTTGTCACATTGTCTTGGCTAGTTTCATGTCTATTTAACATAAGCTATAGTCATCTGAGCAGAGACCATCAAATGATAAAATTTATCTTTAATAATGAAAGATGTAGGCAAGCCTATAGAACATTTTCCTAATTAGATATTGATGTTGGTGGCTCCACCCTGGGCTGGTAGTTCTAGGTGCTATATGAAATCAGGCTGAGCAAGCCAGAATGCAGCACTCCTCCATGGGCTCTACATCAACAACTGCCTCCAGGTTCCTGCCTTGTTTGAGTTACTGCCTTGGCTTCCCTCAATGCTCTTTGACTCAGGATATTTATACCAAATAATCCTTTTCCTCCCCAAGTTGCTTTTGGTCATGATGTTTCAAAACATCCATAAGAACCCTAACTAAGACAGATGTATTCAACATGCATTCTTAGAATCTATACTTAAAGGATGAATCAAATTTAAAAAGTATGGAAATATAATAGGACTATTTTCAGAAACATTATTGTATATATTATTCTGATTGAGTCTAAAAGCTATTAAGTATTATTATAAGTAAATAGCTGATGTTTGTGTATGTCAATTACTGAAGAAAAGATGAATAATATATAAGTGCAATTTGAGAAAAGCATGAAAGGATACTTTTCTTAACATGGTTCTTTTCAGAAAAAAAGATAATTGCAGCCAAGTATGAAAAATATCTAGAGTTTTATTTTGTTTTCAAATGAAAACTCTTCCTCCATTTTAAGTCATTTTGGGGATAAGATTAATAAACTGATTATAGCAAACTGAGTACATTTTCCAGGAAACTCTACTGAGGATTAATGTAAAGCAAAACATACTTAGCACAGATTTTTTTTAAAGGCCAGCTTTGATCTTGCATACATGTTTGTATATTCTGTTTCATTTCTACTACCAAATTAACAATTACATGAGCCAGAAGAAGCCATCTAATTAAAGAATGAAATGTAATTTGTGCTATTATGCTTCTATTGGCCCTGTTATAGGATTATCTATGAAGAAGATGAAACACTGCACACTACTAAGTGATTTATGACTATATGACCATTCATCATTACAGATAATTGGGCCTTGATGTAGACAACCATCAAGTCTCATTATAATCCCACATTAACAATACACTTTGAGGCCATCATGGATCTGTATGCTCGTGACCCCAGAACTCAGGAGATTGATACAGTAGGATACAAACTTCAAACCCAGTGTGGTGACATAATGGGAATGTTTCTCAAAACAATGATAGCCAACAAACATACAAATACCAATCAGGTGGCTAGCAATGGGAGGGCCAATAAATTTTTCATTAATAGTTTTAGTAAGAAAATCTTCATTACTGTCTCTCCTCATTGCATATATCCCAACTTTTCTTGTATTTTCTACCTAAAACAAACAAAAAACCCAAATGTCTTAGTCAGGGTTTGTATTTCTGCACAAAACATCACGACCAAGAAGCAAGTTGGAGAGGAAAGGATTTCTTCAGCTTCCACTTCCACCTTGCTGTTCAGCACCAAAGGAAATCAGGACAGGAACTCAGACAGGGCAGGAATTTGGAGGCAGGAGCTGATGCAGAGGCCATGGACGGGTGGTACTTACTGGCTTGCTTCTCCTGGCTTGCTCAGCTTGGTTTGTTATAGAACCCAGGACTACCAGCCCAGGAAAGGCACAACTCACCTTTGCTCACTAACTGAGAAAATGCCTTACAGCTGGATCTCATGGAGGCATTTCCTCAAGGGAGGATCCTTTCTCAGTGATAACTCCAGCTTGTGTCAAGCTGACACTCAAAACCAACCAGTAAGTTAAACAAATGAATGTTCTCCTCAGAAGCACAACCTAGAAATCTGAGAGTCATTCATGTCAAATCCACCATCCCAATCTCTCCTGAAACCAATGCTTACTACAGCCTTTACATTTATTTTCTTACTTCCTCGAATCCTTTCAATTCTCTGTCAGCGAACTGTCTTCTAGGCAAAGTGACTCCCACTCATCTTCTGAAATTGTCATCTACAACCATTGTTTCTTCACACACACTTTTCACTTTAGTGCATTAGCCCCCTTTAATTTATTTTACTTGTTTTCAATACTGTGATGTTACCTTGACAACTTTTTTATGGAGAACCCGTTCCTTCCATCACTTTTGCTTCCCATAACCAGAATCCTTAGGGGTGACTTCTTCCTTGGTTATTTTTCTATACCGCATTAGGCTATGACACATCTTTATTTCACTTAGACACCTACCTGATTAACTGAAGATACATTCCTCAGTAGAAGTGATGGCTGATAATTTTGCTTACCTTAGGACTCTGTGTAGTAAAAAGACAATGCTTAGAGTGCAGTCAACACCAAACACTTGAGTAAGAGATTAAATGAAGTAATGATTGCTATTGTTAAAACTACTTTCTAATTCTTGGCTTGACCTCTGACAAAAATAGGATACCTGCATCTACTGAATGCAGAGAAAAATTAGAACAAACAAGCTACCATATAATTAAATGATCCAAAATCATCATGTTACTTTCATTTTGGTGGCACTATGTAGTAATATAATTGTTTAATGTTCTTTTTATCATTTAAGTCTGCTTTTAGTATCAATATAAACAAAGCATTCCCAAGAGCCAAGTGTTCAAATTTAAATTTTTTACAGAGCTGAAATGATGCTATGCCTTTGTGTATTTTGTGCATTTCATGATGCTATGTGATTGTAAATTTTTTTTTTTTAGATCTAGAATAACTACTGCTTCATAACTTTTGTATGCTCAATTTTCTTTATTTTTATTATTGTGTTCTGAACTGTGAGCTAGCATTATTGGTGCCAAATAATAATTTTTTTACTAGATACATCACATATGTTCCTCACACAATGTTACCCACAAACAAACTTTCAAGTAGGCGTATATTCTTTGGAGGCAGAACTAACAGATTGTTTGGTCAACTCAAAGCTTCTCTTCTCTCCCTCCATCTCTATAGTTCTCTTGTGTTCTTTTCTTCTCTCTGTTTCTAGCTCTTCTTCTTTCTAGCTTTGAAGCCCTACTTCTTTTATAATGCTCACATCTCTGTGCCAGTCTGTGAAGCTTGTGTGTATCCTTCTCACTTCTCCATCTGCTCAGGATACAAACCTGTGCTTCTCCAATCAGAAGATACTCCTGTATTTTTTCTTTTACATTTTGAACAACATGTTGGACTTTTTAGTTGTTTACCCCACTTTCCTTTTCCACAGTTACAGGTACCATATTTTTCATCACAGTTTTATCAGCATTATTCTCTTGTTAACCACTCAGTAGCTGTGAGATTGGGTTTCTGCAGTTCAGTTTGCTCTACTATCAACCAGAGGGAGAGGCAATCATCAAGAGAAAGGCCCTGAGGTTTGACAACTTCAAAGGACCTTTAAAAAGTCAGTAACATAAAGTTAAATGTTAGAAGAGACATAAAAATATGTATGAAGATGGGGATATCATGGGAACTATGGTAAATTTATTAGAAAACTAAGTGAGACCAAACCCCAAAAAATAGAGGAAATAAAGTGGTATTTATTTTCACTAAATGAGATTGGCCTCAAAAATATATCCTCCTCCTTCTGAGCTTATGCAGAGACTTTATGATTATTGATTGACTCTGATAGAAAATTTATAAATCACTTTCTTTTCCCCCTTGCTATGTTTGTATGTGAATGTGTGCACATGTGCTTGTACATGACCTTGCATGTGTGTAAATACACAAATGAGGATGTCCATACACATGCATGTAGAAGCCAGAGATTGATGTTGGGAATCATTCCCCATTGCTTTTCTACCTTATATATTGAGGCAAGGTCTTTCAAACAAACCCAGAGTATATGACGTGACTAACTTCATTAGCCAGCTTTTTCTGTGGATCAGTCTTCTTTCTTTACCTTCTTGGCCTTTACATGATTTTTGGAATCCAAACTCCAGTCCTTACTCTTCAGCATCAAACGCTTCAATTGCTAAGTCATCTTTCCAGCCTGTTTAAATTATTTTGTATCAAAGAAATATAAGATTAAAATAATATAGAAAATGTAGTTCTTTGCTATGATATAACTTAACAACTTAGAATTGTTTTGTATTTACAAGTTGTCATAGAGAGCATGAAACAATGGTTTACAATTACTGCTCAGTTCAAAACAACCTATCAAGTTCTTTTCTGGATATGCTATAACACGAGAAGACTTTTCAAAACTCGTTTGTGGCTCTTCTATTCCAGCCACACTTTTCCTCCCCTCTACTCCTGTCAAGAGTTGGGGGCCTTAGGACCTAATTATGTGTTGAATCCATGTTCACTTCTGCCTATCTGAAATTACAGGCTGAACACAAATCATCTTATACTGCCTCATCAATCATGTTACAAAGAAAACCAATATATCTACCTAGTGAGCAACTATTAATTTTATATCAAGGTGAAAATAAATGACAGTAAATTAACATAAAATCATTGCAAGTATATTTTTTTTCTCATTTAAGGATTCATGGAAACTATCTGTGACAATCTGGAATCTGGAATACTAATATGATGATGGTAAGCATTTATTGCATTTTTATTGCATGACACACACTCCCCTGTGCACTTTACCTAGATCATACTGAGCCTGTAACATAATGGATATTAGAATGTTGATGTTGCATAAATGATAGAACACTGGGGGATAGCTTTGGAATTTGAATTTGGCAAGGCAGATAACTTTTGGGGCTTCAGAGAAATTTGTGGTACAGAGGGATTGCTTACTAATTTGACAAGATAATTTTTCTTTCATTGATTTATTTTCTTTTATCTTTTAAAAATATTAAAATTTAAAAAATTTTTGAAATATAATCATATCATTTCTATTTCTTTTTCTTCTTCTCAACCCTTCTTATACATTCTACTTGTTCTCAGATTCATGGCCATATATAGATAGATTGATTGATTGATAAATAGAGTATTAAAATATATTATGTGTAATATATTTAATATACATAATATGTTATATAATGTATAATATATGTATACTTATATTCATGATATAAGTAGTATAATACCATTACTATATTACATATCTTAGTAAATATAGTGACATCTTGCTCAGTCCTTGAAATTTCACTCAACTTGGTATTGAGTAAACAATTTGAGAGCCATTTCCCAGAGAATTCTCCTTCCCTCAGCATTTCTTAGTTGACAAGAGGTAAGTGTCTTGAAGCCTCAGAAATCTTTGTCTCTCCATGTTAGTATATCTATTTGTGCTGTCCTTGTTCAAGTCTTGTTTGAGTAGCCATGTTGATGAGATATGAATATACCACTTCAAGGCTGGTAAAGTTGTTGATCTTGGAGGAGAATCTACAACTTCCACCTTACTAAAACACCATAAATAATAACTATCTGTATACCCTCAAATAAGCATAGGTATCACCTACCATCAAAATCCTCCTGTAACAAATAGGAAAAATTACAAGAAATAATAAGCAGTCAAATGCAACTGACCATGTGGTGTCAAGCCTCAACTGATATATTTTCAAATCAATTCCTGCACCTAAGACTAAGGGATCATAGAGGAAGATCGGGCCTGAAAGACTATAAGAATCAAAGGATGATTGCTACAAGGATGTTTTATTTATTTATATAGTGTGTGTGTGTGTGTGTGTGTGTGTGTGTGTGTGTGTGCGTGCATGCACATGCACTTATCCATACATACCATGGCATACATATAGAGGTCAGAGGGCAATGTTAGGGAGTTGATTTTATTTTTCAACAATAGTACTTATGAGGTTATTAGGTTTGTGTTTAGCTTTTACTCCCACTGAGCAATCTTGCTGGACTAATTTATGACTGCTTAAATGACAAAGAAATACCACCTGATTAACCATATTTCACCAGAATTGTCAGAGAAATATGGACATTGAGATGAATGATTATTTAGTTCTTTTACTTTTTGAAACTTTTTATAAAGTCCTATGTCCTTTAAACTATGTTATACGAGTGACAATGCTTAAAGGTGACTCAAGCCTATTTTTAAATTATTGTGATATATTTTATATAAGTTTAAATCTTTGCAAAATCTTGTTTTAGAGCTTCTTCATTAACTTCTTAAGAAAACAGATGCATGAATTAACATCACTTTTGAGGACTATGATATTAATCTTTGGCCATACCTAAATGGGAATCATAATTTTGTATATTAGTCTCTACTTAAATTTGGATAAAAGATTCCCTTTCTTTAAGGTTTCAAACAAACCAAATATTCATTTTTATTTTCCTCACTTTACTTAAAATCACACCCATAAAAATGAGAACCAATATCTCTTTCATATCATTATAAGGTGTTCCTAATACTACTTGTTATATCTCCCAAATATTGTTTAATCCATTCTATATACACTTTCACATTTGAGATTTTAGATTTTTTGAAGTGTATGCATCTATAACAATAGCAGACAATGTTGGCTACTGTTTACCTTTACTCTAAAAAACTTTCAATATTGGAACTTATTCAATATTATAACTCCTCTAGGTATAGAAACTGCTAAATTACCATATGTGTAGCATATATATGTATATATATGTGTGTGTGTGTGTTTGTGTTCAAACATGTGTTTTGAACAACAAGCAATTTCTTTTTTTTCACTTTTTAACCCATTCTGTTTATTGCAGTTGCTAAGCAGCATTTCACAGATAAAACAAATACATCTGGTATGTAAAGGACACAGAAGGAATGTAACCAGAGGCCTGATAATGGGGTCTTGACAGTAATAACATAGTTAACACGAAATAGGTTTTGCCTATCTATTCATTTATCACCTCTGCTGATTTTCTACTTCTAAAAAGATGGCTTTGCTATATGTGGTTGCTCAAATTTATTGTTTTAGCTGTTGTTAGGTAGAATCTAAACATCTACATTATCTACTCCACTCATTTCTCACTTAGAAGAAAAAAATGCAAGGCTAAACCAAATAAGCAGCTATATATACTGCTTCACCTAAAAAATGAACATTGATTCAAGGCTTATATAAGACTTGCAAATATGAACAAGCAATTTCTTAACTGTGAAAGTTTTCATACCCATACACAATGAATTTTTTTTAAAAAAGGTTAAGTGGTATAGAGAAGATTTCTGTGAATGTTATGTTTGACTTAGTATATTTTTAGTCTCTGAATATATGAGTGAACACTTTGCTCATTGATTCCTTCTCTAAATGCCAGTCTAGAACTATGTAGAAAATTGCAAACAGTACTAAAGAGATAAAAGTTAGGAGTGCTGAAAGTAGTCAGAGTCTAAAATTAATTTCTAGAGCAACTAAAAATTGCTTGAGATTGCTCACAGAATTGAAGGCAAGAATGGAGCAAGTCGTGGGCTTGCCTGCAGCAATGCAGAATTGGTCTAATGTCCCCTACTGATGGAATCTGAGACAACATTCCTGGGGGAAAGAAGGCATGCACTTTCCCTTCTTAAATGTTGGCCTTTGCACCTCTGAGCAGTGGGTTCAAGTTGGGTATGAGAGACAACAGATAAGTAATATCAGACTAATCTACTCACAGTATATGGGAAAGAATATAATCAGAAATTCTAGAGGATTTGGAACTAGATAAGGTACTAAAACTACCTGGGCTAGCCTGCTTTCTTTCAAACAAGAAAACTAAGTCTCAAAGGGATTTAAGTAGCTCATAAAATGAGCACTTACAGGTGCCAGAGTTGGGACAGGAACATAATTTCCTTGTTAGGCACTTCACTAAAATTTTTGCTATTCAACTCTGTCTCCAAGGACAGTGAAGAAATTAACGGAGAATGTTCTCAGAAGACAAAAGAAGATGGCCTGCATAGGAGGCAAAAGATGAAACATTTCTGTAACAGGGGGACTCTTACATCCTCTCTCTAGATAACAAAAGAAAATTGAATCCATTCTGGATGAATTTACTTTGTATAAGTGGAAACTTGAGAATGTAAGGAAGAGAATAAAAATATTTCCTCTAGTCCGTTTCTTTAAGATGCTATTTATGGGGTTGGGGGTGAAGTGCATGGAGGTTACATCTGAAGCTGAGAAACAAGCACTTGGTGATTAAACTCTTACCATCACAAGTTAGATTATTTTAGAGTCACTGTAAATCTTTGAGGGAATTTGATAATTTGGCACTATTCATTGATTCCTAGTTAAAAAATAAAATAGAAAGACTGGGTGGTACAAAGACTATTGAAACAACTCTATAGCCTCTTTCCTCACTCCTTGATGCCCTGGGGCTCTGCTCTAATCACATGGATATGGGCTCATCATTGTTAGTCTGGGCAAACAACACTCTTTGATGAACAGCCATGTGATGGCAATATCTTCTCTGTACAGGAATCCAGCCTGTACAGTTCCCATCTGTTTGAGAAACCTAGATTGGTAGAGTCTCAAAGGTCTGTGGAAGGGTACATTTTGTAAGATGTGTAAGTCATTTGTATATTGTTTCACAGTCAAGCCATTGGAAGAAAAGTTCAAACATTTTACATTACATTTATGTAAGAGGGGGAAAATACATAGTATGTGAAAAACTACAGAATGTTGCTGCTTGTGGTCAAGGCTTTCCCAGGATTTACCAGCTAACATTGCTCATGCTTTTGTTCAGGGATTTTTCTCAGTGATGCTCTCTTGTCAGAGTCTCTTCTTTAATTTACTCGGGAAGACAGGCTTTTCTTTTCAGGTGGCTAAATAAGAATGGCATTTGATTTTGTACTCTACTGCTTAGCATAAGGCTCAATTTTGGCAGGGGAGAGAATGTTTATTTTCAAACAGCTAAAGATTTGAGAAATTTCAGAAGGTGTAATATCTGCTAAAGTCACAGTTGCAGAAGCATCAATTTTTTTCCTGTACTGAGTCTTTCTGAAGCAAGAATGAATGGGATCTATTGCAAGGCTGTCCAGTTTCCCAAGACAGATTCTCCCTATAGATGATGACCATTCATGATTACTGTACTAATTTTTTACATTACACAGGAAAGGAGACCTATGTTTATTACTAGGGTATGATAGGGGAAGATAATATCCATGTCTTACATTAGTGGTCAGCTCAAATTCTCATTTGGTTTTGATTTTGCTGTTTGATTCTCTTTCCGTTTAACATATTAAGTGGAAAGTCATTTATATTACACATTCTATTATCCATTGGGATCTATTTCTAACAGACTAAAACAACAAAAACAACAACAAAATAAGATATCAGGATCAGGGATGAAAACAACATTTTCACTTTGACATCCCAAACATTTCCCTTTAGACTTATTCTCTTGTTCCTAATTAACTCTTGTATTTATCAGAGAGTGTTGAATTATAGTCAGCATTGTGAGAAATTCCCAGGTTGTCAAAGTTAGTCCAAAGATAGATCACAGTACAAGACAGAATTCAGACAGAACAAAGCACTATTAGATTCTCAGAAAGGCAGAGGTGAAGGACAGGCAGGCAGAGAGAGAGAGAGAGAGAGAGAGAGAGAGAGAGAGAGAGAGAGAGA
>NW_022196910.1:36311989-36339490 GCF_008632895.1 Mastomys coucha
GAGAGAGAGAGAGAGAGAGAGAGACTCTAGGTGTTAGAGGCAGTGAGATGCTAAGTAAGAGTCAGAAGAATCAGAGATATTTATCCTTGCATTTTATTTTATGGTTTATGAAGTGTTCTCTGATATTAAAATGATTAGAACAGAACTGTTACCTGTGATGTTTTTCCTCTGAATCAAAGCATCTTTTGGAGTCTGTCTACATCTTTTGTATCTGTTTACAGCAAGAATAAGCCCAATGGTACCAAATAGGCTTTAAAACAGTATCCAGTGCTGAGGAGATGGCTCAGTGGATACAAATGCTTGTTCCTCAGACATGAGGGTCTGAGTTCAAATCTCCAGTATGTATCATTTAAAAGCTAGACATGGCAGGCCCTGCAAGGGTTTTGAGTCCTAGTACTGAGAGAAGAAGTAGCCCCAATCCTTACTACAGAAGCAATCCCCAACGATTAACAACTTGCAAGTGAAAATTTAGTTTTCTCCAGTGGAGTCTCACTAGGGAAACTAACTATTCCTAAAGGTAGTTTGCATGCCCAGATGTAGATGCCCCCACCAAAAATATATAGCTCAATAGCATCTTTGAAGGTGCCTTCTCTGGTAATGGCATCTCAAGGCTTTTCCTTCCTTTTTAAAAAAAATTTTATCTTATATTTTATTTATATTTTTACTTCCCTCTTTTTACCCTACACATTCTTTGCATATAT
Source organism: Mastomys coucha (assembly GCF_008632895.1). Classification (NCBI taxonomy): domain Eukaryota; kingdom Metazoa; phylum Chordata; class Mammalia; order Rodentia; family Muridae; genus Mastomys; species Mastomys coucha. The sequence continues at coordinate 36,312,691 of NW_022196910.1, forward strand.
ACTGACATACTGATGGCTCCTTGGTAGTATATTTATGGGATTCCTGAGTGTGCAAACAATTGGGTCTCTGTGCCTGCTAGCCTTATATCAACTGGACAAACTATTAATAAGGTTATCTTAATTCAAAAAAATGCCTCCATAAAATGAAGCTATAAGGCATTCTCTTAATTAGTGATTGATGAGGGAGGGCCCAGCCCATTGTGAATAATTTCATCCCTGAGCTGGTGGTTCTGGGTTCAATAAAACATCAGGCTGAGAAAATCTTGGGAAGCAAGCCAGTAAAGAACACTCTCCATGGCCTCTGCACCAGCCCCTGCCTCCAGGTTCCAGCCCTGTTTGCATTCCTGCCCTGACTTCCTTTGATGATGAATAATGCTGTGGAAGGATAAGTAAATAAATCCTTTCCTTCTAATTTGCTTTTGGGTCATGGCTTTTTGTCCCAGTGAGTAAAACCATAACTAAGTCTATTAATCTATATAATAATATAATATAAGAGCTCTTTCTTTGAGCTCTTTTCTTTCTTTCTGTTTGTTTTGTCTTATTCTGATGTGTTTTGGTATTATTTTGTTATATTTTCTTTTATTATTAGTCCTTAGAAGCCTGTTTATTTTCTAGGAAGAGACAGAAAGGAGGTGGACCTGGACAGGAGAGGTGGTGGGGAGGAACTAAGAGAAGTTGATGGAAGGGAAGATATAGTCAAGATGTATTGTGTAAGGAAAAGAATCTATTTTCAATAAAAGGACAAGATACATAAATAAAAGCTAACCATGGCTGCATGTCCTGGAAATCTCAACCTTTGGTAGTAGAGACAAACACATAAATATGTACAGTCACATACATACCACACACACATGCACACATGTACACACACACACACACACATGCAAACAAAGAAATGAAAGAAGGAACCCATTACTACATCCATATGCAAAACTTCTAAGGATGCAGTTTTCTTATGCATTCAGAACACGGTGTGAAATATTGATACTGGTGCTGGAGCTAAAGAAAGCAATTCATTCTAAATCCTTAGTTTAATTCTTTGTTTTGCCAAAAGAACTACATTTTTTTAGTCATTGATTGATTGTGTATCTTATGATATAAAATATACTGGCGGTGACAAACTTCTTATTTAGGTACTTTGTACAGTCTCTATGCAAAAGTTAATTTTTGAATAAAAAAGTTCACCATTAGATTATCATTAGACATTAACAAATGTGATGCCTATGGTTTGGAAGATATACAGAAGGATCAACATCACTGATGTGGTTAATGCCAATTGTCGACTTGACAGACTAAAATCACCAGGATACCTCTGCTTGTGGAGGGTTAGCCTGCTTCTATATGGAGCACTGGATGGGAGAAGCAAGCATACTGGTTAGCATCATTCTGTGGCTAGGTTCCTGAGTTGTACAAATGGAGAAAGGAAGCTGAGGGCCGCACGGTTTGGTTATTTTCTGTTCTGGACTGCAGATGCAATGTGGGCAGCTGCTTCAAGGCCTTGGTCCCTTGACTTCCCTATCGTGATTGACAGTAATCTACATGATGAGCCAGAACAAACCCTTTCTCCTTTAAGTTGCCTTTGTCAGGGTTCTTTATGATAGTGACTCATCATCCCAAGTTCAAATCTTTTTAACTAGCTACTAATTAAATACTTAAAAATGAATTAAATACCTGAGCATGGATAATTTGAATGTGTTTATACAACTCATAATCCTAGAAAAGCATTCAATGTTTCTAAATATCTGAATCCTTATCTGTAAAAAGGGAATAATGATAGAAATATTGTAGGAAAGCTTTGAGAAATTAAGATAGTGTGTTAAAATCTATGCTTTAAAGAACATAGTGATGCTCCCAGTTGGTATTATTTCTTTCTACTTGAAATACAGAAGTTCATCCAATATTTATTATCTATTCAGGGATCATGAGAAATGGACATAAATTGAACCTAAACTGTAGCTTTCACAGCCATAGTCCTGTATTATTATGATACTTAACTAAATTAAATGCTATTTGGTAAATGAGTGTTCTTTCACACAAAAGCTTTAATAGAACAAACCAGAGATTTTATATTGGGGTGCCTCTGTCAATGTAGCATGCATATAGTAATTTATTCCTTCCATGTATGTATCACTGATGATTGGTCCTTTGAATTATGACAATAGAACCCATTAATAATAACCTTGACTACTTCCCTGACTGATTTTATGAGTTTTTGTCATCATTGCAGCATAATATCTTAAAATAAGCAAATTAATGAACGAATGGGTTTATTTGGGTTCAAAGTTTGAAGGTGCAGTCAATTATGGTGGGTAGTAATGGCAACTGGAGTTTGAAGGAGTTGTATACATGATGTATATAGTCAGGAAGCAGAGGGTGATGAATGCTTGTATCCAGTTAGCTTACTCCTGTTTATGAAGACTGGGACCATAGCCTATGGGGTAGTATCATCTGTGGTTTAAGGTGAGTCTCTCTACCCCAGATGAACTGAATCTAGACAGTTCCTTACAGGTATTCCCAGAGGCTTGACTAGTGATTGTAAATATTGTCAAGTGACAATTACAAATAAGTGACAGAGAGAATGATGGTTAAGGCATATAATATATGCAATGTACCTTTATTGGTGGTATTAACTCTTTTAGTTAGAACAGAGAAGTTAAAAGCTTCTCTAAGACTTCAAAGGTAGGGGAGTGACAAATTCAGGGTTTGAGTCCAAACTCCAAATCTCAATTTTCTTAATATAAATTCAGTTAGATTTTCAAAGGAATCATCAAATGGAGAGTGAAATCTCAATGATTTCACACTATATTGACAACCCAGGTCAGACTTATAATGTTATAATTCATGGTATCGGGACTATATCCAAAGTTCTGTATATGTGAGATCCTTGCCTCTACTTTCTAGTTATTAAAATATAATACAAAAAATATTATGTCACTTACATTCCAACTGGGATACTTTGATGTTTAAAATACTTAGTGAAGGTTATGGAACAAATCAACAGCAGGTAAAAGAGGGTCATGGAAATCCAAGATTTTTTTTTTCTCTTTTTCTTTTAATAGATATTTTCTTTATTTACATGTAAATTTCTCCTTTCCCAGTTTCCCCTCCAAAAAGCAAAGAAACAAGCAAAAACAACAAAACCAAAGCCCTGTTGCCTCCCCCCTCCCCATGCCTGCCACCCAAATCCAAGATTTTAAACATTCCTTATGAATCTCAGATCTTGCTTTAATCACAACATGATGACCAAAATGGGGGAAGGAGATGCTGGACGGTCCCAGGATTGTGGATGCTTTTCTACTATTTCAGATAGATATAAATATCCTAAGATCTAGCAAAGCTGACATCATTGCACATTCACACACACTGAACAACCATCTTCCCTTGAACATAAATCATTTAGTCATAAGTGAGGCGAATAAAAAGCTCATTGTTTATAAAATTACTTTCCATAATAGACTGACAATGACATTGCTTTGTGAACTGAGTTGTTGGTGCTTCTGAAGGATTTGAAAAGGGGGAGAGAAATAACACTGTAATCAAAACAGAATTGCATAGGTAAGCCTGCCATAAAGAAAATCTATTATTTAAAGGCTCCTTGGAGATCATGAAACTGCAATATGTTATGAAAGATACACTGCATCTGGAACAATTTTTACTGCAGCAGCTACTTTACAATGTCTCTGTGGACTCGTAGGAAATATAAGTAGGCTTGTGCATGATCAATTCTTTGTTTATGGCCACATGCAATCCAAATAAAGAAAGTCATTTCTGTGTAGTGCTTGTTACTACCATGATAAACTTCACTATTTGCTGTAGTCTGAACATCATGTACTCTTTTTCTTAATAATAATTTCTCTGGTGATGGGTTTAAATATATATATCCCAGTAGACATACAAAAATTACATGAAACAGTAATGGAAAGTATAACATAACATGATTTTTGTCTCGACAAAAATCTCGATTTAACATGTGTCAGTGCCACAGAAGGCTTGGGGCCAGAACAAAAATGATCTCTCTGAATTACTTTAAAGGTAGATAAGAGTTTATATATGTAAAGTTTATGAGGCCGAGGATTGAAGCAAAAACTAGTATGTTTGTATTAGCTTAGGTATCAGTTGGACAGTTAATATGAATAGTATTGAAAATTCACACCCAGTACAGCATTATAAACTAATAAATAATTGTGTTTTCCTCAGTCACTACCCTATTACTAGAGAACCAAATCTCATCACTTTTTGTGTCTCTTATGCAGGTGTTTCATTTGTGTGCTTGCACCCAGGTTCTGCGAATCAAAGTTCACAAACTTTCGTGCAAATTTCTGTTGTGTTTTGGAAGCAACAACAACAACAACAACAACAACAACAAAAGAAATGTGAATGACCATCAAGAGAAACAGAAAAAGGCTGTAACTAAATTTCCTAATTCTAGACTATTTCCTTCCAATTCAGTATCTTGAACCAAAAAAGTCTTTATGTGTAATTGCCTGTATACTGAATGGTGTTTTTATTTCTAAGGAAAATTTCAAATGCCTTCTAGCTCTGTGCAATATGGACATGGTGTGGTAAGCCCAGGCTGAACAAGTAGTTAGGATAGTTTAGTTTAAGGAACTGTATTTTGCATAATCTTTTGCCAGTGGTGAGTTTCTCAAATTCTCTGACTCTTAGATTCTTTATTTGCAAGTGAAGTTATTAAGCCAAATAACTTGAAAACCCCAACATGTTTTCTACTTTTGAATCTTTTTACTGGTTAATTTCAATGTTGCTTATGCTTTTTCTACCCTACCAGGAAATACTATTTTCCATGACAAAATATTTATGATCAAAAGGTTTTCTAAACTGTCTTTGGTAAAAATGTATTAAGATCAGAACATTTATAGACTGTCAACATTGCCAAATATCCAATCATTCTTACTTTGTGTAAAAACAGTTTGAAGTATTTTAAACACATTCACTCAGTTAAATCTGTTAAGCATCCCCGAAAGTTTCTTTTGATCACCAATGCCGTTAGCGGACACACAAGGGATGATAGTTTGACATTTGTATTGACTGTATTTATGAGGTTGGGCAGTGTCATATTTACTGAATATGCTGGACATATATATGTGCATGCTATCATAATGTTATTTGGAATCTTGTTCATCCTGAGATTTTCAAGTATATCTCAAACAGAATTTCCCAACCTTGGTAATTAAGTCCACACCTGTAAAGAGTAAAACTTACTTCTTCCAATAAATATATCTATTTGTGGAACAGGGCTATTAGATTCTATATTTTATCCACTTTTTTTTCTCAAATAAAAACATGGAGACGTAAGTAGAAGAGTTTTATGTTCATATTTTCTAATGTGTGGTACTTAAAATTCTTTTATGAACTGAAGGAGCTGTACCTACCAGAATCCTGAAAGAGCAGATAGTTCAACTCATTTTACAGGTTGTGAACTGATGAGAGATTGTGAGATTACATAATTAACTTGTATTTCTGTAAGATACTTCCATTAATAGTATTGATTTTTTTAAATATCTGAAATACTTATATTTTCCAATTATCAATATAAGAATTTGGGAATGATAATAATACCGAGGATGTTTGAAAAAGTAATATACAAATCTACTATTTTATAAACTTTACACATACAGACACCACACACATGAGAGAGAGAGAGAGAGAGAGAGAGAGAGAGAGAGAGAGAGAGAGAGAGGAAAAAAGAGAGGAAAAAAGAGAGGGGGAAGAGAGAGAGACAGGGAGCAAGAGACAAACAGGCAGACACTCATACACATACACATACACACACACATACACATAGGCAAACACACATGCACAACAGAGTAATTATATAGAGCTTCCTACAAAAAGAATAATGTTCTTCATAAAAACCACAAGTTGCTAAATAAGGAGCCTAATGTCAGGTGTAGAATATCTTACTTCAAATAGTTGGTTAGGAGGTCCCAAAGACCACCAAGGCAATACAGGCTGTTGCCATTATTCCTTGTTACCTACCAGAATATGATGGTGAGCCCTGTTGTTTAGGACAGTTGACACCTTGTCACAGACTTGGACAAATCAGTCTGGGTCTGACTTGGAAGCTTCATCCACTGGCTAGATTCTAGGGTGCCCTCCCCCAAAGATTCATTATGCAGGCTGTTGAGGATAGGGAGAGAAATGACATCAACAGTTATCAACAATTTTATGCACCTGTGATCCTGTTAACTATAGTAATGACTGGCCTGGCATGATATGTTCATAGTTATATAGTTGTATAATTATTTTTATGAAGATATTCAACCATTTTCTGTGATTGGATTTAGGACATGCTCCCCAAGAGAGGGAAAGGGAGGGGGAGAAAGAGAGAGATAGACAGAGAGAGAGACAGAGACAGAGAGAGAGAGAGATAGCAGAAAATTGTTTAAAGCCAGCATTGAGGAGATGTGGGGTGAAGCAGTGACTTTTGAATGTGATAGAACTCCTGTACTCATGAACACATAACCACTGTGGAGGCTTTCATGAGACCTGTATAAAATCAAGCAAGTCAGTAGTCCTGCATGCATGATGGAGAGGCTCATGAGCTATTGACAGTATATGGCAGTTAGGGGAAGGAGAGTCAATTCTCTGTAGGTTATATTTCCTGCTAGATTGACCGTGTTCTTTTGGACGATTGCATACCTATTAATTGGACTCAGTAGGTTATTTGAAAGAACAAAGATGCCAGAAGAACAAAGATTTTTTTGGTAAAGGAATATAGTGGAAGATCTATATGTATCATGAAATTATCAAATAATAATAGAGATTAGAATAATCCATTTTTGTATATGACTAACTTTTTCTGGGTTAGCTAATTATATTGTATATTTAAGACTTTAAGTAAATTTACTAATAATATATGATTCACAAAGGAATAAGAGCAAATTATCATGGAAATTTATGGCATGTATAATACCAACCATATCAGAGGAAAGATATTTTGGGAAAAATATTAATATTATAATTTTGTAATAAATATAAGTGAGATGGGGAGGTTTATTATTAAAAATAAAAATGCAAACATGTTTTTACATGTTTTACATGTGTATAAATGAAGTCCACTTTCATATCAGAGTATTTTCTGGTATTCTTTATACTTATTGAAAATTGAACAATGTATTACTAGCATTTTCATACATAATAGAAGACATCTTCAAACTTCCATAAACTTAGTATTATTAGTCTTGTTTTACTGATGAACAAACAGGCCTGAATAACAAGTTCATGTCCTCAAACTGCATACCTAATGAATAGGAGAGCCGACACTTTAGTTTTAATTGGTCTTATTCCAGAGTCTATACATTGTTTACTAAAATATATTGCTTCCCTTCTAATTTTAAAGAATAATTAGAAAATATTAAAAATTAACAAATTAGATAAAAAGGCAGAAGCATGGAAGGGATTTGCATGAATTGGCCCACATTTAGGAACTTATAAGACTTTAAAAGCTAATGTTCTAATTACACTTCCAGCTTCTCCTTTAATAGCAGCCACGGATGGATTTAGCTTTATTATTCCCCTTCTTATTGTTTGAAATTTTCATGCATCTTGAGCTTTGAGAAAATGCAACCTTTTTCTCCCTCCATGCACCCACCAAGCTTTCCTACCACTTCCCCTCCCAACCTCATATACTCTCTATTTTTTAAAGCCAATGAGTTCACTTAGTGCTGCCTTTGTGTACATGTGTGTAGGACACTCTACTGCATCAAATATAGCTTCTTATAAGTCTCATCCTAAAGAAAACCAATTCTTACATCCCCAGAAGACATCAAATACTTATAGCTTTTCTGCCTAGGGTTGGGACTTCATTAGCTTCTCCCCATCCATTGTAGGATTTTGGCTAGCTTGCTTTTGTGCAATCATAGTTCTTTTGACTTCATGTGAGCAACCACACTGTCAGGTAGATAACCTCAGAGCATATACATAGCTAAAGTTTAACCTGATTGTGATAACTCTAAATAAGTATCTATGTACATATACATGTATATTTACTTTATATTTATATATTTATTTGCAAGTATATATTTACACACTTGTATATTTCATGTATATATGTTGGGAACCATGAGAGCCCTGAGATAAATATCCTTCCCCAGCTAATTGAGAACCCGGAGATTAACATCCTTCCTGATAATCACAAGGATGTGAACCCTGAGATTAACATCCTGCCTGACAATCACAAGGATCCGGCTTGGCCCTGGGAAAAGAACATTCACGGAAATCCACCCCCTCCTCACCTGTCACACCGGAGCTCAACCCCAGAAGAGTTTGTAACCCTCCATCTCCCTCCTTCCTCTCCCCCTCCCCTCCAAGTTTTTGCTTTAAATATGCTCGGCTGCACTAAGTAAACGGCTCTTGACAAGCAATGCTTCCTTGAGTCCTGTCATCTCTCTCTCGTCCATTCTTTATTCACAGGTTGTGACCCTCCTCATTCCCCCGAATAACGTGACCTACAAGCCAGGTCATGTATATATATAATATGTATACATAGATTTTCTCACATACATTTATTTGCATGTATGTATATTATATATGTATATGTTTAGATATCTGTATTACGAAAGTACTTATATCTGTGTAGTGGCTATTCCTGGTTGTCAACTTGACTATATCTGAAATGAACTACAATTCAGAATTAGAAGGCTCACCTGTGGCCCTAATCTGGAGGCTGAGAGATACAAGTTTCTGACCTGAATCTTTGCATGGAGATCTTGAGGCATAGTGACTATGAATCCCAGAAGATTAAGATAAGAAGACCTATGAGTTCAAGGTCATCTGGGATTTGGTGGCACACACCTTTAATCTGGGCCACACCTTTTGCTGGAGACCTATATAAGGACATTGGAAGAAGGAAGGCTCGCTCTACTTCATCTGCTTGACTTGTGGGACTGAGCAATTGCTAGATCCTTGGACTTCCATTCACAGCTGCTGCTGACCTTTGTTGGGAGTTGGACTACAGACTGAAAGTCATCAATAAACTCCCTTACTACATAGAGACTACCATAAGTTCTGTGACTCTAGAGAGCCCTGACTAATACAACCTGTCTATATGTTATATGTATATGTATATTTTATATGCATATGTATATAAATATATGTGTATACATACATTTGTATTTATGTATCTTCTAAATATCTGAATGTATATAGATATCTGATACTTGTACACATATGTGTGTATATATCATATATAATGTAAATTTCAACATATGCATGTGTGTTTATATGCATACACACATGTGTATTATATATGTATAGCTGTATATAGAAAACAAAGTCTACCTCATGCCTTCTATATTAGCATGATAGATAATAGATTTATAAGATAGAGACTTGCTATAGTGAATTTGCAAATATAGGCTAAGTATACATAGAGAGATGAAGAACAAAAATGTAGTGTTAAAAGGAACAAGCAACAAGCCTTTCCATGTGTGTAAAAATAGGCAGCTGACCCAGTATATTTTAAGAACTGTCTTGAAGACCTCAAATCTACTTTGCATTTTGGGCTATTTAGAGTGAACTCACAACAGAGTACTAAGAGCTGTGATGGGGTTTGCCTTACTGTATTTTATTTTGTTGAAAAAATAAAATACCTTATTAAAAATGAATGTAATACAATTTTTCTGTGAAGGTTTATATTTAAGGTACCTTAATCTGCATAAAACAGCATAAGCAAATATTTTTTATAAAGTTTAGTTAGTTAACAAGCACATGGTTATTAATTTTGTATTATTCCCTTTTAATCCATTATGTTAGTTATAACCACAAACTTTTATGCTTAGAATCTCAGTGTTCTACCAGTAGTTCTGCAGCAGGGCAATGGAAGACAGGTCAGCCAGTAAAATGCTCACATTGTAAGCTTGAGAACCTGAGTTCAAAGTCCAGAATCCATACATGTCAAACATGATGGTAGATTATTGTAATACTAGCCCTAGGGAGTTGGAGACAGGAAAATCCCTGAGACATGCTGGCTATCCTGCACAACCTATTTGGTAAGTTTTAGGCCAGTGAAAGACTCTGCTTAAAAAATAAGATGAGAACCCAAAGGCCACTCAGCCAGAGAAACAAGTAGGCTAACTGTAAGTAGAATTAATCATTCTATCTAGTCTGTAAAAATGACACACAATCCAGGTATTTTTTATTTACAAGTCATAAACCCAGATGGGCAGGGTTGGAGCTATTGTAACTTACTTTCCAAACAGAATAGCCCTGGTTACTTGCTGTTTTTACTGGCCATGTGCTCATGGTCCATCTCCTCTCATTCTTTTTTCCTCTCTACCTGCAACCCCCTCACTCAAGTCCTACCTTTCTCCTCTACTATCCAATCACAGATTTTACCCTTTTATTGATAAGTTAAATTGGAGAGTGAGGTTTACAAAGGATCACTTGGTGTATGGAAAGATTTTGAGGCACCAGACTTTGAGAGCCAGTATTTATATTTAGTATAGAAGCAGCATCAGAACAACCCACTATAACTAACTGTAAATCTTCACCTCTTCCTTAGCTCTTCCAAAATGAATCCCCCAGTCTAAACTCAGGTCTGTAATAGACCATCTTCTGCAGCTTCTCTTTCCTTTCTTCTATTGATATATGAATTAGAAGATTTTTGCATATCATGCCAAATTGTGGTAAGTAAAATTAATGAATTTGTCTAATCAAATAAGGCAAATGTTAATATACTGAATGTTAGTATATTAAATGTTAATATATTGAATGTTAATATAGTGAAACTCTTTATGAATTTAGTGTCAATCGCATGACCAACAGTCATTAGTAAAGTTCCTTTCAGAATAAACAAATATTTTAGAAAGAGTACTATGCACAATTTTCTACGAATTCCTTGTGTTCCTATGCAGAGACAGAAGTCCTTGACGTCTGAGGTACTGACCATTATTTCCAGACCAATTTACCAGGGAACCAAACACCCTTGCAAGATAAAGCTAACATCTTTGCCCAGAGTAAAGATCAAACATGCATCCTGCCCATTATGAAATATTCAAGTCCCATGTTCCTCTGCTATAAGACAATACACTACATTTACATGAAGTCTTCCTTCATAGGGATTGTGAAAATCAAGGCTCAGAAAACAAAGCAAAAATGTTAAGATTCTATTGCAATGGTTCTCGACTCCATAACACTTTAACTCATAAACTTCAACCACAAAATTATTTTTGTTGCAACTTCATAACTATAATTTTGCTTCTGTTAAGAATTGTAATGTAAATGTGTTTTCTGATGGACTTATGTAACCCAGTGAAAGGGTCATTTGAGCCCAAAAGGGGTCTCAACTAACAGGTTGAGAAACAGTGCTTTATTGTATGAGAAATAAATGTAAATAATTCCTGATCCAGGAGTATCATGTCTTATACCAATGGGTATAAAATATATAAGCTAACTTGCCATTTTCAATAATATAAAATCTCATAACCTTCACAATTTCCAATGAATCTATTTTAAATTTCCCCAGTAAATATTTTCCTTTGATAATCACTGATATTTCTGAATATATGTTGGATGAAATTTATTCATCTGTACTGGGTAGAGAACAATGGAAATGCTTACAATGTAGTTTCCAATGAATACATTGCAAAAAAGATCTTGTGGAAATACTAAAATTAATAAATCATTTAAATGACATTAATACAGTTTGAAACAGGAACTTTAAACCAGTAATTTGATCCCACATAGATATCTAATCTTTAGTTTTGATATATTTTTATAAAGAGGTAATGTTTTTCCATTAAAAACATCTTTTCAAGTAACATTTTCATTTTATGGAAGAATTTGAAAACATTTTCCCAATATTATGTGTACAGATGGTTTAAGAGAAAATGACATAGTAGATTGCCTAAAAGTTTTAATTCCTATAATGTTTCATGAAGTTTCAAACACTATTAAGTACTTGGAGAAAGAGTTAACCACATTATAATACTGAACAAGAGTTCTCAACTACCCAGTTTCACAAATGAGTGATAATTCACACCTTCGCCATAATTTACTGGTTGGGGAAAAAAGTTACTCTCTGGTCTCTCAATAATTAGGTTCTGTTGTCAAAGCTTCAGTTACAATATGGTTTTAAAAGATGCAAAATGTCAAGAACCATGTAGTCTGATAAACACAGATGACATTTAAAAGCAAAGTAGGTAGTGTCTATAAAAGGAGAAGAAAATTGTCATGTGTGCCATGCTAATACAGCATCTTCTGACACATTCGTATAATTACTGACTTTTCATGTGACTGATGGCCTTTTGTTGTAAGAGTGATATAACTGAACTGACTGGTTTTATGTGTCAAGGTGACACAAGCTGGAGTATTCAGAAAAAGAGATCCAGTTGTAAGTCATTTTCTTAATTAGGGAATGATGGGGGAGGGATCAACCCATTGTAGGTAGTACCATCCTGGGCTAGTGGTTCTGGGTTCTATAAGAAAGCTGAGCATGCCCCGGGAAGCAAGCTAGTAAGCAGCACCCCTTCATTGCCTCAGCATTAGCTCCTTCCTCCAGGATCATACCCTATTTGTATTCCTTTCTTGATTTCCTTTAATAATGGAAGAACTAGGGGAAGGACTGAAGGAGGTGAAGGGGATTGCAGCCTCATAAGAAGAACTATACCAACTAACGGGATATCTCAGAGCTCCCAGGGACTAAACCACCAACCAAAGAGTACACATGGAGGGAGCCAGGACTCCAGATACATATGTAGGAGAGAATAGCCTTATCTGATAACAATGGGAGTGGAGGGATGCTTGATGCCCCAGCATAGGAAGATGATAGAGGGGTGAGGAAGTAGTGGGTGAATGGGTAGAGATGCACCCTCATAGAGGCAAAGGGAGGGAGGTGAAGGGAGATGGGATGAGGGTTGGTGGAGGGGTAACCAGGAAGGGCTATATCATTTAAAATGTAAATGAATAAAATGATTAATAAAAAATAGTGAATAGCAACATGAAAGTACAATCTGAATCAACCCTTCTCTAGCCAACTTGCTTCTTAGTTTTGGTGTTGCACTACATCAATAGAATCCCTAAGACAATAGTCCTTTAGTACTCAAGTACGTAAGTAGAGGGGAAAAATAATAAGTTTAAAAGTACTAGATCTAAAAATACAGTATTTTAAATAAAATTTGTATGTGACCAGTTGTAGAGAGCTCATTAAATTTTGTTTCTAAGTTTATTTCATGACCTAATTTTATCTTTAAGAGTTTATCACTATGTGATTTTTTTCACATGTAAGTCAGACCTGCCATTTGTGTTAGCAGTCACTCTGCACCAAATCATAGATTCAGTATAGCTCAATTAAGTGATGAAAAAAATCTTATGGAGCTCTTAGAACTGTGGTAGGCATGGAGCAGAATGTACAAGTCAGTATAAGCATGTTTTCTGTTTTGTTTCCAAAGGTAAGTTCATCTCCAGTTTGATCTTGATCTTTAAGGCTGTTGCTGCCTGAGTGCTTTAGAATCTCAGCTTACTCTCCAGTCTCAATAGAACACTACCTTCTAGGAAAATCCTGAAACTTTAGTTGGTCTAGAGAACAGAGCTGAGAAGTTTTCTGAGCTTTAGGAAGTACTGAATTTGTCCTGGCCTCTCCATGGCCTCTGCATGACACATTCAGATATATGGTGAACTTCTTGCTATCTATTAGCTTTTCCTCTTTGTAGCTTGCTCTTCTTGGAATGGCGGTGTCTCACTTGTGGTAACCCCATCATTGCATCTTGACTCATTGAAGTACATGACTTAATTTTCTCACTGTTACCAGGAGGAGAATTTTGCTTCAGGATAAATCACATGTCAAGTTTTCCCCATAAGATCATACCAGTTCTTCCCTCTCTTTCCTCCCTCCAAACTTCTTACATACCTCCCCCTATTTTCCTTCAAATTAATGACCTTTCCTCATTAATTGTCATTATATTCTATTTTAAATCTTTATAAACAACTTTGTGCTTTGAGTTAGTGCTAGAATGAGTGGAAACTTTTGGTGCTACTGGGAGCTAATAAGTATACTTTATATATGAAAGGAACAATTTGGAGGATCAGGAAGACAGTACTATGGCCTGAATTACGTCCCCTTAAATTCATATGCTGAAACCATAACTCCCAAATATATTTAAAGATAAGGCCTTTATGAGGATCATGAAGTATGACTGATATCATGAGGGGACCCTAATTCAGTATGACTTTGATCATCTTTAAAGATACCAGGAGTACAAATGAGCACAGAGAAAGGACCTTGTTAGTGTGCAGGAAGGAATCGATCAGTCATCTCAAGCCTGGAAGACTGTCCTCAGTAGAAAGTGAACCTGTCAGTCAACACCTTCATCTTCAAGTTTGGGTCCCAAAACTATGAGTGAATGACTCTCTGTTTATTAAGATATACAAACTATAATACTTTTCTATAGCAGCCTGGGCAGATCATTAAAACCCTTGAACATTTCCTAAATTAATCTGTAACCCTTCTTTTGTCCTTTAACCAATTGACAGAGGAGCAAAGGTTTGCCTTATAACCTGAGAATTTGCATTTTTATACAAATTAAATGACACAAAATCATCTCTTTCCTTGCCTGGATTCTTTCATTGAAAAATTATTTTTAAATTTAACCTCAGTTAAGCTATGAATCAATAATTTAATTCCTTTTTATTTGTAACTACCCTCTGTATGTATGTATGTATATAATGTATTGTATACAACCCTGTTGTATATAATAAATCAAATTATTATATATGAATTTATGTTTAGTTTCTATGCTGTTTCCTGTTTTTCAATATGACTTTTTTAGCAATAGCACCATAAATATGAATGTATAAGGGTAAATATGGCAAAAATGATGGATCTGAATTTTAAAAGATTATTGAGATAAATTAGTGACCTGCATAGAGGAATCTACCTTGTTCCTGGGATGACTTAGTCTACATATTAGCTGCATGCTATTATTAAGCTGAAATATAAAAATAAAACTGAAGAGGAAATTTGGCAGAGATTGAATATACCAACTTCATATGGAAATAGAAATAACTTGAATAGTAAAGATGCTGGAAAAAAGTTGGATAATTAATACTACCTAACTTATTCAAATCTATTATAAACAAGACAGTAAAATACCATATTTAGATGGACAAGTAACTTCAAATCCATTATAAACAGAACAGTGAGATACCAAATTTAAATGGAGCAGCAGCAGTTACCAGCACATATACAAAAACAACTCAGTAAAATGTTAGAATAAAACAATAGCTATGAGCTAAGTGATAACCTTTTACCCCATTCATCATAACACTATTAATTCAAAATCGAGCATAGGCATAATTGTAACTTAAACGTACAAATTTCTAAGAAAAAGGCAGAAGCAGAAGACTATTTGCTTTATGTATACAGCTATTTATGATAGTTACAATGTGCTCCTCTAAGCAATCTTTTGTGGAAAGTACCACTATTTTAATATATGAAGGCATTGATGGATGGATGGATGGATGGATGGATGGATGGGTGGGTGGGTGGGTGGATGGATGGATGGATGGGTAGGTAGACAGCGTGATCTGCTCAGTGTCACTTACATAAAAACATGACTGGGATTGCAAGTCAATTTCATCATCAACTACTCTAACTATAAAGCTCTTAATCCATCCTTGAACCACATCCTCTCTTTTTATTTTAACCTCTCATTTATCGATGGCAAAAGCCTCACAAACTGCTGCATGTGTCTGTGGGTTTTCTGTATAAACCGAATATTTTGAAACGTAGGTAGAGAACCTTAGTACTTGATTTACAATCACTTGTATCTGCTAATTAAAATTAAATCCAAATCTTCCAACCCTCCAGAAAAAAAATATGATCAAGAACTTTTGCCTGCATGGTATCACTTATGTGATATCATCCATCTTGTTTGCCAATGAGTGTGATGAATCTGAAAGAGAGTTTGAAAACAACTTCTTTTTAAGTTAATTATATATACACATAACCATTGATGTTCATGGTTTTGAAGGCCAAGTATTTCTTAGTCTTGGAGAAACTAGTTTGTTCCATTTATTCCATCTAGGGGAACATTTTATTAAAACTCAGAGCATTTTTAACAAGCAATAGAAAACCATAGATAGTAGATCATATAAATTCATTCAATTATGGTGTGCTTTCTACTCAGATCAGAGATGAGAGGAATAGTTTTAATTTTAAAAATTTTTAGATAAGAAATTTTAATAAATTATTACATTTATTTATATCCCAAATGTTGCCACCTCCCAGTTCTCCCTCTCAGATTTCTTCAGTCCATCCTATCTCCCCTTTCCTCTGAGAGGATGCTTCCCAGAATTCTCTTTCTCTAGGGCATCAAGTCTCTACAGGATCAGTTGCATCCTGTTGTACTGAGGCCACACAAGGCATTTCTCAGCTACATATGTGCCAGAGGCCTCAGATCAGCCTGTGAATGCTCTTTGGTTTGTGGAAACTCCCTGAGGTCCAGGTTAATTGACACTGTTGGTGTTCCTATGGTGCTGCCTTCCCCTTCAGTTCCTTCAATCCTTTCTTACATGAGACAGCTAATGATATAGATTGATAAGAAGAAATACACAAAAGAGAACACACCAGGAAAAGGCTTATTACAAGAACAAGTGACAAAATAATTCTGTGACAAGAAAGCACCCGAGAGAATACACTGGAATAGGGGTTTTTGTTTGTTGTTTGTTTGTAATTAAAAATGAAATTTGACTCAAGTTATGACAAAGAGTCTAGAAATGGCCCATGTGGGCAGAGATTATTATGTTCATTTAAAATTTCTAATCTATAGTCAAAAGAGTTGCATTTCAGTCTGACAAAACTGAGAAAGGTACAGAAATAGTGATCAATACATCTTTAAAGTAGGAAATACCAGCACCATAGTATTTTGTTGTGGATATTCAAACAATGAAAACTTGTCAAAATGCATGTTGGAGAGAAAAGGTTGAAACATTTCAGCGAGAGGAAGTTGGGAAAGTCCTTTTTCAAAGCTGTTTTGAGCTCAGTCTTTCTGGAACACTCTGGACTATTAGTTCTACCTACCTGACTTATTGCAAGGATCATCGTAGTAGGCTTCTAGCATGGGGACAGACTGGGTTCTAATCCAGTCTTGCCATAAGGCTATAAGATCCCTATTACTTTCTCCCAAGCACCTACTTGTTTATGTCACTTATTTGATTAGGTCATGTCAATAAGGGAACATTTTTCATGAATTCCATTATCATTTGGGCAGCATTCAAAAGTATTTAAAAGAGGTTTATTTTTAATTATATTTTAGAGGATTTTATATATAATATTATGTTTACATAATTTCTACCAACCTGGTGACCAATCCTGGGTCACCACTATAACCTTTCAAATTATTTAGCTATTCTTTAATTTTAATTATATTGTTACATTATATATGTATTACTGAGTCAATTTAGTGTTGCATATTTATATAATGCAGATACACTACTGTTGCATATATGTATAAGTGTATACATGCACACATGCACACATACACACACACACACACACACACACACACACACACACACACAGATATCTCAAATCTGGTCACTTGAGATCAGATAATCTACAAGGAGTCTCATCCCTGGAGAATATTGATTCTCACTTTCTCAGCAGCCATTAGTTGTCTATAGAGTGGGGTTCTGTGAAATCTCCCTACTTGTTTTGACCTATCAAGTGGTGTCATTATGCAAGTCTCCTTTAGTTGAACATATTGTTGATCTTCCATAAGAACAGTATCCTTGACAAGTCTAGAAGACACTTTCTAGCAACAGTTCTGTCCATCTAGCTCTTAAAATTTTTCATCTTCCTCTTCTGCCATGTTTCCATCATGAGCCTCAGGTGGATGAGTTGTTTGGTAGATATAATAATTAGGGTTGAGAACACCATAATCGGTTATCTTCTGCATATTCTGGATATTGTAATAGTCTCCATTTACTGCCAAAAGAAGTTCCCTTAAGAATATGTGGGAGCTACACTTATCTGTAGGTATAAAGCTAAATATTTAGAGTGAATTGAGATTCTATACTGGTTTAGGAAAATGTCAATAGCAGTTTATCCTCATGTATATTTGGGTAAGTTTACAGTCCCAGGCATGAATTCCCTTTACTGAATGGGCCTTAATTCCAATTAGAGAGCTAGCTACTGGTTAGCACCAATATATTACTGCCACTGTTGCACTCTTGGGGTTTCTTTCCCGGCTAGTGATTACTGTGCTCCATATGCTTTGCAGACTATTAGTCCTAGTTATTTCTTTTCTGCTTTAATAGCTTGTATAGGATCTTCCAATGTTCTCAGAGTTTATCTTCAGGGAGGAAACATCTATGTCAATTCCAGCTCAATTTCTCCAAGTGCTATGTCTGAGGCTTGTGGTACCTTCCACAATTAGGATTTACCTTCAAGTTCTGGAAACAAGCAATGCCAATGGCAATAGCCTTCATTTTTATTTTTTGAACTGTCAAAAACAAATTGAAGAAGGCATGTTTCCTATGCTTAGCCATATGGATTTTAAGATATTTTTATAGTCAAATATACTTAGAAAACATTGGCTAAAAAACCTATACATAGTTGTGAGACCATTCTAACATCTCAAAGTGCTGGCATATGGAAAGACTATTGACATGGGATGAATGAAAAAACATGCACAGACTCTGAAACTCTAATGGGGAGGTTAATAGTAAGTGGAGACAAAATTCCCTTCATTTGTATAATACCTCTTCAGTCTCACCAGTTTCAGGAAGGTTCTTCCTGATGTCCCACTTTCTTACCTCTGGACTTCGAACAGTGACCTGGGTATAATCTCTCCCATTAAATATATGTGTTGGTTTCTTGCCAGAGACATTTGTGATTTGTGTTCCTCCTTCAAAATGTACTTACTTCATCAACATAAATCTTGGTGCTAAATTGTCCTAGCACCAAGATTTTTGATATTGTCTTTCAGATATTGTTTGATTTCAAGTAACATTCCTTCACTGTGTCTTTGAAGGTATTCTCTAAATTTAATTGTGGATTTAATCTTTGCTTCCTGGCCTTGATATCAGCTATGTCACTATCTATGGTGACCAAGCCACACTGTTTTTAATACAATAGTATTATGATTTATTATTGAAGATGAGAGGCATGAATGGCAGCCCTCGATTGAGTGCTATAAACAGCAAACGGATTTCATTAAAAAAATTAATAAATATACTGGGTTGAAACTAAAATTTATTTTTAACTTTTTAAAATTATCCTGTGAATTTATGTATTGTTACAGACTCTTCATAAATGGGTTTTTGTAAATTAATGATCTTTCCTCATTTCCATCCTCCCTCCTTCTCCTTTCTCCTGTGCCAAGAAGCTCCCAAGCTACTTTCAGGACATGCATATTCTG
This sequence comes from Mastomys coucha, assembly GCF_008632895.1. Taxonomy (NCBI): domain Eukaryota; kingdom Metazoa; phylum Chordata; class Mammalia; order Rodentia; family Muridae; genus Mastomys; species Mastomys coucha. The sequence goes on from NW_022196910.1 coordinate 36,332,070, forward strand.
TTACTGTTTTTTTCTCTCCCCAGCCTCAAGAATTCTTCCCCTTCATGATTCCCTTTACAGTTTCAGGAACTATATTATATCATATGAATACAAATGAAAAACTTAAATCCAAGGATTTAAATATGAGAGAAAACATGTATCTGCCCTTTAGAGTCTGAGTTATTCCATTTAATATTTCCCACACCATCCATTTCCAGCAAACATCATTACATTATTGTTCTTTATAGATGAATAAAATCCTGTTTCCATATGTCCCATATTTTCTTTATCTATTCATCTGTTGATGGGCAATTAACTGCTTCCCTCCCCAGCTATTGTGTGATTTGTGTATGTGCATGCATCCCTGTAGTAAGCCTTTGAGTTCTTTGGGTATATGCAGAGCAGTGATATTGCTGTGTCATGTGCTAGTTGCTGTTTAAGTTTTTTTTTTTCCCCCAGAAAATTCAATACTGACTTCAAAAATGGTGACATCTGTTCACAAACCCACCAGGCTGATCTTAACACTTTGTTCAGCTTGAATAAACTTTAGATAGGCTCTTGATCTGTCTCAACATAGCCACTATACAAGCAGATGTCTAAGCCACTGAAGTTCCTTATTTCTCTAGAGCATTAACTTTAAAACACTTATTATAATTCCTGTCTCTGCCCCTTTGAAATTTAAATCTTTAAAAAAGCTCTTTGCCACTTTTGTGACTCATGTCTGATATTCTCAGAACCTGGGAGCCATTCCTTTGAAATGTTCTCATCAAAGAGCACAGCATCCTTTACCCCAGTCTGAATGAGAACAGGTGCATTGCTTTCTTTGCTCCAAGTTGTATAGTTGTATCCTGATAATGCACAGGCACACATGTGACCTATGGTCATTCTCCTGCTTCTTTTCAGTAGAGTTCTATTCATATCGCACTCTGGACTCTCTTGTTCACTACAATAGACCTGAACAAAGTCCTTGTTACATCCCTTGTCTTTAACTTTGTCCACTGCAAGTTTTCCAACAATAGCCATCATTGCCATCATTGCATTTCTCTTTTCTGTATTACTATATTAGGAATTCTCAAATCATTCTAGCATATCACTGAATGACCACTAATAATACAATTTTATTATTTTCAATATTGTTAAATGTAAAAGTAACTACTATCATAGTTACTTTTCCAAGTAATCATTTCTATGACTTTTTTTTGGTTTTGGGTGTGTATGTATACTAGTGTGTGTTTGTACTTATAAGTAGGTGGATGCACATGTATGTGGCACATGGCTATGTTCAGGCTCCAGAGGTCTGCCTTCTTTTTCCCTTCCAGTACTTTGAGAGTATAAGAGAGGGGTCCTACACACAGATATGCATGCTAGATTGAGTTCAGGTGCTTTGGCTTCCTCAGAATCTACTGTATGGAGTAAGCCATCTCCTTAGCCAGAAATCTTCTCTTCATTTTCCTAATTTTCCTGAAAGTGTAAATCAATCATTTTTATTTATTTTTATTTTTATTTTTATTTTTGTTTTTCGAGACAGGGTTTCTCTGTATAGCCCTGGCTGTCCTGGAACTCACTCTGTAGAACAGGCTGGCCTCGTACTCAGATATCTGCCTGGCTCTCATTTTTATTAAATATCAAAGAGCAATACCAATTTCTTCTGTACAAGTTTGCCTTCTTTCTTGTGTGTGTGTGTGTGTGTGTGTGTGTGTGTAGATGGGCTTTTGCATCAGTTTAATATCATAATAGCTATTAGTCATTATTTTACTGTAGACAGTCCATTTGAGTCCATAGGAATTCTCAAATACTATCCTTGGACTTTTCTTCTCCTTGTACTACTACTTTTATATTTTAAAGGCTGTGATTAAGTTTTGTGCATTATTTTATCCTTTACTGGTTTTATCATTTTGTTCTTTAGAAAGATGAGTCCTAAGAGGTATAGGGCAGACATCTACGCTTGTTATTTATGTACTGTTGATATAAAACATCACAACCAAGAAACCCACAGAAGAGCTTATTTTTTTATTATGTTTCCAGAATAAATATCTATAAGACTAGGGAGTAGAGCAGTAAGTCTTAGACACAGCAGCATGCTTAGGAAGCTAGGGGCTTATATCTTAAATGATGCAGAGAACACTAACTAGCAGAGGCACCGAGAGTTTAAACACTTAAGGAGTCCAATGACATACTTCCTTCAACAAGGACACATTTCCTAAACCTCACTAAATAGTATCATCCACTGGAGACCAAGGATTTAAATGTCCAAGGTTGTGGGGGATACTTTTCATCTAAACTACTTTGGGCAGTAAAGCAGAGGACTTCCTGCCAATTTCTGCTGTAAATTTTTTTTTTTTTTTTTTTTTTGCATTTCAGCTCCTATGGTAGGTTTGATCAAGTAGTGGTGGATATGTCAGGATGGGTTTTTCCATTGCCAGGCTTACAGCAATCCATACTAATCTTAGGAAACATTTTGCACAATATGAGTATCTGTGACTCAGCGGCTTGTGTCATTGGATTTATAAACCCAGAATTTCTTTGTTGATACAAAATGCCTCATGGGTGATTCCCTTGCCTCTTCTGTGACCCAGTTCCTTAAAACCATGGTTATTTCTTATGGCCAGAGTCTCTGGCTCAGCCTCATTTCTCTTTCTGTTTTGTAGAATGAGAATAAATCAACAGATCATTTTGTATTGTTGATCCTAGAGAATAACCTTTAGAATGTATCTTAAAAACCTTTTCTATATTTTATGTTAGAGATAGTATTTACTATATTATACATTTATTAGCAAGGTTTAAATTTTATGCTGTATATCAGATACCTTTCCAGGGTTCAAATATGGCTTTGGTGCTATGCTTTAATTTTAATATGCTTTATACTCAATTTGTTTGTGTTGTCCTTTTAAAGAATTTGACAGATTAGTGTATTGTGTTCTTTGCCAAGTTCCTTGAAAGTCTTTCCCAATTTGCATTGAAATCACATTCAAATTGTTTTGGTGCAACACATAAAACATTAAATCAATTCATTGGAGACAAGATTAGCACCCATTTGCCTAATCTCACTACTAATTTGACAGGTTAGAATCCTAACTGGTCTCTCTGCTCCAGATCTTATTTTCTTTTTCAGCTTATTTTCAGAAGAGCAGCCAGAGCTATTCTGTTAAAATTAAAGTTAGATCATGTCATTTCTCTCCTCAAATCCTTTTAGTAGCTTCCATTTTGCTTAGGCTAAAAAAAAAAAAAGGCTGAAGTTCATATTATAAATAGCAGTGATTTTCATGGTCTTTGGCCTTCTTTTTCTTCTGACATAATCTCATAACACCTTTTTCTTCTAACCCTCAGCAACAGAGCCTTCCTAACTCAGAGTTGTCATTTACAACTAAGAACATTCCCCCTGGAGTTCCTTTTAGCTAGCCCACTGAGGTGAAGATTCCCCTAAACTCAGGAGACTTTGTGGATCATCCCATCCAAACAGCTGACATTCCATCCCAAGTCAAACACTTGTTACCAGCAATAATCTATCTTATTCATTCATCTTACTTATTATCTTTCCTATGCAACTATAAGTAAATATACAGAGAAGGCTTTCTGTCTTGCTCTCCTCTGTATCTCCAAAGTATACACTCATCTGGGATTTGTGGGCTGAATATTTCAGGTAGTCTCAAGTTCACAGGGTGACATCCTACCTCTCAGGGTCATGGTATTAGTGGGTAATGCCTTTAGGAAGTTATAAATTTTAAGTTAAATCTTGGAAATGTATAATTTATGATGGAGTTAGTGCTATTGTAAGATGAGTAAACACCAGGAATTCTTCTTACTTGCCTCATCTGGACAAAGTGAAAAGGTAGAGTCTGTAAGTCATGAAAAAAAAAGAGAAAAACAATCACTTTAAAAATTAAGCATTCTACCACTGTGATATTAAGACTCTCTACTTCCAAAACTACGAGAAAATAAACATCTATTGTCTAATTCACTCAGTTTATGGTATTTTAGTATGGGGCTAAGTAAATTGACTCATGGTAGGGAGTAAATGGTTGACACATAGACACAGATAAATAAGTATAGAAATAAGATAAAAATAAAATGACCTTAAGACATTGGTCTGGACAGCCTCTTAAGACAGAGGGTTTAGCTGTCCAAGACAAGTAAGATTTCCCATGTCATCCAATCTATTTGTGAAAAGTTAAAATAGCGATTTGAATTAAAACTGATGAAATTCAACCCAACATTTATTTTTAAATTTTTAACATATTAATTTTGAGTTCTAGAGCCAGAATTTGTAGACTAAATTCTTAACTTCAAAAAATCCTAGTGTCTATAGCATGAATTATGATTGTTCCTATGTAATCTACAAGATGTTTATAATAATAAAAATACCTGCCATAAAGAACTATTATAAGAATTGAATAAGTTCATATATTAACACATTTAGATTAATTCTTGCTGCTTATTTGTTGCTCAATTAATACTAGAAGCTGTGAAGCTTCATGGGCTCCTTTAGTGTATACACACACACACACACACACACACACACACACACAGTGTGTGCCTTAAAGCAAACTATGCTGGTGTTATTTTTGCTTTTCAGATAAAAGGAAAATTCTACATAACATTAATGCCATAGTTTATCTTTTATATTTCAGGGAATCAGCAATCCATTTTAACTTTCAATAATAAACACCATCAATTGTTTTGATGCTTCCAAATCTCTCAAATGTTGTAAGTATCTTCAGATAAATTAACCAAATGAAAAACCTTTGTAGAGGATGAAGATATTGTGCATGTCTTATTGTATCTATTCTATTCATTGTTAAAATCACACCGTCAGAGCATTAGAGTGTGAAAGACATAGGTAGGGTTTCTTGTAATTCACCTTCATCCTCTTCTAGTGAGCAAACTGAAATCCTTAGAAAGATTTCCAAGTGTGTGCCTAATATGACATACAATTTTTTCCAGGTGAGTATTTAATATGACGTACAATTCTTTCCAAGTGTGTGTCTAATATGGCATACAATTCTTTGATCTTACTATTCCAATTACACCAAGAAGAATTAACTCAAAATAGCCCACTTTCTACTAGCTTGGAAAAATTATCATATCTTTTCAACATAAGTAGGTCATTAAAATTCAATGTATGTGACCATACTCAAATGCTAGAGAGATCTCAAACATCACTGTGTAAGTTGTCAAGTGACAGAACGCATGTGCTTTACATAAACTCCCACATATTTCTGCATATTGTCACATTTAACTCATCATTAGGATAGCTCACTACTTTCACAAATTCAAATTTTGCCCCTAGATATAGAACAAAATCTGAAATAAAATTGAAAGATGCTATTTTTGTGGTTGAAATGATAGACTAAATAGCAAACGATTTCCACATTATAGGCATTTCATAACTGAAAACCACTCCTTAAAACTGATTTTTCTTTATGTAATTGTTAAAAATTTCACATTATGGTATCTCTGTGTTTAAAAAATTGATTGCCTGAAGACATAGTATGTGATTTTGGGAAGAGGTGGTATCTAAGAAGACTAAAATTTTGTAATAGTCATTTATTTCTAACACTGAGAGAGAACCATCCCCAAGTGACACAATCAGGCTTGCAAAACCCTTCTGTCCTTAACTATACAAGAACTTCGTTTCTGAATTTTATGTTCCTAATTTCTCTCACTTCCTTTCTCTGCTCATGAATTTCTATCTGTTTGCATAACTTGATGTGTGTAGCATGGCCATGTCTTGAGGCAACACACTACTCATGTTTAGGAAATCGTGCTTACCCTTTGAATGTTGGACAAGGATATCTTTCATGGGAAAGCTTGTCTCTTTATATTAAAATGCTGGGATACTAAATATTGCATAGCAGCCATTAGGTTATTTTAAGATGTCAGTGTTTAAGTATTCATAATCCTATAAGAAATATTTGGGCTCAGGGGATGGATGATTCCCAGATTCAAGATTTATTTTTTTTTTATTTAAAAATTAGGAAAGATCAACATTTTCTTATTGTACCTCAATTTATATCACCATAAGAAATAATCAGTGTCAGATGTATATGACATAGTGAAAAACATAGACATTCAAGAGTGGACATATTTTATATTTAGTAATAGCACTTATGCCAGTTGGTTAATTTTTTAAAAAGTTACATTTTACATCAAGTAGGTACAGGTGTATTTTATATTTAGTAATAGCATTTATACACACACTTTGATTGCATTGCACTTCTTTAGCTTCTTCCTAGATGAGCTGAGTGCATTGGGCCCAGAGAGCTATTAGCTTTCATTGTAAGAGAGACAGAGATCAGTCCCTTCAGAATAGTGAATTAGCCTTGTAGCAAAGCTTTCTCCTGGTTCCTTTTCACAATGAGACTCTTTTAACCAAGCTTTTCACTAATGCAACTAGGGAGTAAAATGGCAATCGGAAGAAGAAAAATGAAATCTACTGAAATAAAATGATCAAGTAGGTGTGGCTTTAGCCTCTCACAGTGTGCTGATCTTACACAATTAATTCACAATACTAAAGGTGGCCTTTCAGACATGCAGAGCAATATCTCTATGTATTGAAGTGTTATGATTTCAAAATAGAAGTAAAACTATCAGTTTTTTGAAAAGACTAAGTACTTTATGTAGAAATATGTAATATTTCTTCCTTCTTTAAATTTTTAAAAATATTTTATGCTCAATAATTATCTTATACCACGTTTTGCTATTTTAAGTGATTTTTAAATCAAAAACTTAAAAAATACATGGTACTCCTTATCACATTAGGTTGAAAGTTAAGAACTGGAGAAAAGTTCAAATGATTTCTAACTGGTATATGTTAAAACTTTAATGTCTATCATTTGATTGTATAAAATGTTTTTTTTTTCCTGAAATCGTTAAGAACTAATATACCAGGGAGGGAAAGATACTAATAATATATAGCTGTTTAATGAAACAGACATGAGCTTAGCCTAAGTAAGGTTGAACAAATGTATTTTAAAGATGGTAAGGAGCCTTGAACTTCCAGGTAAGGTAACATCATACCAGAGATATGAAATGATGCACCAAGACAAGTAAAGAATAGTGATGGTTGGAAAGGGAAAAGTACAATCTCTATTTTCTGTACATAATATACTGCTTTGTTAACAGTACATCTAAACTATCCACATGCACACACATACCCTAAAAGATATGAAGGAAGAAAAATGATGAATCTCTCCAGCAAATTCTCAGGTTTGTGTTCAAAGCATAGCATCCAAAGTACTGAAATTTTCTAAATTACCAAGAGTATGTTAACACAGCTTTAAAACTACTGTCATTCATAATTTCATGAAGAAATATGTTCAATAACAGATATATTTAATAAAATGTTTGAAATTGCTACACTGAAGAAAACAAAACAAAAATCACTGCTGAGGTATTTTTTCAAATAAAGAAATATTACTAACTGTAATATTATTTTTTTATTT
>NW_022196910.1:36340906-36415730 GCF_008632895.1 Mastomys coucha
TAAAGATATATAAGTTATATTATATAAAATACATATATTATATTATAAGTATATAATATAATATATTATAAATGTATTAATATATTATATATAAAATATATATAGTGCACACAATATTAAATAAAAAGGTTATCCAATAGTTAAAGTAGTCTTGAAAGCACAATTTTCACTAAGTTACAAAAGCAATTATTATGCTGTAGGTCAGCATACAGGTCAATAAATAGATCAGTTGAATGGAATGCAGTCTAGAAATAGACACTTAAAAAGTCAACAGATTTTGATTTATGACAGAAATTTTATGAGGAAAGGTTTTTTTTGAAACAAATTATCTGGAATGACAAGATATTTACTGGAAAATAATGAACCTTAGGTCATATGTAACTCTTATTTATATCTGACTAACTTACATATATGTACATACACACACACACACACACACACATATATATATATATATATATATATATATATATATATATACCCTTAAAAAGTTCTTTAAAAATTATAGGGTTACTATATTCATGATCTTGGTGTGAGTAAAAATTTCTTTGAAGACACAAAAGTAATAAATATTCTTCAGGTAGGTCTAGGGTCCAGCAGTAGATGGCCACACACAAAACAAACTTAGTCACATCTTTGTCTTATTGTCTCATAATGTTGACTCCGGACTTTTTTTATTTTTTATTTTTAAAATTTTACCACTCATTTGCATTTATATTATGCCTTCTGGTTATGTGTTTTAAAGGGATTCTTGTGTGTGCATGGATATAGGAATCTTTGTATTTATATGTGTTCCTTGTGTTTTGTTGTGGTTCTCCTACCTCCTGCCCCTTGGGTAAGTTGGCTGTTTTATTAGGTTATAGCAAGCTCATACTTTTATGAGATTTGACTTGGTTATATTTCAAAAGAATAGGTATAGAATATGTCAGGCTAGAAGATCCATGAAGGCAAGTTTGCTTCTGTGGTTCTTTTTCTCCAGTTATAGGGAATGAGATGCCCTCTCTAGACCATAAAAGCACTGGATATGCCCATGGTGCATAGACATACATACAGGTGTTCATACACCCACATAATACAAAATAAATTTAAAAAGACAATTCTAAATACATAATTACCTAAGGCACACTCATAAACCTGTGTATATTTGTGTGGATCATTTTACATTTAATATGTAACACCTTTGTATAACATCTCTTCTACACATACTATCGTCTTCAAAAGAATAAAACTCAGTAAAATCTGTTAATTTAGGAGAATTATGAATATTTAAATTATATCTTTGTTGTATATTCTTAGTAATAATAGTGATCCTTAAAATTGATATTAAAGTAGGTGGTATCCATTTCCTTCCTTTTTAGAAGACTTAGAAGAAGCAGATACAAAGATACAAAGGGCTGACATTCACCTAGTACTTGTGTCCAAGACAAGTTCTTCACATCTTAAATGTGAAAGTCTTAAATCATCCCAAATAGTAATTATTGTTATAGCCATTTCAGCTTTAGAGAGGCAGAAACTATGAGCAAAGAGGTGAAGTAGTAGCATTGTACCCAAATACATCTGCACCAAAGTATGAAACCAAGGTTCAAGTTCAGGAGACTAGCTCTGAGAACTCCTCTGGACAATCTGCAAATAGACAGAGGAGCCTTCCTAGATTTTTCTGCCAGACAACAATGCACTTATCTGGGAATTATGCTACCTGGAGTTCATTATTACAAATATGATATAAAACACACTTATTCCTGATATCACTCACCAGTGCCAACACTCTTTTATCCTTATATATATTAGGCTGAAAAAGTAGTGGCTGCCATTAGGATTGTGGTTGAAATGGAGAACAAAGATATAGAGAAAGTAGAAAATGAAGAGAATATATTGATTTCTTACCTAGGGGCTTTCCAACCTAAACAGAGCTAAACAGATAAGATGGGGACGGCAGAGCTCAGTCTTAAAATCAAGGTTCTTCTAGCATTTTAGCTTCCCAGTAGGCAAAACTTCTCTCCCCTTTTATTCTGTTTTGCTGTTGAAGCTTCCTATCTGTGGGGTCATATTTATTATCCTTAATTTAATATTCTGCTTGTGAGACTGGATTTAAGCAAATGATGACTAACTGGCTTTGGTCTCTAGGAAGTAGAATAGCAGAGACCTCAGCTCTAAAATTTTCAGCTGCAAAATAAAAGGAAGCTCATAAAACCTGACTCTGAGTTTATAGTTAACTAAGAAAGGAAATTGTCCTAATTTGCCAAATAGGAAAACATGGTCTGTGTCTTCAATAGGCACATGCTGAAACAGATCATCGACAAATCCTATCACCCTATGCTCTTCAGCTCTTCAGCTCTATTATTTGCATTTTTTCTTCATGTCTTTTGCTTATTTTGATTGTCTTGGCCATTTGGAGAAAAGCAAGACAAAAAATCAACTAAATTTCTATCAAGTCTTTTGAATATTCTTGGAAAGATGTCCTTGAAAAGGTTTGGGGTATAATTAAATGTTAGTGTTAGAAAGTAAAACAATGTTCATGACTCAAAAGCATTTACTCCATTAGACATCCGGTATCATGGAAAATGGAAAGACTTTTAAGTATTACATGGTTCTGTGAGCTGATACCTGAACCCTATCATTGATGTAGAATTCCTTTTCATATTCTAATAAAGAAATTATGTATGTTCAAGGAATGAAAATTAAACAAAATAACATAGTAGTTTTTGTTGTTGTTGTTGTTGTTGTTGTTGTTTATTAGGAATGTAACATATACGCACCATTTCAACACTTTGGGTTCAATCTTGGCACCATCAAAAGAAAATTGTTACTGTTTACAGTTTTTAAGAAGTAAAAATTCACATACATGCACACATACAGGTGTGCAAACACATACACATACATACTCACACAAGTATGTTCATGTACTTTAATCAGGACTATTTTCAAATAGTAAATTTTCATTACTGAAATATATTCACCTAACATTTAAAGGTAAGGTTTCTGTAGTTGATATTTTCTTTCTTTCTTTTTTTAATTGAAAATAGAGTCTTCTTGCATACAATACATCCTGATCTCACTTTCTCTTCTTCCACTCCTCACAGTTACCCCCTATCTCCTCTGTCACTTGGATCCACTTAGTCTCCATTTCCTCTTTAGAAAATGCAGGCCCCCAAGAGATAATAGTCAAACAGGACAAAACAAGATACAGTAAGTTAAGACAAAAGCCCCACAAGGAGGCTGGACAAGGAATCCCAATTTCTTGAGTTGCTAGGGTATGGCCAAGTGTACTTGAGAAATACATAGGTATCAGGCCTTATTGCTAGCACCAGAAAATGTGAAACTCATGTTTGCTGGCCTATCTAACCTCTTACTGCTTTAAACATTATAAAATGGCATTATCTCTGGAAAGAAATTCACACAGAATCCATGTCTTCTTTATGCTGAAAACTCTTCAGTGCCTCTCTTCTAGCTCTAGACTAAGGTTCAATTGACTTAACATCACAATATATTATATTACCTCTGTGTTGCCCATTTCCTTACCTCATCTCCTCTACTATCATATACTCACTCTTTACTCATCCTACAGAAAATACCCAGCTCTTGAAAAGGTCCTGGCTTTTGTATCCTTGCTTTTGTGCATATCTTCTGCAAATAAAATAATGTTCTGCTTAGGATGAATAGCATCTCATAGTGATTAAATATCTCATCCAATTGATATTGTGCTGTCCTGGTCTAATCTCTGTCTGTATACCACACTAACTGCCTCTTCAAACGACCTACTAATCACTGATCTCCGATTTATTATACATTAAAGAAGGAATTGGGCATCTTTACAAGAATGTTTTATAATTAGATAGAATCAATCCTTGTTGTAGTCTTAGACAACTTCTTTCTCATCACTGGTCTTTTTTATCCTAAATTTGTAGTTTTTACTACTTAGTTGGTATCTCTTCTATGATTACCCAAGCTTCAATTTGTATTCTAGTTTACTTTATGTTGCTGAGATAAAATCCCAAGACAAAAGAAACTTGGAGATGAAAGAGGTTATTATAATTTACAGGTTTCAGTTAATCAATGAGGGAAGTCAAGGGAGGAACTCAAAGCGGGAAGCTGGAATAAGGAACTGAGGCAGAGAGCAGAGAGGAATGTTGCTTATTAGGTTGCTGCCTAGGACTTGCATAGCTTGATCTCTTATACCAACCAGGACTACCTTCCCAGGAGTAGTAATGCTCTCAGTGGGATTAACTCTTCCATATTAACAATTAATCAAGACAATGTCACACTGTCATGCCCACAAAACAATCAGATGGAGACATTTCTTCAACTGAGGTTCCTTCTCAAGCAACTATAGTTTTTTATTAGCACTGACAAAAACTACTTTTTTATTATTGTCAATTGTATCTCATTATTGTTCATATCTAAAACAGACTGTAAAGAGCTTCCAATAAGTGACTTAATTTTACAACAAAATAACACTATAGTAACATTATTTTTTAAAGAAAAATTTAGAAGAGCCATATTGCTTATGAGGGTGATATTCAAAATATCCGGATGTGTATGTCAAGAGTAGTCCTGGGCTTATCTGGGGTTATCTATAGAATGATGGGACTGTGGATGTTTGTTTCTTAGTTTGTTCTGCTTGGTTTTATTGAGTTTGCAAATTATTTATAACAGTGTAATATGAAATGATATAAATATTGAAACTGCTTTTCTCTAAGGACTCATTCTTTCCATGATTCAGTTGCATTTAATATTGCAGATCACTTCTTGCTAGAAATACTTTTTCTTGGCTTTCATGTTAAAATCTCTCCAGATTTTGCTTGTGAATCTTTGTAATCTGTTCTTGCCTTACTGATTTTCTTTTCTATTCTTAGGCCATGGGTGTTAGCTCCATGCTCTGTGCCTAGGTTCACGACTCCTTCAGCATCTTTTTATCTGGAGGATGACATGGTTTTCCATGATGTTGTTTAATAATGTATGCTCTGAAGGCTATAATTCTAGAAGAGTGTTCAAATTGGTTCTGAGATTACCATGTCTAATCATTTGTTTTACCTCTGCATGGCTCTCAGCTATCTTAGACTCAAGGTGCATGAATGTCTAGTTCCCTCTGAACAGAACTGCCTTTCACTCAAAACAAGCTAGAAAGCTCACAGTTGTCCTTCAGTTCTAGCTCCCTTCACTCATGCACACTTCATTACTTAGCACTGTTGATTCTATAAGGTGTGGTGGTTGGAATGAAAATGGTTCCCTTAGGCTCATAGGGAGTAACGCTACTGGGGGGTTTGACCTCTTAGAGGAAGTGTATCACTGGGGGTGGGCTTTGAACTTTCAAATGCTCAAGCCAGGCCCAATCTCTCTCTCTGTCTCTTTATCTGTCTGTCTGTCTGTCTCTGTCTGTCTGTCTGTCTCTCTGTCTCTGTCTGTCACTCTGTCTCTGTCTGTTTTTCTGTCTCTGTCTTTGTCTGTCTCTATTTCTCCCTCTGTTTCTGTGTCTCTCTGTCTCTGTCTCTGTGTCTCTCTGTCTCTGTGTCTCTCTCTGTCTCTGTCTCTGTCTGTCTCTCTGTCTCTCTGTCTCTGTCTCTCTCTCTCTCTCTTCTCTCTCCTGATTGCTAATCCAGATATAGAACTCTTGGCCCTTTGTCCAGCACCATGTCTACCTGCATGATGTCATGCTTCCGGCCATAACTAGAATGGACTAAACCTCTGAAACATAAACCAGTCCCAATTAAATGTTTATCTTTACAAGAGAAAATGATATACTGGTCATGCTGTCACTTCATAATAATAAAATCCTAACTAAGACAGAAATTGGTACTAGGGACTGGGGATTACTGTGGTGGGCCTGACCATGTGTTTGTTTGGAGGAATGTAGAGTTTGGGCATTTAAATTAGGAAAGTAGATGAATGCTTTAATTGGGGCTTAAGGAACTACCCTACTAGAATAATAGGAGAAAGAGGTACTGCAGGTTATTTTTACTATATCAACACAGTTTAAGAGATTCCAGAGGAGAAAAATGTTAGTAGATGGCCTAGAGACAGTTCTTGTGATATTTTGGCAAAGAATGAGGCTGCTTTAAGCCCTTGTCTAAAAAGAAATTTGTCTGAAGGTAAGTTCAACTATGGATTGACAGCTTTGGCAGAGGACATTTCAAAACTGTATAGTATTGATTGTGTTATGTGGGTATGAGTGGCCAGTCTTTTGCAGATATAATGAAAAGGAACAAACAGAACAAGGAAAAATACAAAATGTATATGTTGGAAGTATGTGATTTGCTGTTTGATTTGGTTTTATAGGGTATTACAGTTAAGAGAATGTCCTTAGCCTCAGAAGAGACTTTGAACATTTAAACAGGATTGAGACTAATACACTATGGAGCCTTTTGAAGTTGGATTGAATGCATTCTTATTATTATTTTTCATTCTGATATGGCTATAAGCCTATGGGTGCCAGGGAGTGGAATGTGTAGTGTGATTAAAAATAGGCCCTATTGGCTCATAGAGAGTGGCATTTTTAGGAGGTGTAGCCTTGTTGGAAAACATGTCACTAGGGTGCCTCTGAAGTTTCAGATGCTGGAGCTAGGCCTAGAGTCTTTCTGTGTTCTTGCTGTTTGCTGATCCAGGTGTAGAACTCTTGGATCCTTCTCCCAGTGCCATGTGTGTCTGCATACTGCCATGCTTCCCACCTTGATAATGGGCTAGACCTTTGAAACTATAAACCAGCTCTATTTAATTCCTGTCCTTTATAAGAGTTGCTTTGGTCACTGTGTTTCTTCATAGAAATAGAACCGTAACTAAGAAACCCTGCAGTATCTCTCAAGAAAATAGACATTATTCTATCTTCAGGACTAATCATGTTCACAGCAAGTCACAAACATCCCCATTATATTATATCCATAGTCTTCTCTAAATCCCCTAAATTTATTTATGGTTGGATATTACTGAAACTGTTATGTCTTCATTAAAAATTAAGACCTATTATTATGTTCAGCATATTCTACATATGGTAAACATGTTAGTGATTTCAACTCTGATCACAGGGTCTGCTACAGATGGTCTCCTGGTCTGGCTGGAAATAGGAAGAGTGGAGTAGAAAAGGAAGAAATCAGAACAACATTTGTCCTTATTTCTAACAACTTCAACTCAATGTTTCTCATGGTTTTGAACCAAAATAGCTATTCTAATTTCATCTAACTGTTAAAAAAAAAAAAAATCAAACACATCCCTCCCTCGCCCAGATGTACCAGTGCCGGAAAACATATTATCTTACTGAATCTTTACAGTAACTACTGGGAAAAAACATTACTCCACCTTCTAGAAGTGTTCATGTATGCAAAGTAGAAGACTACAGCATCAACCACTGCCTTTCAGTCTACTGGCAACTGCCTGACTCTCTTCTCCTTCCCCCTCAATTTTGTGCTATCACCAATACACTGATAATCCCTTCCTTAATGTCTCTTTGAGTCATGAATACTATTTTATTCTCACTGCTAATAGCGTTTTCTCATTTGATCTGTTTTTTAAATTGTATATATTCAGTGGCCACAACTTTCAATGGCATGAGATCAGAAACCTCATTCATAGATAGTTAATTGGGACTGCTAGATATAATGGACTTTTAGTGTTAATATGTATGTAGAGGCTGGGTGCCTGTATTCAGGTAGTAGTTTGAAACATAACTTAGTAACTTATTTTGACAGTAAAGGGAACATAGAGGTGATTTGACTTATTTCAGTAGTAAAGAACAAAAGACAAATGAAGTTAAAATGTTTTACCTGCTTAGGTTGCAAGAGCTAAGGCCCTGATCTGACCCCAATAACCCAAAGCCCAATCCCTATCCTAATGCTCATTCCTCTTATGCTTTATTACAGGCTTTTTTATTTAACAAAATAATTCATCATGCTTTCTTTTAAAATGCTAACTTGTGGTGTTAGTTTTCAACATATTTAAATGGTAAGAAATCCAGTTCGAGTGACTTATTTAAATCCATCATAGGATTTAAGTGTTTACATATGAGGAAAAAAATGACAACTGACAGAGTCTATCCAAGATGCCAGGGCCAAACTAATGATATTCATTACAAATAAGGAAATATAAAAGACTCAGGAAGAGGTTTCAAATGGGAAGGATCTGTCTAGGGCTGCTCTTCTAACCAAATCAGGCACAGCGTTAAGGGAAACAAACAAAAGGCCAGGTCTGGAGACAGTGAGTGCTAAGTGAGTTAGAGATCCTGTTAGCAAGTGCAGCTCCCTGGCTGCTTCTCAGACAGCAAGCAGAATTCTACATCTGCTCAGAGCACTATGAACTTCTGGCCCCACACATTCTTCTATATCTCATATCGCAGTGTTTCTTTCCTGTTTGTCTAGATTGAGTGATTTCAATGGTAGTTCATCAAAACCTATGGTAAAGGAGCCCAGAAAATCCTTTGGTTGTAGCCCCTATATTTTTACTATTTTCATAATACATAAGAGATTGTTTTGATTATAGTAATTTTTCTTTTTCTCTTGAGGTTGTCCTTATTTCTTTGATATGGGTTGGGTCTAATGTGAGGGCCTTTGCAACTGTTCTTTTCCCAGGTCTCTTTCCTTGAAAAGAAATATAGACTGGAGTTTTAGGGATCCTTAGCATACTAAAGACTCAAAAGTTCAGTGCAGCTGGGTTTGGAGTCTTAAACCCTTGTCTCTCATTAGAAATTCAAGTTGGTTTATGTTCCACGGTATGCAGTTTGCATATCTTGCATGAGTAATTCTTATAATCTGAGGCTAGAGCTATGCACTCTGTGTACTAATAATACTAGTTTTCTTTGACAAGATCTGTTAAGAAAAGGGAGAGAACATGCCAGGAAATTAGAGATGTAAAATTTAAAAGCCCTGGGTAATCACTATAACAATAAGAACAACCATGATAGGCTAGTTGGTAATGTGGTTTTAGTTACAATAGTATTTTTTAAGAGGACCATATAGCCAGACATAATCATAGGGACTGAAGTTCTTATATATATATATTTTTTAAATGCAACTTATATATGACTCACTACTAGTTTAGGTAGAAGCCATCTTTGGTAGCCTAGATTTCAGACACATGGCAATTTTACCATCTGTGCTGAGTGTGGCAGAGTCCAAGTTCATAAGTAAACAAAATTCAGTAAGTGTGAAATTTCAGTGGGAAGATAAGTTGTAGGTATGCTTTTTTGATAATAAAGATGATCATGATGCTGTTTGGGAAATGTTTAATAGTCCAGTTTAATCATTAAGCAAAATCTGGCTGCATCTTCTGTTGGTGCTCTCAGGTGTTAAGAAAAAAAAAAAGAGGTAAAACATGATGCGAAGAAAAAGGCTTATGTCTAGAGATTTAATAGAAATAAACATAAAATATTAGGTCAAAGAACCAGATAACCTTATATTGAAAGTAACATCTTGCAATTGGACTTTCTCAAGGAAGAAGGTGACAGTCACTTGTTAAACAAAGTCATTTAATACATAGTGGCACAATAACAAGGACTCCTCAATGAGTAATGCCTGTTGGGGGTCTTTTACATAGGCCGCCATTTTTCTACATTTTTCTACACTTGAACCTTTGGGAAAAATGGTCAAGAATGCAAAAAAAAAAAAAAAAAAAAAAAAAAGTCCTCAAAACAAACTTTACCTAGAGTATTTCACCAAATATAAAAGCATATATATAAAAGCATATATAAATTTGCTGAGGGGCTAGTCTGGAATAGGGAATGGGCAGACTGACAGACAGAAGACTGATTTTTCTTTACCCGTGTGACTTGTCTAATCTGATGACGAGATCCAGGGAAATAATGATAACAGTGGTATTGGTGTTTAACGATCACAGTTAAACTACTCAGAAAATTTCGCTTCTATATCAGGAACTAAAACAAAGTCTGGCTGTATGCTTTTCTAGGGATTAAGGAGCCACTTAGCATGTTATAGACATTTATGATTGTGTAGTTATTATATAGGTCATGAAGATGTTATACTTAGAGTGCTGATTGCAGATGATAATTGCATTAATCACACTTACTTTTACAAATATAATTCAGTGCCCTACTCATTGAAATAAAAGGTCAGATAGTTTCCATTATAAAGCTCATCCATGCAAGAAATCATGAGGAAAAAGCACTCAATTAAAGTAATAAGGACAAAAGCAACCATTTTCTCATCACATAAAAATAGCAAAAATTAATATTTGGTTTTTGCCCTAATTTTCTATGCATCATGTTTGGCTTCTGGTTTAGGGTACATAAAGAATTCTGTTAATATTGTATGAATAATTCAGCATAATTTTTAAAAAGTGTTGTCATAGCAACATAAGCATTTTCTATATAGATATTATTTTACATGACTGTGAACATCAATTTTTCCAGTTATGTGAAATTATAGGAAGAGGATGTTTATGCATTTGATATTGCTAAATATTTATGTTGCCTCCCATCTTTCATTTCTATATATAAAGCTAGACAAACATCATATGCATAAGGCTTTTTCAGTCCTTGGTGTTCTAGTTTTCATGCTTAAAAGAACTTTCTAGAAAGAAGCTACAGTCCAAGATATTTTCATTTATGCTCCAGTGAGAAAAATAAGATTGCAAATTTTCTACCTGTATATAGAGAAGCTATTAAATTTGCTTGAGTCATATTTATATTGAATATTTTAGGTATAGAAACAGGACTCAAACCTGCAAATAATATTTTGCTTCTTCATCATTTCTATATTCACTGTTGGAAATTCTATCAGCCAGAACTTTTGAATTATTTTAAAGCTGGATATGCATGCTTTGCTTTCAGAAAAAGATGAGTTCAGAGTCTGAGGGATAATAGCAATAGAAATTTGGCCAAGTTACAAAGCACTCAGAGACCAGGTACTTGCTTGATACAATAGATGTAGTATTAGCTATCTTTAATAATTATTTTGAGGATTATTGTTTTTTTTAGTTTTTTTAAATAGGCTTGCATGAGATAGATGCTTTTATAGGTGATGATAGTCTCAATATATTTTGGGTTTTTGTTGTTTTTTTGTTTGTTTGTTTGTTTGTTTGTACAATGGCTGGCCAGCTAGGAACCATTTGATAGCCTTCTGTTTCTTATAAACGCTTCTTGCAATGATTATCATGTTGGTCATGTGATGCTTCCAAACATGCTTTGAAACATTATGTACACATCCACAGGTACTCTTTCCCTGTTTCTCTAATATGAGTTCAAACATTTACTTTCAAGTTTTTCTGCAATCCCTCTGAGCAGAGAATAGCCAAAGTCATCCATGGTATCTCACGCAATAGAGAATTCTCTCCTCTCCTACCACCTGCTATCTCCATTAGATAAGATATTCTTTTGTGGTGGGCCTGAGAAGTCACAGTCCATCTGCTTCAGCTCTGGTGTTTTCTTATATTGATAGCACAGTCGGTTAGTGGAGTCGTAGAATACTGCTAATGAAACCAAAATGAAACCTAATCTACAAAATGAGGTACTGTTATCAATTGAGTAATGTATAAAAGGTGGTTGGTAAAAACAATGCACCAAAAATGCTCTATAGGAATATAGAGGACAGATAATCCTATGCTTGTAGTTTTGTGAAAGGATCTAAACAGACTCTTAGTAGTTGTATAGGATGAATTTAGCAAGCATTATATAAAAAATGCTGCCAATTTTCAAGAATCATTACATTCCTTGAATCACAAATCATTGGCTATTTGTAAATTCAATAAAGTTCAAATTTCACATGTAGTTAGAATGGATATTTCTATTAGTTTCAGTCAGACAGTAAAGGAATTCAAAGCTGGTTCATTGACTTCCACAAGAAGCTATTTCCCCTAGACAGTAATTTATTGAGGCCAAAATATACACAGTGGATTGCCTAGGTGATGTCTGTCTGTGTTGTATAGGTTAGGACCTGAAATGATAGAAGTTATATCAAATGTCAGTCAGAACTCAGATATCCTCTGTGTCTCTGCTCCATGTCACGATGAACCAAAGCTCTACTCTACTCAAGAGAAGCCCAATCTTTGACTGATAGCTAATTGCAACAGAGATGTTAGATTTCGAGACTGATATTTTAGAATTCATCTGTTGCAACAAACAACATACAGAGTGTCCTGGGACGTTCATCACAAACTAATCAAGCTGAATAGGGTTATAGACAACTAAATCTGTTTGGTACTCTTTTAACAGCATGGAAAGGGAAGCGAGCATTTCCCATGCAAATGAGAACTTTGTTTTTATATATCATACAGACAGCTCAGGCGCCTCATAATATTTAGTCCTTCCATCTTTGTGAGTGTATTTGGCTTTGTTTTGTCTGTGATCAAAGGTTCTTCCTTTGCCTATGCTTCTTTTCATCTGTCCTCACAATCATATAGACTTCAGACTAAGGATTTGGGGGTTTTGTTGTTGTTTTTTTTTTCCTGTCTTTTAAACTTGTGTTTAATATAGAAAATCTTGTATAGGTATTACTCTTAGTGGCATTGCTTTGGACAGCTGTATGTACTCAGATTTGTTCAAGACTTTGTAGCAAGACTGGATAAAAGTGAGAAGTAACAGTCTCAGTGCTGGAATGCATAAAGGAAGCTATATGTTCGAAGTATGAGTTTTCTATGAACCCTGACTCAACATTTGTCAAAGGGACATCCTTCCACCAGAAAACAAAAAAACAAAAAACAAGCCGGCATTAGATGCTGCTGTTTTGCCAAATTCAATTGTAATAAGTGCAGAGACAGGAGACAGACACTTTTGAACTTGAAATAAGCAGCTGGTGCCAGAACTACCATCTCCTTTCTCAGCTACCTTCGGTTTCATTAGCCTTCAGAAATCCTTTGATTCATATGTCTCAAACCAATCTTATTATTCCCTTAAGAGTTCAGCATGAGCAACAGAAGACCAGCATTGCCAATAATTGTGTTACTCAATTAGGACATCATTTAACAGAGGCCTAAAGGTTACTCTGAATCTCAAGTGTGTGAGGAGGCACACCGGAGACACCCATCTTAGGTAATGTGCACAGTGCCCTGGCGGATCTTATTGTCTGTCTGCATACAATTTTCCTGGTCCTCACGAAGCATCTCATCACAATTCTTGTAGGCTTTGGAAAAACTAAACCAACACTTCCATCACTTTATCCAGAGCTGCATGCTTTTTTTAACCTGTGTTTAAAACACTACCAATTCTAATCATATTTTCCATTGTGAAGGTCGAAAATGTTAGAAGTAGGATCTCAGAAAGTAGACAATAAAGCCTCCTAAGGAGCTGAGATTTTCCATGTATCCTGCTTAGTAATATATTCCTACATTATATTTAACAAGGATTGTGGTGTTTTACTACTTTGAATTCTACGCCTACTACTCGGCCCCCAGTTTTGATATATAGATTCTATTAATGTTCAGTATCAAACTAAATTATAAGCCGTGGTTAATTTATTTTGAGATTCCCTAGGCTTGATCCTAAGCCAGAAATTAGAGTGTACATAAAATAATGCTCTCCATGTGTCTGTGTCCTTCCTCTTCTGAAAGTCACTTGGCAGCGAGTTGTCTGTAAGGTACTTGGGTCAATAATAAGAACTTATCCACCTATTTTTTTTTTAGTAGATCAAGAAACATCTTTAAATATGATTAGAAGAGGGTTTTTTTCTTCCTAACAATAGGAAAATATCTGGAATACCTTTATCATTTCCTTTAATCTTTCCATCTCTTTTCATTATGTTGTTGGTTCTTCCACAGTCTTGGGAATTAAAACTCAGCCTTGAAAAATTCCAGACATGTGCTATAACACCACACTATATCTCCAGCCCTTTCCATTATTTGTTTTAAATTTTGAGATAGAGTCTAGGTATGTTTGCTACTCATGCCTTGAATTTACAATCTTTTTGCCTCAATCTGCCAACTACCTGTGCCACAGGCCTGCCTCATAATTATCTGCTACATCACCAGAGTCTTGCGCCTGTGCCCTACATTTGCTTTTCTCTGAATCTCATGCCTACAATATTTTTCAGTGACTATTATTCTAGTTTTGTATTTAATTATAATGCCAGTGTTGTGTCATATATGTATATGTATATGCGAATACACCGGTCTGTAAGCCTCCAACATTAATTCTAATTCCTGAAACTCTTGCATACAAGCAAGTAATCCAGACTCCCCTGAAATCTCCATTTTCTTAAAAAAAAAAAAAAGAGAGCAAGAATAACTGTTTACATAATTTATATTTATTGAGAAAGAAAATATGACTATGTCTATGCAAGCAGACTATATAATGCCATTCATATTTTGTCTAATTACAGTTGAGACAAAAAAATTTGTATGAACCAACATAGTTCTAATTTGAAGATCATTCTTGCACATAGCTGGAATCATCATCTGCTCATGTGATATGCTTTCTCAGATGCTGAGCAGGGACCAGTGCCCTGAAATATTATTCTTCCTCCTGCTCACTGGCGCCTGAAGGTAATTCCCTGGAGTGTCATTATTTTGACTTAAGGTTTCTTGGACCCTGTTAACATGCAAACAGGCCCTGGAGCCCAAGCATATTTATGTCATCCCTGTTTGCAAGAATTTTTCAGTACCTTTTCTTGCACTTGGTTTTACTATTCAGTAAATAAGACCTTGAAAAACGTGAGAGGGCTTATGGCCAGAATATATATCACAGAACTGTCTGCTGAATTTTAGTGTGATTCCTTGAATCTGAAGTTTTGAATCCTCATTTTCTTCTGCCTTATGATGTTTTAAAAATATCTATATGTAGCAATGTAACTCTACTGTAGACAGTAAATGAGTTAGTGTACTTATCATGAGAGTTTTAGTAGGAGATAATAAGCATTTCACTATTTTTTTTAAGCTGGGAAGTAACCCTTAATTTCAGAAGCCAAATTATGAGAGACATATTTCCAGTGGCATATGGCTACTTGGAAGTCTTTCTTACTTGAGAAACTGGCAGTTCTGAAGTTACCTCTGGTTAGTCACATGGTTGGCTTTGCTGATATGCTGTCAGAAGATTCCAGCTTCAGAATCCTGTTTGATTTACATTAGGTCTTTGGTGTCACTACAAGCAACAGAGTTACTTTCTTCCTCTGTCAGAACCACCTAAAATTTCAGAGCAATATTTGATCGAATACTTTGCTTTCTACATATCAGAGTCTTCCTCCCCAGTTTCCATTGAGCATCAGATATCCAAATACTCCTTAAGAGGATCAAGACAGATTATTCAACTCAGCTGTTGGGAATTGAGCTGGAAATGACTCCCCTCCTGAATTATTTTGTACAAGGGCCTAAAGAAACCTTTCTACTTTGTCAAGTCACTTGAAGAGAAGATCTTTGCACAGCTGTGTGGCATTCCAAGCCTTAGGGACTCAACCACACAATATGTTCAGTTTCTCAGTGCAAAATCCTTCTGAGAGATGAAAATGCTACAAGTATCATGTTGACGACAGTCAAAATTATAATGGCACATGGTGTTTCTCAGAGGGTAATTTGTAAGCAGGTAAATATATCTACCTCTGGAAACAAAATGTGTCTGTTCTCATTTGTACCAAGTGTTTGTTTTGTAATTTGCTTCATAGTTAAGTACTGTAATAAAGGACTAAATACTGAGGAGGGTAAAGTTCAGTCACTGTGCATATACAACAGTAGAGCTGATTTGTATAATTACAATCTATATGCATAGCTAGTTTTTCCCCCATAGGAAAAATTTACTTTTCCACAAGTATGATTTCCTTCCGATATACTTTAAGTAGCTTTGTAATTAGTCTTAAAATGGGTTTAGTAGATTAAGTACAATCTTATGACTAGGTTTTACAATAGTAAATGTTTAGAAATGAGTGAGTGTTTGTAGATAGATACATTTGGGGGATTATAAGAGTGAGACACTTGCTCTAATATAAGTTTTTGGGGATAAATCCTGTAGCATCACTAGACTTTATTCTCCCTCACTTGAGTGCAGAAGTGTTAACCTAACAGATTTCTTGGAAGTCTGAAATGATATCAAAGTAAAAATTGTACACTACATTTTGATATAGTATCTAGACACAGTTGTTTAAAATATAGTACATATTTAGCAAATGATTTTTTTAGAATATTTAATCACAGATATGATTAGGACTAAACAGATCTGCTTCTCATTTTCATTGTATTCTATACAAATGTGGCAATCAATATTGTTTAGGAAAAAAAATGAACATTTTAATTTCCCTTGATTTATATTTGTCTTTATTCTTTGATTCCTATGAGCTTCAATTTTTATCTTCAATCATTATTGTAAACAGTACTTGTACTATAGAGGCTTTATAGGGTTTGGGTAACTCTGAATGGTTATAGGAACACATATACATTCACATGTATTTTGTCATTTATGAAATGTGTTGATAATCATAGTAATTATATAACCAGTTAGAAGCTTTGGAGTACCTACTCCCCAATATATTCCATAATGTAATGGTGAAAGAACAATGGGTAAATCAACAGCAGTCATTGAATAAAAACAAAAATGAGTCATAACATATAGTTAATTTTCTAACAATATTTTCATTTCCCATTATGTTTACACCCCTGGGTCTGAAAATCAGAGCTATTTTATGTGTGTGTTTCAAAGTACTCTGACCTTGTGTGCTATGTTTTAAACCTCTCTATAACCTACAAAAACAACAAGCCTACTTAAAACTGATTATGATATTCAAGTGGATTATTTTTCATTTCAATCACTTGCTTAAATAGCACCTCTCTGATTATAAGGCAGACTGAAAAAATCAAAACCCTTAACCCGACTATGAGCAAATGTACATAAGAGAATATTTGCTTCAATCCCTCTCACCTTCCTTCTTCCTGTGCTGAAGGCTAAACTCAAGACACTCAGAATGGTACAAGAATGTTGGCATTGCACAGAAGCATGTTAGGAAAACATTCCCAGACCCAACATAGATTTATTGAAATAAAATTTGTGTTTTGCAACAATAACTGTAGGTGAACTTTGGAATGCACTGGTCTTCAAGCTCAGTTCCTTCAGTGGCAGTGTTGCTGGGATGGCTCAGTTGTGAGCACTTACTGCTCCTGTTGAAGACCTGATCTTTATTCCCACCACCTGTATAGCAGCTCAGTCACTTTTTCCTTCAGTTCCCAGGGATTCAGTGTCCTCTTCTGCCATTTGTGTGCAGAAGCGATACAATATACTCATTCATGCTCACAGATGAACACATAAACAAAAACAAATAATATGACAAGAGAACTGTCATAATTAAAGATATTGGTCCTAAAAGGTGGAAATTATCATGATAATGACTCAAAAAAGTGGTGACTGTGTGGAAAGCTTATAACTTTAGAGAATAAGAAAATCTGAAGCAATTGGGTATTTGGTGATATTAAAACATTAAATATAAATAGCAATATTATACCTGGTAAATCACTTGCCTAGTAGTAATGTAAGGCCCAGGATTGTGGCACAACCAAAAAGAAAGTGATCAAAAAGATTTGTAAAAAATAATTATAGCCTTTGTCTTGTAGTGAGAATGCTGAAGTGTTTATTAAAGTTTGGAGATATTGGTCAGAAACTCAGGCTGAGAAGAGAAGAAGAGTATAGAGTATGATGAAATAAGATTAGACATATTAATAGTTCTTAAAATAGGTCATAATCATATGGGGTTCATAATATGATTCTACAGGATTTTATATACGATTGAAAATATCTAATCATTAGATTTGAAAATGAAATGAAATGACTTGCTGAAGAACTATATATAGTCACTTGAAAATTCAGGTTTAGTGAGGTTTGGTTCAAAATCTGTACTTGGATTCATATCTTTTCTTTAACCTATCTTCAAAATACAACCACCTTGCCCAGTACCAATTCCAATCTATCCAGTTCATTCTTTGATAAATACTATGAGAATGAACCTGGAAGAGAGAAGAAACACCATGATCGTAGACATACAAGTGTTATGAAAAAAAATAGCACAGCCATGCAGTGGTGGTGCATGCCTTTAATCCCAGCACTTGGGAGGCAGAGGCAGGTGGATTTATGAGTTTGAGGCCAGCCTTGTCTACAAAGTGAATTCCAAGATAGCCAGAGCTATACAGGGAAACCCTGTCTCAAAACAAAAAAACAGAAGACAAAAAACAAACAAACAAACAAAAAAAGAGCATTTACAGTATTTTTTTATATGTGGAAGTTAGTATATCCTAGTTTTGTAGCTAATATTTCCTCAACAGAAATCAGCATCTACAGAGATAAGGACTTGTGAAAAATCATGTAGTATACATTAAATGAACATGTAGAGAGGAGAAAAGGATGGAACATCACTCCCTCCCTCAGTGTAATACCCCAGGTACCAGCACAATGAATGCTAAATACACAATGAAGGAAAAGCCTTTAATCCAGGGATCTATGAGAGATGTTAATATGGCTTTAAGTTAGAAAATGAAACAAAACAAACAATCCAAACCACAAAGGGTGTTTTCTAAGCCATTGGTTGCTCTCCACAAACTGATGACTAGGCATTATTGCTGGAGACAATACCTCTATAACCGATTGGACATGAAGAATTCAATCTGGTGCCTACCTAGAGTTTTCTTCACATATGCACATGACTAGTGTTCAATGGTACTAGGAGGTACTCTGAAGATGACTAGAGGAGAAAGGTAAATACCAATCCAGAGCCAATACTTTTTAAATCTACAATGGTGCCCTGCCTGCAAGATACAACAGAGGTGGAAAAGCTATAGGAGATGGATTCCAAGTTGGGCCAGTCACTGGAGACAGAAACAGATGTTTACACCCAAACAATGGAGAGAAGTCAGGGACTCCTGGGGTTGAATTAGGGAGTGGCTGGAAGAAGCTGAGCAGGAGAGTGACCCCCATAGTAAGACCAGCAGTCTCAACTAACCTGGACCCCCAAAATCTCTCAGACACTGAGCTACCAACTAGGCAGCATACAAGAGTTGGTCTCAGGCTTCCAACACATATACAACAGAGGACTGCCTGGTCTGGCCTCAGTGAGAGAAGAGGTGCTTAACCTTCAAGAGACTTTGAGACCCCAAGGAGTGGGGAGACCTGGTAGGATGGGGTGAGATACGGTGACGGAGGAGATATCCTCTTGGAGAAAGGAGGGAGGAGGAATGGAATGAGGAACTGTTAGAGGGCAGACCAGGAGAGGAATAACAACTGGACTGTAAAAAAAAAAAAATGCTATGGGAGTAACCACTCTCTGGCTGGATTTAAGGGCTAATGAATGAGAGAGAACTCATATCCAACACTGCTCAGGTGGTCAGATATCAGAGACTAGATAGGCCAGGGATCTATGGGACAACCAAATACTATTGTTCTGCTGAAGGAACATAAGTCCTACTGATGTTCTGATGTACATTTATAGATTAGTGTGCCCGGCTCAGCCATCTTCGGAGAAGCTTTCTCCTGCAGCAGATGGGGACAAATGTGACTACACACAAGCAGACAAAGTACAGAAAGTGAGAGGCCTTGGAAGATTCAGTCTTAAAAGCAGTTCAGCATCCCATACCCACACAGAAAAGCCAGAATGGGAGCTTGTATCTTTATTTTCAACACTGAGGGATAAAGACAGGGACATCCTGGAGGATCTGTGGCCAAGTAGCTTTGTCGAAATGGTTTAATCCCAGTTCAGTGAGATATCTGTCTCAAAAACTAAGTTGGAGAAATGATTAGAGAAGACATCCCAATGCCAATTGTTTGACTCCATATGGGTCCCTATGAGTGAGTGCAAACGCCTACATGTGCACACGTATATCTGCAACAGTGTAAAAGCACAATAGATAGATGATGATGATGAAGATAGATAGATAGATAGATAATAGATTGATCAATGCATAGACAAATGTAGCAATAGTATGTAGAATATTGTACTTTTATACATAGTTACAAATGCAATGAAAAGCCCTAATAGGTGACTGAGGAAGAATCAAACATGAGGATAGTTTCGAATGACAACAACCTGACAGTGTGGGTATGGCCAGAAGGAAATAATTATGGATGATACCCATCTTAATTATAAGCATAAAACTACAGAGAAGATAACAACTAAATTTCATTGATTCCTATGTTAGAATCAGACACTCAACATATTTCATTGAGAAGAAGCAGAGATAGAAGAAATCACTGGAGAGAAAGTAGGCAAGTAAAGTGTCACAAATTCAACTTTCTATCTCTTGCTATGATTCCCATGATGTCTCTTTTCTCACATCTTCTTACTTGCAAAATGTAACCTTTGTTCCTTGTGGTTTTTGGTCCTTGAGTGTTTTTACCTTGAAGCCTATAACCGCCTTGTAGTCTTATTTACATTATAGCACAGGCACATTTTTCAAAAGTGCACTTGCAAATTTCTTAAATATCCACTATCCTGAGTATTCTGGAGTCTACCATTCCTTAAAAAAAAATAAAAACATTTCCAGGTTTGAAATACTTGGCATTGCCAAAAGATGTCCTCATACTCTGTGTGTTTGTATCTCTCCAGTTTGATTCAGCAATCCTGATCCTATTATTATTATTATTATTATTATTATTATTATTATTATTATTATCATCATCATCATCATCATTATTATTATTATTATTAATCATTTCATTTGTTTTCATTTCAAATTTTATCCCCCTTCTTGGCCCCCCTTCCATGAACCCTCACACCATCTTCCTCCCCTTTGCCTCTAAGAGGGTGCTCTCTTACCCACTCACCTCTCACCCATCTAATGTCCCTCTTCTCTGGGGCATCACACAGGACCACTCCTTTCCCACTGATGTTGCATGAGGCAGTCCTCTACTAAATATATATTGGGAGCCATGGTCTGGCCCATATATATTCTTTGGTTGGTGGCTTAGTTCCTGGGAGCTCTGTGGGGTCCAGTTAGGTGATACTGTCTTTCTTCCTCTGGGGTTACAGTCCCCTTCAAGTCCTTCAGTCCGTGCCCTAACTCTTCCATTGGGGTCCCTGGGCTCAGTCCAATGGTTGGCTGTGAGTATCTCCATCTGTCTTAGTCAGGTGCTGGTAAAGCCTGTCAGATGATTCAGCAGTCTTAACACTGATCTATTAAAACTCCTGAAGATTTCTGGTGTTCCAGAAGCAACCATGTAGCAGGACTGACAAAGGTCCCATTATCATGGGAAGAGGCACATAGTTTCCACAGTGAAAATAAATAATGATGCTAAGAAATGCTATGAGAGAGGAGCAAGCAGGGCAGGGTGAGTGGAAATAGTGCAGCATGTTTGTGTTACTGAGAACAATCATGTAAGTGCACATGTGTGTAACATCCATAGCTAAGGAGCTTTGGAAGTGCGATTCCTCATAAGTTTTTTTTTCTAGGCATCTCTTTCATCTACATTATAAAATATTCAATCAATCTCTGGCTATTATTTTTTCCTCCATCATTTTGTTGTCAGTTTTAACAGCTTCTGCAACTTTACGTTTCTCTCTATCCTAAAAATGATCAATGTTGATTTCCTCAGAGTTGAATTCTGGGCACATAAGATTTCCAACCTGATAACTTTCCAGGTTCCACACACTTAACAAGTAAAAATGCAAAATGACTTTCTCTTTCCTGATTCAGGTTTTTTCCCCCTTCTGGTTTAGCTATTACATGCTTGCCACCATTTTAAATCACCCCAGGTATAGCCAACTTGACTTTCTTTTCTACCTACTTAAATCAGTTTTATATTTTAAAATCTCTTCAGATTCTTTCCCAAATGCATTACTTATTCTTTATGTGCTATGTGGCATAAAAGTACATAGATGAAAGCTCGGAGTCAGCAAAGGTCTCATAAGGCACATAGAATTGATGCTTTGGTACCATGAGCGCTACGGACTATTGGATTATGTGAACAAGGCAGGATTCTGTATTAGACTGTGGTCACTCAGAGCACTATTAGAAACATTTATTAAAGACAATTTAAAATTTAAGTATCTGGTAATGGGGTATTTTGATGGGTAGATGGGATGTATTCTTAGCTTGGACCAAATAGTAAACAAACTATTATCAGATAGCTTTCTCCACTATTAGTTTGAATATCCGAAAAAAAAATGGTGTGGAGATCTGCATTTGTTTCATAATAAAGTAGAGAACCCCAATTTCCCCATAAGCTCATTTCTCTCCAAGTCATAGTTATAGTTCCTGTTTTATAGGTATTTTCAGACAATATAATTTTATGTAATATATACATGCTTTGCCACTTTTCATGTCTCTATTTCTAACAAGGCATAACAATATAAACTTAATTTCATACACATACACACACACACACACACACACACACACACACACACACACACACACATACATATACACATGGCAACTAGGAAGGTATACCCTGCAGAAACCCAGCTCTTTCTATGGAGACGTTTATACAAGCTTTCAATGGAAAACAATCCACTTCAGCAGGGACAGTTTGCCTTCCTTTTATACCATTCACTGCTAATATGCGGAATACTCAGAACTGCTTTTGCCTAAAGGGCAGTGAACCCATTTGAAGCTGTTAAGTAAATCTTAAGTCAATACTTAAATGCCCTTGTTTAAGTGACTCTGTTTGTATTGTTTTAAAAAACTGGAGGGGAATATATATGCAAATTTAACAGAGTCTCCTTCCCCAAGGCCATAGGATAAGAAGGGAGTAGGGGGACAAGTCAATGAAACTTCCAGTCTTCTCTGAGACAAGTCACTGAATGAGAACCAAGTGAGACTGTTTCCATGGATACTCAGATTCTTGTCTTTTGTATCTGAAGTTGGCCTATGAGCATTATGGGCAGGAAAACATCCAAATGTTTGTTCCCAGATTGTCTTGAAAGTGTGTAAAGGGGATCAGTGGCAAGTGCTCCTCTTCTCAGCCTGACTTCTCCACTTTCTTTTTATTTTGGGGGTATATTGAACAAGGTTACTGAGAATTAGAAATACCTATAACAGATTAATTTTGCAAGTTTCAGCTGTCCACAGAAAGTGATCTGTTCTCAAATTCCCTGTCCCCTTACCAGGAGAAAGCCTTACTGGCCCAGCATATGCAACTTCAGCCCACAGCCAAATGCCTATGTACATTTTTCCTGGATTTCACTCTGGACTCTCTGTAAATTATGAAATGTCAAGTGGACTGAGAATGTCTTTCCCAGTTTGGGCGTCAACTGAAAAGAAATCAAACTTCCCATTTTTATATGTATTTCTCCTAATGCTGAGAAATCTTCAGACCTAGACTTAGGCCTTGAGGTCAGAGAAATCTGTTCTGTGCCCCCTGAAGACTTGGTGTGCAACTAGGTTGAAGGCTGGTTGGGCAACGAGGAAGGCATTGGTAACTGTAAAAAGCTAGCTCGTGGTACTCACAAGTGAGCAGCTGGAGGTATAGGCAGAGCCTGAGCCGAAGGAGGAAGTGGCTGAAATGAAAGCACAGGATCCAAGGGGAGTCCAAGCAGCAGTGGCAGGAGCAGGGACAGTCTGTAGTTTACACCTGGATACCTAGTTTGTTATTGCAGACTGAGTCTCCTAGTGATGAGATGGTATGAGTATTTCAGGTAAATGTAAGCTTTGAGGAGATAAGTTTGGTAACTATTAGGCAGGGACACTTCAATGATGTGGACCAGTTACTTAAAACCTTCCATTCTGCTGTTTTCTTCTATTCCTGTCTTACTGGTTCTGGAACACAGGACAGATGTTTCTGACTCCAATGAAATCTTTCCTTCTGATTCTTATCACACACACAAAAAATTAAATGGAATGTTTCTAATCAGTATTTTACCTAATAGAGAATTTTATACATTTTCTTCCACAGGATTCACTTTAGACAATACCTTATTGCTATTTTCTACTATTAGCGATATAGACTACCTGCTAATAAGTCAGTTGCATACAACAGAGCAAACAAAAGTGTGTCCATACATTATATAACTAGTTCACCCCTTTCTAGTTGGAAGTGATCTAGAACTCAAGCACTTTTGAGATGTAAAAGTTTAAGAAGGATGAATATATATTGATGATAAAACTGTCATGTGACCTAAGAAGATTTACATTCTTGGCAACTTTGTTGACTCTCATTCACTTTGGGGGAATCAGGAAGGGGATGAAAGATGTTTGATTACAAATTTAAGAAAGCTCCTTGAGGATGGCAAGAGAAACTTCATGATTCTAACCCAACATGGCTTCTGAGGTCATGAATGGCCCTTTCCTCTCCATTTCCTTCCCCCCTCCTCCAGATGGCTTCCTCATTATTCCTGGAAAAATCCATTTTTCCTTTATACTTGGCAAAAAGTTAAATTTGTTATAGGTCATTTCCTTCTCTGGTTGAGGTCTAAGAAAAATGATTCCTTGGATCCTGGGGATTTGCCTTCAAGGGGAAGCCCATTAAACACTAAACTGGACTTTCATGAGAAGACCATCTGTGAGTAGACAGGAGGTAAAAGGCACAGGGTCCACCTGAATCATTCCTGCATCCTGTGGTCATAATATTTATGAGAGGAGTTTCTTTCTATAGGCACCTATTTGTCCACTTAGCAATAATGACGATACATAGAGGGTTCAAGGCTTAATTGAAATCATTAGTGAGGATTAGTTTTATCCTAATCCTCAAACATTCTTTTTTTTTCTTTTTGTTTCTCTTTTTACTTTGGGTTTATTTATTTATCTTTTAACTTTTATTGCATTATGATGAGAAAAGTTACATGATATCAGTTTATCTGAATTTGTTAACATTTAAAAACATATTTTAAGTAAATAGAATTAAATCACATTCTTGTTTCCCTTTTGTACCCCAACTCCTCCCAGAGACCCCCTTCAATACCTACAATATCTTTTTGTCTTATTTCTTAAAATTTATAAAATATTGTAACAATAAAAATAAGTATTATAAAAGTTGTTTGATATAAAACAACAATCAATTTAACAGTCTTACATAGACGCCTGTCTACAGCAATAGTGAAAATACATTTTTCTCAATATAGATTTTAAATAACTCCAAACATATTAATTGTATATTTCAAAATAATACATCACTACTAGTATTTTCTTAAATGAACATAAATATATAAAGTCTTTTTGTTTGTTTGTTTTGTATTTAGTAGAGTTAAAAATCTTGGCTCTTACTGTGGTACAAGTCCAAAATAAGAACAATTTTTAGACATTGGATTTCATTGTAATAAGGCTGTACTTCAATGACCTTCACATCACCAAAGGATTTTACATCCATCGTAGCTAAGCTGAGAGTTGACAGTTCTGCTGCACCAAGAAATGAATTGTAGGCTCAATTTTTGGATACAGACTTCCTGCTATGGTCAAAGCTATTTGACTTGAGTGAGTGACTTAATTCTCAGCCCACAGAGAACAGGTTACATTCATTTAAGAAATGGTGTATGTATTAAGATGGTCTATCCATAAAGTCATTTACCAACTGTTTCAATGAACAATGGTTCTGCTTGGAGGGTGGCACAGACATTAGGTGAGGGTAAGAATTTGGTTCATTATCTGTGATAATTTGGAAAAGCATTCATCTCAGAGAAAGAGTAACTTATAAAGTCTTCATCTTCAAACGATACAAGAGTTACAAATGTCAAGCAAAGCATTCAGTCTCACTCTTTGTTGTTGTCTTACAAGCAACCTCCCTAGTTAATCATCTATGGTCTATGTTTCTTTTGGGTATATAAATACTTCCTCAAATATTTTTAAATGAGCCTTTCACACTCATTTTCTTATTGTTTCTATGTCTATTGGATTAAATTTTTTTCCTTAATTTTTCACTAGTGACTTGCATGCATGAAAGCCAAATGCATTTGGTTTAAACTGTGCTTATTTAACAATTGGAGACCTAAAACACTAAGGGAGCTGTAATTAGGACATGACTTGCAAAGAAGGCAGCCAGGTTCTCTTTGCCTATTGGTTTAAGAAAAAATCTGTTTATGATGCATATGAACAGGAAGTCACAGTGAGTAGCTTTGTTTAACATCTATCTGTCACTTGATAGGTACTACTATAGGGAGATTGGCAGCTTCCTGACATTTAAGCAGGAGTCGCTATGACTATCAAAGCCAGCTTTCAGACTAAAACAATGTTCCAATAACTGGGGAGGCACACGCTGTACACATCAGAGGGATTTTACTCTCTCTCTCCCTCCTTTCTTTTTAAAATAAGAGGCTTCATGATCCATCTGAGATGCTTAGTTTATGAAGTTTGAAATTTTCCATTGCCCTTTGTTCTGTTTTTGTAAGCATTCCAATATTATACATAATTATAGTATATTTCAAAGGATATGTTCTTTGGGGGAAAAACAAAAATAATAGGAAAGCATTTTCTATTCTACTAAGAAAGGTCTAGGCATTTCATTTTTGAAGCTGACATGAAAATATGCACAGGAATGATATCTTCATTGGATTTAACTTAAAGGTTGTTTTAGGGTAGCTTGAATCTTAAACCTTTGTGATTGAGAGTCCATGAAATTTTATCATATTTGAGTAGCAAATGAAATAATTCATTTCATGGTTTGTGATTAAAATGATCAGCACCCACATTCCCAGGAGCAGCTGTTAATTGAAGATTAATTTGTAAAGGATAGAACACATATCAGCTTATTCAGATCAAAGACACAGATGGAAAAATATCTGAAATGTTAAATTGTCAATAGGTGGAATTTTTTTCATATTAAAACAACAACATTCCTGTCATTTAGACAATTTATATAAAGTGGAAGTTACCCAGAATTATCTATAAAGGACTTAAAAATTGTATATGTAATTAACCATTTTATAGGAAGTAAATTTTAGGGACATTATAATTAAACTTAGTCCATTTGAATAGGACAAAAAAATCTGTGTGGGCTGGTGTGTGTGTGTGTGTGTGTGTGTGTGTCTGTTTATTCTTGATGAGTGTGTGTACTTGTGCATGTAAGTATATTCCTGTGGGTGGGTGTGTATGTATATGTACTGGTTGTGTATATGTAGGTCATAGCTTAATTTTACATGTCTTTTTTTGATTGCTCCCTACCTCATTGGTTAAGACAGGCTCAATAATTTAGTCTATTCTTAGTAGAATAGAAAATGCTCCACTATTATTTTTGTTTTCCCCCCAAAGACCATATCCTTTGAAATACACTATAATTATGTATAATACTGAAATGCTTACAAAAACAGAACAAAGGGCAATGATTAATTCATCCAGACTTGCTAGCCAGAGAGCTGCCTGTCTCCACTGCCCCAAAGGGGTTATGGACTCTTGGCATCTTTCTAACTTTTACATGTTTCAGAGAATCTGAATTTAGGCCAGTCCTCATGCACATACATTCAGCAATAACTTTACCAATTGAGTTGTCTCTCAACTCATTTTTAAGATGAAAATTATGAATAACGATGGCAAAGTCCTGTATTCTAATTGAAAACATACACAATTAGAAATCACTAAGGAAATGATAGTTCCAAAGTGACTTCCTTGGAAAGATCCAAAGAGGACTCAACATTTCCCCATGACATTCTTCCTTTACAAAAATAAAACATTAGACTTTAAAAAAACAACAACAAAACAAAACAAAACAAAACAAACAAACAAACAAAAAACCAGTGAGGAATGTGTACATTTTCCTCGGCTGAAAACACGAAATAGTTTATTCTCCTGAAAGATGAACTGTGGCCCTTACCTTCAGGTTTTCTTCATTTTAAGTTAGTGACCTCATCCACACTAACATTGGTGACCTGTTGCTTCTATGATAGCTATGTATAATACCCATTTGGTCCTGCTTCCCAGCATGCACTAAGCAAGTGTATAGAGATGCCTACAAATTTCCCATGCTTAATTTGTCTTCATTCTGAATCTCTCAGTTCTAAAGCTCATTTTCTCATTCAAATACTTTTTAAATTTTAAAATTACAGCTCTGTTTATGTGTGTATGTGTGTGTGTGTGTGCATGCACGCGTTCACATGCATATGGAGATCAGAGGACAGCTTGTAGGAGTCGGTTTTCTACTTCCGGCATGAGGTTCCCAGGTATTTTAACAAACTCAGGTTGTCAGGCTTGCTGGTAAGCTTCACTATCCACTGAGCCACTCCACTGTCTGTCGCTGTGTACACACTCGCATGCTCTCAGGGCCCTTCCCTATGGAACATTCCTAATATGTCATAGACTATTAATTTTCTCTAATATTGACTGTTTGACATAACAAATTTTAGGGATTATATCACATCAGTCATTAATAATGATAGTTTGTGTGAGTACTGTCAGTACTCAGCACCTATTTTATCTTAGTTTCACTCTACATATACCTCATGATAGTCCTGAAGCCCTAGGTGAAGTACATGTTGGTCAAAGTAATTCCATTACAGAGATGGCATAGTCTCCAACTCTAAATGTTCATCACTTTGCACTTAGGACTTAGTCTTTCTTCCATAAGATCTTTTACTTGAATCATCTACATCATTTTTTACTTTTTTTGATCATTTTCCCCCGTATACTTTATTTACTTTTCCTGTGCCCATATTCTCCATATCACAGATCTTTATCATGCTGTTTTACCTCCATATATACAAATGCAACCCAAACTTTGTGTCACATAAGTTATATAATTGACTTTTTATTTACAAAATCATTTATAGACCATATGCTTTACAGATAGTACCTTTCTATGCAATGGATGATTGAGAGTCACAGTGATAATGCCTGTATCTCCAATGTGTACATCATTTGTAGAGAAAGTACCAAACATAATAGTGTGAGTCATGAAGAAGGAAGATGAGATTAACATGCACCAATCACTTCCAGGTCATTGCTAATGCTCTAGACCATTCTAGCCATTCTCAGCATCCAGGGACCAAACAACCCTTTCATGTGGGCCATATAAGATCATCTGCATATCAGATATCTATATTACTACTCATAACAGTAGCAAAACAACAGTTATAAGGTAGCACTAAAAATACACTTATGGTTGGGGACACCATGACACGAAGAACTGTATTAAGGGGTTGGAGAATTAGGAAGGATGAGAACCAATGCTCTAGACACCCTGTACAATCAAGGTATATACCCCTGAACCATTGGGAAAGACTGATATTGGGAAGATCTGCCACTCATGTTCCTCTTTACATAGCTAGCAAGCAGCATGTTGGTCTTTGTAAACCTGGCAGTTCATGTGTTCAGATGTAATGAAATCTATGCCATCCTTCTTGCTCTCCATTGAATTCTTACTGTATTTTGTTTTGTGGCATAAATTATACATGATGATTTTCTTATACTTATTTTAAATATATTAATATATGTCTAAAAATGTTACATTGAAGTAAGTATTCAGGAATAGAATCATCTACATGATAAAATACAAAACAAACAAGCAAACAAAACAAGAAACCAAACTTCTCCTTAAGGGACTCCCAAACTGTTATGGAGAAAGAGAAGTAAGAGTACTTGACCAGCCAGTGTAATTAGGGTTCTGTTGGGTAGATGCCCATGTACTGGAATGCCAAAATTCTTGTACTCCAATTTCTTCTTAATGGTTTGCCTTGCTGCAAGACCTAACCTTTCCACATCTAGATGTGCTTTGGCATTTACTGAGAACAGTAGGGGCAGCTAGTTGTCCCATATAGAAGAAGGAGAGGCACTCCCTAGTAAAGGACTGATTAGAATGTTAAGCTATGAGCAGCCTTGGGCTGGGAGGTGGCTCAGCTGATAATGTTCCTCATACTTAAGAACAACAACCTGAAGTTTTGATCTGCAGGACCTCTTTAAAAAGTTCGAGTATGGTCATGCATGTCTGTAACCCTGGCACTGGGAGTGAAGTGGGGATGGACATGGGCAGAGTCCCAGAGATGGATGGACAGCTGGCTGGTGAGCTTTTCTAGGCAAACAGTTAATGCCCAGTTCAGTGAGAGATTCTGTCTCAGAAGATAAGGAGGAATATGCTAATAAAAGAGTGAGGAAGATATCAGATGTGGAGCTCTGTCCTTCACATCCACATACATGAATATACATACATGTATAAGAACATATACATAACAAACATGTGCATATATACATATGCACACAAAAAGTATGAACAGCAAATCAAGAGGAAGAAGTGTATGCCAGGGAGAAGGGAAGTTCTAAACACAGAGTAATGAACAGAATGTATTCAATGAATAACCTAAAATCTAGGCACTCACTAGAAAATGAAAACAGAAAGGTTGCCAAATCATCTTATGTCATTCTAGGGTACCTGATTCTCAGAAGCTCTAAAGTATAGATGCTTTGGCATGGCACGGCCCAAGACTCCTTAAATCAGGAACTCAGGGGAGTAGGGTGCAGAGGAAAATCAGGTAGCAGAGACCTTTAAAAGCTTACCGAGGCCGGGCAGTGGTGGAGCACACCTTTAATTCCAGCACTTGGGAGGCAGAGGCAGGCGGATTTCTGAATTCGAGGCCAGCCTGGTCTACAGAGTGAGTTCCAGGACAGCCAGGGCTATACAGAGAAACCCTGTCTCGAAAAACAAAACAAAACAAAACAACAACAAAAAAACAACAACAAATAATAATAAATAAAAATAAATAAATAAATAAAAGCTCACCTGTGTGAGTTTAATGTGCAGTCATGGTTAAGAATCGTTGCTGCAGGCATAGCGGATAGGTTTAGAAAGCAAGATCCATGAGGAAACTTGTGCTCCAGACCATGAATTCTGGCAACTGTGCAGGAAATAAACGGAAGTGTGTTACAAAAGAATGGATGGAGGCACACAGGCCACACAATCCACACATGGCACTGTATGTTCTTAAAATGACTTTTATGCCTTGGTGGCTTTATGCTAATTAGCTTGTAAACACATTGTCTAGAGGGTTCTCATTATGTTGTTTTTCCTCAAACATCTTGTCTAGGGCAGTGTATCCAACAATACTTGCTGAATCAAAGTAGTTTACAGTGAGACGGAGGTTACCATGGATGAAAATTAAACTGAAGAACATATTTTTAAAAGTATAATTTTCAACTGTAACAAGGATACTTAGGAAATGTTTGGCAGCAAGAGATGACATTGGACTTTCAAAATACATCCTCTGTCATTCCTAAGATATGTACTCCTCTTATTAACCTATGTATTGCTTCTTTGATATTGTTCACATAGTCCATAGTATTCTCTCTATTTATTTAGGAAAACTGAGGCATACAATATCTTAATTATCTATCTGCGTCATTAAAAGCTCATGATCGAACTTATTTAAGACTGCTCAGCCGAGGAAGCATAGGGTACATCTTTAATCCTAGAAGCAAAGGCAGAGGCAGAGGCAGAGGGAGAGGTAGAGACAGAGGCAGGAGTTAGAGTTCCAGGCTAAATGGTGTACAAAGTAAGTTTCAGGACAACCAGGGCTACACAGAGAAACTATCTCTCCAAAAGAAAAAAAGTCAACAAAACAAAACAGGACTGCCTATATTCCTCAATGAGTTTCTAGCTGCTGAGCCTTTCAGTGACACCATGATGTCTGACCATACTTGACAAAAATACTTGTCCAAATTTCTGATCATTCTCTTGGACCGAAGCTCAAGATACAATGAAGTCGCAGAGAATAATTTGGAGATTTTTCAATCAATTTGGTAAAAATTGCCTTGGCTTATCTAATGTTTCACTCTCCCTGATCAAGTAATGGACTTATATTCTCCCTACAATGTGTATATATGATTGCCTTTTCTGCCTTTGTCCTTCCTTGCTCCATGTGTGTAATCTTTATCTTTATATCTACCTTTATAACTTAGCACACAGAATATAAAAACAACTAACAAAATCAAGACAGCAAATCATAATACCAAAAATATCCATTCATACCTTTGTCTTGAAAGCACTGCAGTGCAAGGACAGAAACAAAAGAAAAGATTGTACTGATGATTTTTGCACAATGATGTTGCCATTTGCGAAATGTATAAACCTTCCATCTTCTCCTCCATCTGAGAGGCAAATCTGTAGGCACACAGTATGGGCTCCTCATCTACTGCAATTTCTCTAGACAAAGCATCATAGGTGAGGATATACTTTCTTATATTCATCTGTATTTATATGATAAATAAGTTTATATGGGAAAATAATTGTTTTAAAATTATATTTTATTCATCCTTTAAATTGCATGATTAATAGTTCCATGCTTATCGGATGGCAATAAAACCCCACATCATTTAGAAAACAAGATATTTAAGCATCTTACTATACGGTTTTGCTAACTGTATAATTATTCCTATGAAATCTATGTAAATCTTGGAAGAAGCCTTATATACTTACTCTTTAAGAATCTCTTTTATGCCTCCCAACCTCTTAGCTTCTTGTCTTTACTCTCACCTCTTGCTCCCTCTCTTCCCCTCCCTTCCCCCTCTTTCCATGTGGCCATGGCCAGTCTCTACATTTCTTCTCTCTTTCTCCCTCTCTCTCTCTCTTCTACAATAAAGTGCCTTAAGACCAAAAAAAAGAAATCTCTTTTATAAATTAAAAGTCTAGGGCTATCTTCTTGATATCCATAAATTATTTAACACTAACTTTCAAAATATGGTTTCATTTTGGTTTTGACTACTTATATATGTCACAATATATAGCATTTTCATTATGTTTGCAGTTTTTTACTATGATTTGAAGGACATAAATATAAATATGTGTTTCCTAAATATTACTGTAGTGGGTATGTGTTATGATTAGTAGAGTTCCTCTGATCTGGAATGTGGTTTGATCTGAACATAGCTCTTGTTGGGTGGCATTATGACATTATGATACTAGCTTTAATTTTCAATTATCTGGTAAAGACAACTAAAAGAAAAGTCTTTTAATATATAGGCTTTGGAACCAAAAAATATTCAGCTTTGTAATCTACTGAAAATATTTATTTTAGAATCATCAAATAAAAAACTTGATATTCATTGGAATTTACATAATTTGAAAAGTTTTGCCATTTATTATTTTGAATTTCTGTATTTTTTCATAAGTTTTGTTAGGTGAATTTTCTATTTTATTATTAATGATTTATTTTCAAACTTATTGTAGAATTTGCTACTGGTGTAGAAAATAACAACAACAACAACAATAATAATAATAATAATATGAGTGCTATGTACACTAGATAGTATACTATTAAGTTTCATTAACTTAATAATGTGTTTTACTTTCTACATGGACAATCATATAGCTGTAAGTAATAAGAATTTTTCTTTCTTCCAATGTTACATTCTTTATTTCTTTGTCTAATCTTAGGCACATTACTGAAAGAAGACTTATCTAGTTCTCAAAGACAAAGGATATGTTTTAACATTTCACCTCGAGAACTGTTTGTAGACATTAATTTATAAGATATCCATGTCTACATACAGTTACAGATATAGTTGTAACTGTATGTAGACATGGATATTTTATTAATAGAGTTGTATTCTAAAAAAACAAAAAACAAAAATCCCACAAAAAACAGTGACTACATAATGAATTCTATTAAAATTTTTCCTACATGTATTAAATTATTCCATCATTTTTATTTGCCAACTGTCATATTATAATTTTAATTACTGGCTTCTACATGTTGAAACAATCCCTCCTTCTTCAATCAGAAGCCATGATCACCTTATTATTGACTGACATAATTTTGCTGTGATTAAATTGCTTTCTGAGCAATTCTTACTCAAATTGTGTATCAATGCCTTTCATTTAATCTTGAACAATAGGTCCCTTAGTGATAGTTATGATGAAATTATGAATTTTAAGTGCATTGAGTTTTATTGTGAATATTTATTTCTACTTTACTACACTTTTCGTCCTCAGAAGTATAATCGTAAAGTGCTATTTATCTATGTTTCACTCTTTAAAATAGTGTGTGTTCATTGAAACTATTCATATTCTTGATTTATTGATATTGATCTGTCTTAGCTGTCTGAAGTACAATTAGTTCACATGTTGATGGATGATTTTTTTTTCCTCTTTTAAGACCTTGTGTGCTGCTGCACAGAAGTGGCATATGCCTTTAATTCCAGCATTTGGCAAGCAGAGGCAGGCAGATTTCTGAGTTCCAGGACAGCCTGGTTTACAGAGTGAGTTCAAGGACAGCCAGGGCTACACAGAGAAACCGTGTCTCAAAAAAACCAAATAAATAAATAAATAAATAAATAAATAAATAAATAAATAAAAAGACCCTGTGTGCTTAAAATATATCTACTGTTGATTGGCCAACTGTTTTGTTTTTGTTTTGTTGTTTTGTTTTATTTTAGACTTAGCTAATCCTACTAAAAAATATGAGGCCATAGCTCTCTAGAAATATGACAGATACAATGTATGGAGTTGACTGGATTCTAATTCTTTATCAACTAAACTTCTTTGCATCCAAATGCTCACAGAGTATTTTCATTGAAATTGAAAAGATGACCCGGATTCATCATCTGTTGCATTTTCTTGAAAAGTGGTGAGTGCTTAACACTATCTTTATTGTTTATGCTTATGTCCTAATTTTTAGGTTTTATGATAAATATTCAATTTTCTTTACATGTTTCTAAAATATTATTGTATTGCTTCTTCAGGCATTTCCTGTCTGTTGACATTTCCAGCTTATCCTTGTGAAGGCATAGGCTTTCAGGCTAGTTTCATGTTTTAACTATCTACACCTACTGTAATTTCTCATGGTTTTTTTTTTCTTTTTCAGTTATTTCTCTTTTACATTTTTGGTAATGTTTAGCCATTTATTTTCCATCATTAACATATTTTTGCAATTCTACTTATTGTTATTTTATACATTAAACATTGCTGTATGTTTGTCATGACTTCCTAAATCTGAGTCATTTTCATGTGACGATAATTTTTCAAAAATCAAAGTCTTATTCCCCACATTTCCCAGTCTCTGATAATAATCATAAATACTTATTTGATATGGTTGATATAATCGTTGAGTCACATAACCTACATAAAGTTTTGCATTACATCTCTATGAGGTTTAGTGCCAAATTTAATTTTAAATATTAATATTTTTATTTTTATTAGATATATAAAAACTATTCTGTTATAAGGAGTAATGTATGAATTTGTCTTTATGGTTTTATTTTACCATAAGTAAGATAATAATAATTATACAATTAACATATATATAAACATATAAAATAATAATAAAATAATTATCACTATAATATACAGGTCTCTTAATGTTAGATTAGATATTATTATTAAGTGTACAATTTGTTGGCTATCAATATCTTTATCTTTTCTGATTTATTATATTTTGAAAATATCAATAACTTTCAATTCAAAGTAGTGCTTCAAGTTATTATGTATCTGAAGGAGTTAGGTGATTAAGTAGGTGACTTAAATGTATGCAGGCTACAGCTGGATAAAAGGACTACTTCACAGACTTACATTTAGTGACAGGAAACTAAACTTCATCTTGTTTAATCTGCTTCTGTCTCAGTTTTCTGTTGCATGCAGATATACTCAAACTTTATTTGACTCAGTTCCAAGAACCCTGAAAGCTCTGTGGAAAATTATTCCCTGGTTGAGACTATTGATGCGCAGTTACAATCTCAGCACTCAGAAGACTGAAACAAAGGATGGAGAATCTGGGCTCTAGTAAGAACATTTTTTTAAAAAGGGGGGTTAAAATAGCTTGGAGAACTATAATTTAGTTGTAGACTATGGTAGAAGTGTAGGCCAGTGTCTCTACCTCTCAGCATGTATTTATTACTTGGTCAATATTCTTTCAATCTTAAAAGCATGGATTTCATACTTATTTTTCAGACACACAATATCAATTTAGACTCTAAATCAAAGAATTGTTTTTAAAATATAAAGTAATGAATACTACAAGTAAAGAGAGGGAGATAGATTAGTCTCAGATTAACATCTGGAGGGTGAAACAGGAGATCAGGCTGACCCAAGAGTGGTATTCCGTGTGTTTGTTAGTTCTAAGTCATATCACATCATTACCTTTCATTACAAGTTGGTCTGAAATGCTATTTTCCTTTGGGATAAATGTAGTGCTTTTATGGCGTTCCCTCTAGCAATTGCAAATGAGCAGATGCATCACAGTAGTGCTTGGCTTTCTAACCATAAGGGGCATCATTGAGAATCTTTTCCACAGAATGATGATTATGCTAGTTTCCTCTACACATCTGAACATTCCAAGACTTGAAATGTGTATTTCATCCTCAGCCAACACTCTGCTTATATGTAGTATGTGCTGTCAGTCTCTGACTGGGCTGTACTCCTTTAAATTAAATCCTGTAAAGGATGCTATATTTTTAATAAACCAGAGAAATACCATTTTAAGAAAAAAGTTACTACTGAGTATTTCAAGATAAACTCTTATCATATATCCTAAAATATTTGGAGACTCCCTCCTCCTAGAAGTTTGGTTCCAGAGGGCAGAGTTCTCCTACCAGGAGCCACTACAAACATTCCATTGAACTGGAAGCTTAGACTTCCCCCTGGTCATTTTGGGCTTCTAATGCCCTTAAACCAACAGGCTAAGAAAGGAATAACAGTGTTAGAAAGAGTGATAGATCCAGATTACCATGGAGAAATCAAATTGCCTTTTCACAATGGAGGTAAGCAGGATTATGTCTGGAGTGCAGGAGATCCCTTAGGACATCTCTTAGTACTTCCATGTCCTGTGATTAAAGTCAATGGGAAATTACAACAGCCTAATCCAAGCAGGATGACAAAGGATGCAGACCCATCAGGAATGAAGGTATGGGTCAGTCCTCCAGGAAAAGAGCCAAGATCTGCTGAGGTACTTGCTGAGAGGGAAGGAAAT
This sequence comes from Mastomys coucha, assembly GCF_008632895.1. Taxonomy (NCBI): domain Eukaryota; kingdom Metazoa; phylum Chordata; class Mammalia; order Rodentia; family Muridae; genus Mastomys; species Mastomys coucha. The sequence goes on from NW_022196910.1 coordinate 36,377,545, forward strand.
ACAGAATGGGTAGTAAAGGAAGGTAGTTATAAATATACCAGCTAAGGCCATGTATCAGTTGCAGAAATGATGATTATAAAGTAATATGAATGCTTCTATATTATTTTGTTAAGAATACATTTTTCTTTCTTCCAATTTCTTTAACATCAATTGGTATTAGAGTTGAGACACTAAAAGAACGTTCCCAAGGGACAGTGCCCCATTGTAAATTAACAAATGTGCTTGAGATTATACGAGGATATAGGTGTATTCATGATTTTGTTATTGTTTCATGTGGACATGAGATATTATTTGTGTCAAGTTGACAAGGGGTGGACTGTAGTGGCTATTCTTGGTTGTCAACTTGACAATATCTGAAATGAACTACAATTCAGAATTAGAGGGCTCAACTGTGGCCCTAATCTGGAGGCTGAGAGATACAAGTTTCTGACATGAATCTTGGCATGGAGATCTTGAGGCATAGTGGCTATGAATCCCAGAAGATTATGATAGGAAGATCTACGAGTTTAAGGTCATCTGGGGTTAAAGGTATGGTGGCACACACCTTTAATCTGGGCCACACCTTTTTACTGGAGACCTACATAAGGACATTGGAAGAAGGAAGACTTGTTCTGCTTTGCCTGCTTGCCTTGTGGGACTGAGCAACTCCTAGATCCTTGGACTCCCACTCACAACTGCTGCTGACCTTTTGTGTGAGTTGGACTACAGACTGTAAGTCACCAATAAATTCTTTTACTACATAGAGACTACCATAAGTTCTATGACTCTGGAGAACCCTGACTAATGCACTTCTGAACTTTGCATTCTATTAGGAGATGCAGACTATTTTATTAACTTCATTTTTATAAAAGTGAATGGGTGAAGGAAGACTAGCATTAAAATAAACTACTAGAGGGTAATGGTAGGATATAGTTGCTATGAAGGATGAAACGGGAAACTAAAAAGGCAAGACTTACTTATAGAGTGTGAAGGGAGAACAACACAAAGAGACACAAAGAAGGAGGGATAAATAATGCAGAGAATGTTTGCAAAGGCCAAAGGAAATTATATTATTTTATGTTTCTTTTAAATTTCATGATATATATGCACATATATACTATATAGGCACCTATACAGACAGATATGTATATTAATTAAAGTTATGCCTCATGGGGTGGTAATGCTCCCCTGAAAAACCAGAGAGAATCTAACAAATCCCCAATGCCAAGGATGGGGAAATTTATCATGATTTTTTGATCAGGGGACTCTCCAAGAACCCCAAGACTTTTCCCTTTCCCAAACCACCCCAAGACTGCCTTACATAAAAATAAATTAAGGTCCTATTACAGCAGAAACCACACAGTTTAAACAGAAGACTTAAAGAAACTGATCTGGGTCTGATCTAGAAGTTTCCTTTCTGAGGATTCTTATATTATCATAGGAGCTGTGCAAGGAGAAACATAACTATTATATCTAACTCTAACACCTATGAACAACAACAGTGCATAGCATAGCAAGTCATTTTGAAAGGCTCAAGAGAGATATATATCTTAACCTGTAGCTGTCCATTTCAACTTAAGCCCACCCAATAGAAAGAAATTCATGCCTACCACTGTAAACATAACCAACTGCCATTGTCTTGGAAAGCCCTACACTGTCTAGAGGAGAACCTGCCACTGCCACTTGCCTAAACCAGTATAATTTCTAACTTGATTCTAAATGCTTATCCACATATCCACAGATACCCTCATATCCATAGCTCTAACCATTTATCAAAGAAGTTTCTTTTTGCAGCAGGAGAGCATTACAGAAAATCACAGTTTGTCAAAATGCAGAGTTAAAGTGACCACAGGGAGGCCCACACTCAATTAATAAATTTATAATACAATGCTTACCGAGGTCTGGGGAACATCGTAGAAGAGGAGAAAGGAAGGTTGATAGAACTAGAGGGCTAAAATATCTGCTGCAAGATAGTCTCTTATTTTAAAAAAGGAAAAAGTAGAGGCTTTATAGATAAGGGGTAGATTTGGGCAAACTGGGGGAGAGTAGGAGTGAATATAATTGATATTGTAAGAAATGATCAAAGAACTAATAAAAATGTTATATTATCAAAGAAATAACTGCCCGACCAGCAAAACAGAACCAAAACAAAACATCATTACTTAGGAAACAGTTATATTCTAAAAATTATGTTATTCTTTATAAATTGATTCCTAAAATAATATTATATTAGTGATCATTGTTCCCTACAACAACTTCTTTGGTGACAGAATAGACATATTACAAAGATTTATGAATCAGAATTTGGATACATTCAGGTATAGGGGAAATTATTCTCTCCTGATGCTATTTGACAGCTTCATTTCATGCTCAATCCTCTCTTCCACATATGCATCTGGTTTAATATTATTTGACTTGTCATTTTATTAAAGAGTATCAAATGGTTCACTAAAAAATAGGGATACTAGAGAAATGCTCACCAGTAGACACCAAAGGAGTCAAAGCTCACATTGGATTCACCCACAGCAACTGCTCCCTCTCCATAGCTGGCAGACTCCATCAAACTTACCAGTCCCTATCCTTACAATAACAAGGCATACATTTTAACATCATGTCACAACCTCAATGCAGCTTTGTGTTAGGAAGACTACTGCATTTTCAAGTCCTTTAGTCATGTGATTAATAGTTACCAATGGTATGTGAGAGGGCTTAATGAAAATACTGGCTTGCATGTATCTGGAATATTCAATGTCCAGGTATCCTACTGTACCCAGGAAAATGTGAATTATGTAAATACCCAAACTAGGACTAGCATAGAACCATGTTTCTACACATCTAACCCAATCAGGTGAAACTCAGTTAATCTGCTGTTTGATATGAAGACTAGATATGTTAGCTAGATGCAACTGAGAATTTTCTGAGTAGTCATTATTTTCTAAAAGCCTGTTTCACACAAGAAAGTAATGAGTCCAATAACATTTGATATATATACTCACCATTATGGATACAAATAACAGCATATGACTTAAATTTAATAATTTTCTCCCCAAAAAACTCTTAGGTTAAAAGTGTCATTAAATGCCAAATTAGTTATCAAGTATTACAATTTAATATTCTGCCTTCTGTTTTATGATGTGGATGATTTTGTTTTTTTTGTAAATTCCTATTACTACAGATGAAAAGAACACTATGCAGCGGGTAAACTATAACAATAAAAATGAGGTGATAGGGAACCCAAGAAATATCCATGACTAGCAGGAATTTTAATCCAGCAACGTGGATGCTCTGGCAAGTGATCACATCCAAAGATATGATCCAGCTGGAAAAGAGATATATCATTTGTACACACTTTTAATCATCGCAAACAATGTAGGTAAGGTTAGTTTATAGAAGAAAACATCTACATTTGAAATCAATGTCTAATTGAAGGGCAGACAAACTGATAAATCAGAGAAAGATTTGAAAGAGTCAGAGGTAGGCTATGCCTAGAGACAGGAAAGATGAGCTAAGAAGGATACGTTTGTTCAGAAAGAAGTCTCCAAGATGACAAGTATAACTGGTGAACAAAAGTTACATTTACACATAATAATAGTATAACAAAAGATAAAGGCATAGGAAAAAAGACTGAATCCTAATTAGGCAAATAAATGTCCATGGTACAATATTTCCAAAGGAGTTTCCATTGTAAGCTTAATAGCAATATAATGGCTCAATATTTATTCTTAAAGTCTGGGAAACAATGAATTTCCAAAAAGAAAAACCAACATTTCTGTCAGTTCTTCTCTTAACCTTAAATTATTGATATATTTTGTGATAATTTTCAAAGTAAAAGAATAAACAGTATACCTTATGTCCTTATTTGATGCACAGGAGTTGTTTTACAGAGCATTTCATAGGCGATTTGTTCCTTTAACAAACACTGAGAACTGCTGTTAAAAGAAGTCAAAATATTTTTTGAATACAAGAAAACAGTAACCAACTGTGTTTTCCAGATGTGTTTAGAAGAGCATATGCATATAAGAGAAATCTAGATAGGGAGGAAGAAATTCTTCTGGAAAAGTATTCAAGAATGAGTTAAGAATTTCAGTACACACACTAATGCATAGTAACAGGCTTAGTTGTTTACTAGTTCTGTGTACCACAAACATGGGTGAAGAAGGTGGTAAGGCAGGGAGACAGTCAATAATACGAAATGCATGCTTTGTGTCTGCATAATCTACCTCTATATAATCTTCAATTCCCCTTAAAACAAAGAAAATTGAATACAGAGACACTGAATCATTAACCTAAAATTAAGAGTTAGTAAAGTGCAAACTGAGATCAAAGCCCCAGCTTTCCTGTTGCTCTAGAGATTCTCCCAAACATTCCATCCTGACTGCAGTTTCCCTTCCCCTCCTCCCAGCTCCCCCTGTACCTCCCTTTTCCTCTAGATTCGCTCCTCCTCTGTTTCCCATCAGAAAAGAGTCACAGGTAAATGACTTCCAAAGTACACTTTACCAGTCTCCATCCAGAGAATAAAGCTTACTTATACCATTTGAATTTGTATATACATTATAATGGTGTATTTAAAATTCTGAAAAATTATAGTTTCCTGTGTTTATAAATAAAATACTTCATTTCTAAAATGTATAATCTACTATTTTAGTTTGTTTTTAAATTCAGGACACAAAATAACAAATTTCATTATTGTGGGATTTTTTTTTTCCTATCAAAAAGTACTATCAAAGACTAATTATCCATAAACCTCTCATCATCTTGTAAAACTCTTTTGTTTGCACCAGTTTGCCAAACCTCTGGAGGTTCCTGAGACTAGAGTGTGTTACAACACTTTTCTTGAATGCAAATTACAAATTAGCCAAACATCAGATTATGATATTGATTTCTTATGCATTGGTTACATTTGCCACCTGAATTAGAATAAAATCAAACTGAATTTTTCTCCCCAGTATGCTGGCTCACCAAAATGACAAAATGACATTGACTTGGCAATTTTCTCACTTTGTTCCTGTAGGGGTGTGTGTGTGTGTGTGTGTGTGTGTGTGTGTGCTTTGTTTTCATGTGTGTGTGTATGTGTGTATGAAGGTGTATGTGTATATTTGTGAGTGTGGTATTTGTGTGTGTGCATATTTGGTATGTATGTGTATGAATATGTGTGTGTGTTTGAGTGTGTGTGTGTGTGTGTGTGTGTGTGAGAGAGAGAGAGAGAGAGAGAGAGAGAGAGAGAGAGAGAGAGAGAGAGAGAGAGAAGGAAGATTGAAAATATTCTTTTCAATAACCATAACCTACCTATGAAGTTTGACTATTGTATTTACTTTGAACTATTGTATTTACATGCCTTGCTAGAAGAATCTGAACTTACACATATAAGGAATAGAAAGAAAAGGGGCAAATTTAAGTAAAAAGAAAACCAGAAATAGCATCCCTAACAATATATATACTTACTAATGAACTAATCAGAGGGCACAGGGAACAGTAATCTATAGAAATTGAAATAGGTATTAATGCAGAACAGTTCCACTCTTCCAGTTGCACTTGATCACAGAGCCATCAAGGAGCTCTTCATTATAGGAAAAATAGGTTTCAGCAGAGAGATAATAAATTCAGGAAGTAGGAATCTTACTTTTTAAGTGTGAAAATTAGTAGACTGAAGCATATGTTGGCATGACAAGACTTACAGTATTCAGCCTAGCAAATGAACAACTAAATACTCTTGAATTCAATGTTTTATTGCTACTATTTAAGAATACATTTAGTTTATTTTGTTTCTTAAATTGAAGACAAGTCTACCAAGACCCTTGTTTTTGTTTTATGAACTTAGGACCATGGGTTTGTCTCTCTGCTGCAGTTATAGAGAAATATGAAGCTTTGTTATTGTATTTACTTTGATTCATAGATAATCTGAGACTCATGAGATAATCTGAGAATCTTGTAAGCCATTCTGGCTTCTTATTGCTAACACACTGATTTCAGCTGTTGGCACTTATAAACTAGGGCACTCATAATCCATTGGATACTTTAATTATTCTAATTTTATAGATAACATATATTTCTGTTTGACTTTATATTCAAGTGAATTTGAATTTTATATATTGGTTTAAAAATGAGAAAATATTTTTTCATATTTTGATGTCTAGTTTTCAATTCACAAATCTGTTGAATTGACTCCACAATTAAAAACTGTAACTTCCTTCCACAAAATGATGTCAATTCACTTGAGTTTGGAGCTTGACTTCTTGTAGAGTGTGAAGCTTCTACTTGTATTGTATCAGAGGTTTCCCAGATTGATTGCCAAACCATTTCTCTTTCCTATCAGATTGGCAGATACATCTTCTCAGCTATGCTTAAGGTTATGTGGCTTAAGCAGATGATCACATTTAGAATGGCACTATGATGAGAGAAGATGCTCAAAGACCTTGTAGAATGTTCCTCCTTCATTTTCTGTTGGGAGCTAAAGTGCCTTGTGATGTCAGCAATCTGAGGAAGCCAAGGAAGTTGTGTCTTAAGTTGAGATTGTACAATGGTGTATGTTCCATATACCTTAGTACAGACTGGCCTGTTGTCACTTGCACAAAGTGAATTTCCTTGTAAATAGTTGTTCTTCCCTTTTCAATTTTGAAGATAACTTGCTGTTGGAGATAAATGTAAATAATCACATGTTCTTGTCTTATGTTTTTAGTTAATTTCATAAATTCAGTCTACAAATTCTACTTCTTACTATTGGGCAGGATTTGGTACACGTGCTTAAAGGCAAAGGAATGAGGAAGTGGAATAGAGAATGAGAGGGGGCCCTTGGTATGGAGTTAGATGTCAGAAACATATGGGCATATGATATGAGAACAGTGAATGACCTGTGAGACATTATGCTATAGGGTATTTTTTTTTTCATTTTTGTATGTGCATTTGTGGGTGGTTACTCGCACATGTACATGCATCTGTAGGGTCCAGGGGTCCATGTCAGGGACCGTCCTTAATAGTTCAGCACCTCATTTACTGAGATAGAGTCTCTCCCTAAATTTAGAGCTCTTCAATTCCGTTAGACTAGCTGGCCAGAAAGTCACAGACAGACAATCTTTTTTTTTTAACCTTCCCAGACCTAAGATTTAGACATAGGCTACTTTGGGCAGCAACTTTTTTGGTTAGTAGGTGGTTTTGGTTCTTTTTTTGGGGGGGGGTTGTTTTGTTTTGTTGTTGTTGCTTTGTTTTTACTTTTTGTTTGTTTTGGTTTGTTTTTATTACTCTCTCATACATTACATCTTGATCAATATTTCCCCTCCTTCTACTCCTCCAAGTCTGCCCCACTACCTCCCCTTGCCCCCTGGGCTACTTTTCCTCTGTTTTCCTTCAGCAAAGGGCAAGCCTCCCAGGAATATCAATCTAATGAGACATAATGTTACAATAACACTAGACACAAACCTTCATATCAAGGCTGATCAAGGTAACCCAGGTGGAGGAAAACGGTCCCAAAAGCAGGCAGAAGAGTCAGATACAACATAGCTACCATGGTTAGGAGTCTCACAGGGACACCAACCTACAATGTAAATACTGAAGTTCCAGACTCAATCCCAACAAGCACTTTACTGACAAAGCCATTTCCCTATCCCATCTATTTCATTAAATCTGTATTCTCCAAGTCTTGTTCCTTTTGATGCTTTAATCATCATGTCTTTATTCCCCTCCCTTTTTAGTACTTTCTTCTGAAATGCCCCTTCTGCTACTTATTCATGATGAACATTACTGAATATTTTACTGTAAACCAGCTTGTGAGAGAGCAGCTTTACAAATGCTGTCTAATTTCATCACTATCAACCTTTGAGATGGGTGATTTTATTATTCTCATCACAGGTGGGGAGGCAGATGTTTCATCTCCTAAAGTAACTTACTCAAAATAAACTGGGTGAAAATAGAGTTTCCAAAGGAAAATTAAACCTCTATAGTCTTTAAACTTTTCTAAACCCTGCCCCTTGCTAGCATGCAGTACCATATAATACATCATATTATATTAAACAGGGTTCTCTAGAGTCACAGAACTTATTAAATGAATCTCTCTCAATCTCTCTCTGTTTCTGTCTCTGTTTGTCTCTGTCTCTCTCTGTCTCTCTGTCTCTCTGTCTCTCCGTCCCTCTCTCTCTCTCTCTCTCTCTCTCTCTCTCTCTCTCTCTCTCTGTATCCCTCTCCCTCTCTGTCTCTCTCCCTCTATCTATGTGGAATTTATTGGAATGACTTACAGGCTGCAGTCCAACTAATGCAACAACGTCCAGCTGTGAATGGAAAGTCCAAGAATCTAGTAGTTCCTCAGACCTGGGAGGCTGGGTGTTTCAGCTCGTCCTCTGTATATGTGGGAATCCCTAAGAAGTAGGCTTCACTGGATGTACTGGCAAAGTGAGTGCAAGCAGGCAAAGATAAACAAACCCTTCCTTTTTTTTCTTCTTTCATTGTCTTATACAGGCCTCCAGATTAAAGGTGTGCCTCAAGATCAGAATTAAAGGTGTGTGTTAATCTGTATTAAGAGTGTGTCTCATCCCACCTCAAGATTTGGCTGAAAAGTTTATGTCTTCCTGGCTCAAGATCCAGGTTACCATTATGCTTTCCATTTCTGGATTCTTGTTCATTCCAAATATAGTTAAGTAGATAATCAAGAATAGCTATCACACACACCACATCATATACATACCCCCAATCCTTCATTTATCCTTAATTTGTTTTGTAGCTTGAATAAAGCCTAAATTCTTCTGTGATGAGAATATTTATAAGTAGAACCAAAATTTAATTTTTAGATTAACTGATAATTGTTCCATTAACTGATATCAGATTTTTTTATGAGAAAAAAATTAGGAAATGTCTTATCAACATACTTTATTAATAAAGCCTGTGGAGTATTTTAGCCAATTCCAGATTCTTATGGATTTCACAGTGACAGAGTCTTTTACTGTATGGCCTTCGTACTTAGGCAGAAGACTTATGTAAATGGATGTCTATAGTTCTGAGCATACGTAGTGAGCAATCCTAGAATGTTGTTAAGAAATGTTAACAGGCCACTTTCAATTCTACAGAGTATTAATAATTAAAAGAACAACAGGAAGTTTAATAAGCTACAGCTTACCCAGAAGCTTTGTCTCCAGTGCTGAAGATGGACCTTTGTCTCCAGTGCTGAGGATGAACCTTTGTCTCCAGTGCTGAGGATGAAGCTTTGTCTCCAGTGCTGAGGATGAATCTTTGGCTCTTACAGTATCTGAAAGCTTGTAACCAAAAGGAAAAACAGAGGAGGGCCGACACTTTACAAACTCAGGATTAAAAACACATTAATTAAAGTTAAAAACATAATAACAAGGAAGTAAACTTATGGCTTTTTAAAGTTCTACTGTTGGCAAAGCAGTCCTCTATTTCTCAGGATAACTAGTTTTACATTCCATCAACTTTTGAACAAATGTGAGCAATCTGCATTACACAGAATACTGATACAAGAATATTTACTCCAGCATGTTGTGCCATGCAGATCAAATTGTAAGAAATTCTTTTCCTGTTCTTCAAGTGATTCCTTTTGATAATACATTACTATTTCACTCTTGTTTTCCCACTTAAATGCAACATGGATTTGTACCTTTATTGCCTCTTGAAAATTTAAAGTATAAGCAAAACAGAGTATCTCACACCAAAACAAAGATTTTGAATATTACATCTATATCTGGTTCTGTTATTATTTAGTAGAGTTTGAGAAATAATCATTTCATTCCTTAAAGAAATATGAAACATTAAAATATATTTAGAAATAATTTCTGAATTATGGTTGAACAAAAGCATGTGTGTGTGTGTGTGTGTGTGTGTGTGTGTCTATCTGTATAAAAGTGTATCCATATATTTTCTGCTAGAAACTTTGTGGGAGATAATGTATGATCTTCTTGTATATTTGTTACTTGATAGCATAGCTATGCATTTTTCTATAACCTTTGAAAATAGTCAACAACAGATATTATATTTCCATTATTCAACAGGGCAAATTTGACATATTAAGAATCCAAGAAAGCCAAGAATGTGATCTGGAGAGATGGCTCAGTAGTTAAGAGTACTTGATGCTCTTGTAGAGGGCCTGGGCTCAGATCCCTGCATCCACATAGCAACTCAAAATCTCCCAGTGGACCGGAAGCACGCTTCTGGCCTCCATAAGTATGAAGTACATATATGGTGTGTATACATACACGAAGGCAAATACATACATCAAATAATATAAACTTAGAAGAAATAGTCAAAGAATGAGTGTCATTATATATAAGTTATAATCTTACAAAGAAAAGCTTCTTACCCATAACAGATTAATTTTCATTTATCTGCGCCTCTAAAAAAGAGGCATTTATCTTATAAAGAGTTGTGTATACCTGTGTGCATATTTCATTTTTCCTTTAGATTTATGCATATTTTAATAACTATATACTTCACTGAGACCTATAACCCTTGCCTGAACAGTATTCTTTGCTCAGGCATGAGCTTAGAATTAGTTTTTATAGGTACAGAGGCAGAAGATAGGATATACTACTTAATATGACATATCATTACTTAACTGAAAGATTTTAAAGAAGAAAATAACAAAGTCAAGTTTTTATCTATCCCATCATTCAATAAAAGGACATAGAAGTACCAAAAATTTTCCTAAACATCATTATAAATGCTGAACTATAATAAAGGAAATCAAATTTACTAGAACTATAAAATTAGCCCATTTGGTCACTACTAACAAGAGACTTAGTATCTTCTAAGGAAATATTTATGGAGTTGCTTACTGTTGTGGTGTAATTTAATAAATAGTCTTCAATAATATGTTTAGCATTTGTCATAAGCTACCAATTTAGTCTATCACTGTATTGGCTGGTTTTGTGTGCCAACTTGACACAGGCTGGAGTTGTCACAGAGAAGAAAGTTTCAGTTGGGGAAGTGCCTCCATGAGGTCCAGCTCTAGGGCATTTTCTCAATTAGTGATTAAGGGGGTAGGGCTCCTTGTGGATGGTGCCATCCCTGGCCTGGAAGTTTTGGGTTCTATAAGAGAGCAGGCTGAGCAAGCCAGGAAAAGCAAGCCAGTAAGAAACATCTCTCCATGGCCTCTGCATCAGCTCCTGCTTCCTGACCTGCTTGAGTTCCAGTCCTGACTTCCTCTGGTGATAAACAATAAACAGCAATGTGGAAGTAAGCTAAATAAACTCTTTCCTCCCCAACTTGCTTCTTGGTCATGATGTTTGTGCAGGAATAGAAACCCTGACTAAGACAATCACATTGGGCGTGTACAAAATTTGAATCTAATTAAAACTAAGTTAACAGAATATATCTTGAAATGGACAAATGAATACATATTAATGCATATTACTCTATTCCATCAGACTTTCTTTCTTTTTGTTTATTTTTATTTTTAGTTTTCAAGACAGGGTTTCTCTGTGTAGCCCTGGCTGCCCTGGAACTCACTGTGTAGACCAGGCTGGCCTCAAACTCAGAAATCCACCAGCCTCTGCCTCCCAAGTGCTGGGATTAAAGGTGTGAGCCACCACCACATGGCTCCATCAGACTTTCTAAAAGTCTACAACATAATTTTAGTTTTATACTTTCTAAAATAAACATCCTTTTGAGCTACAGTTGTTGGCATCTGGACTGATGTTCTTGAAACATCTCAGAGATCAGTGAAGCAGGGATGCTCATATCTGCAGCTGGAATGGATCTGCTTCTGTAAAAATGGGAATCAGCAGCTGCAGGGAACATAAATTGTGCAATTGATTTGATTTTGCAAAGCAAACACATTCTTCGAGCTATGATTTAGCTTGCTAATTAAGCCTTGAATAATCAAAGGAATCAGGGAAGAAAGTACTTCTGGATTGAGCTCAAGTTCTACACCTTCTGAGAGCCTTTTAACATTTCACACTTTCAAGAGGAGGATATCTAAAAGCAAATGCCTCTGAAGGAGAAAGAATGACTTGCAAATAATGGCTCTGCTAGCTGCCAGTGTCAGACTCAATGGACAAATAAAGTGAGGGGTCACGTAGAATGTTATCAATGGACATGTGGCGCCTGGTTATTAAACGAGAGGTAAAGCACAGCACTACACTTTTTATTTTTGGTGTCAAAGAACATATGAGCAAGCTTATGATTAAAAGTCTTTGGGTCAATACTTTAAGTTCTATGTGCCATATGTTCTCTGATGCATTTACTCAGGTTGATTTCTTTCAGAAGGAAGGCAATTACAAACAATACATAAACAAGTGATTGTGGCTGTGTTCCAATGAGTTGACTTTAAACAACAGGTGGTAGATCCTTAGTTGATTTCATTCTCAGAGAGGAGAATGGAAATATGTGTGGTAATAGTGACAGGACTTTATGTTGCCAAACTAACTCTATGTCAATACCTGAAATGTGCAATATAGAGAAAGTAAATATATAATATATTTATATGTTATATATATATTTATAATATAATATATAATATGAGCTCATATTATCTCTCTGAATATTGAGTGGTATTATATATAATATATAGACATATCATAATATAACATAAAATACATTATATAACATGATAATAATATGCTATAATATTATGCATATAATATAGAGAATATAAAGTGGTATGGAAAACTAAAGCTACTAAAGTTGAAAAGGAAAATAATTGTGCCCTTCTGTGGTAAGAAATGATTTTCAGTATTATATATTTTCATAGAGAAAATATACAAATCATGCTTTATATAGAATCTGGAAATAAGAATAAAAATGTTACAATTACTGTGGTGTATTAGCAGATGTTATCCAACTCATTAATTATACTTTACATATATCATATTACATATCTTTAGAAAGCATAGGCTTTGAAACAAGGATATTATATATTTATATATTTAGTTTAACTTTATAATGGGAAAGAGGATATTATTTTAGACAGTTTCAAATATAGTTCTCACAGTTAACTGTGAAAAACTTCAAGAGAGATTATTGGAGGTAAATTGTATAAAGGTAGATGGATGTCCAACTGCATAAAGAACTGACTGCACATAGAGGGGTCTGATTGTTCAAGCAGCATGTGTATGGCAAAATCGATCATCAATAGGAGGAGAGGACCTCGGCCCTGTGAAGGTTCTGTGCACCAGTGTAGGGGAATGCCAGGGCCAGAAAGTGGGAGAGGGTGGGGTGGCAGGCATGGGGAGGGGGAAGGCAACAGGGGTTTGTTTTTGTTTGTTTTTTTGTTTTTTGGAGGGGAAACTGGGAATGGAGAAATTCGCATGTAAATAAAGAAAATATCTAAAATGAAAATAAATAAATAAATAAATAAAAAATAAAAAAAAAAAAGAGCTGCGACTGCCAGAGAACTTATCTCAACTTCATTCTAAAGCCGATGAAGAAACCATTATTGCCCAAAGAGCAAATTATAGAGAAACTTCTCCAAATGATTGCTGCAGCAGAGGTTTTCAAGTATGAGAGACCTGAAAGAGGATAGAAGACAGAAAATAATTGAGGGTTGGGGGGCAGGAATAGCATCCAAAATCAGCTGAGAATAATTTCAATGTAGCAATAGCCAACCCGGTGGGCCTGATATTTCGTGTTCCCAAGCAGCCACAAAAAGATAGTCCCAGAATTTCATTTACTTTATGCAAATCAACTATTTGTGACTTAGGAAGTGTTCTGGGAAACAGGATTTGCTTGCATTTCTATTTCCTCTTTCAAAAAGAAAGGACAGAATTGCAAAGCTACAATAACTCAATGTGAAATGTCTAGTGTAACATAGTAGAGATGATAAAGAAAACAATTTAATAAGTCCCCAGTAACAATTCAGTATTTTAAAAAATGGGTAAATGGTAACAACATAAATGTAACTTTGATTTTAAAGTTGGACAGGCCAAGGAAAATTAAGGCTGTGCTATTTTATGTGGTTACTTTCAAATCACGTCTGCCTCTAACTGTGCATCTGTATATTTTCTCTGGGCTCTTCTTTTATTTTTTTATTTTTTGTAATTCCAGGGTAAGATCAAGGTCTAGTGCATGGTGCATGAACACTTGAATGTCCCAGCTTAGTATCCCCTTCTTATATTAAATGTCAAAAACTAATTTTAGGATTACTGACTAGAATGGGAGGTTACCGTCTGAAATGGAGACAGACTGAACAATCTCTAGTTGTAGCTCGAAAAAAAAGATGGTCTGGGGACAACATTTAAAAATTCTGAGGAAAGAATTTTGATTCTTTTTCTTCATTTATAGTAATACATGTTTGAGAGAAAATACTATTGTATATGTACCTTGCTTTACATTTTATGCCATGTCTCCATTTATAGAAACACTACAGGATATCATGCCTCCATAATAACGCATTTTATTGTTTATCAGTTAAAATGAATTTCAATTGGTAAAAGTGTTTAGAAAGTGACGTCTGTTCACAAGTTAGAGTGCCTAAGGAATATCCGTTCTTGCCACATTCTACATTGGATGACGACTTCCAGTCCCAGATACACAAGTTGTGTTAGCCAGTTGTGGTTTCTCATCTCTGTGCCTGTTTGCCCTTAATTGGATCTACGTCAACCCCTATTGCTAGAGACATGTCAGATGCTTTGATCTTTCCAGTTGCCTTCCAGCCATGCCTCACGATGCTCTTTTCTGCCACACACGTCTATCTTCATTGCTTCTGCTTCTCAAGCAGGATGATTCATCGTTTCCCCAAATGCTGACACTGCTTGACAACCTCATGACAATCTGCACTCTGCACATACACTGCACAGTTGAGAGGTGCCAAGTCCTGCTGCCGTGACAACTCTCATAACTGATTCTATAAAGCTATGTTCGGCTAGCATTGCCATTTCTCTGTGCATGGGTCTTACACTTCTTTTCAACACCGTGCTTCAAATGAATAGGTTTATCAGCATTTTTAAGACTTAGATGGTGTCTCCAGTGACCTTACAACTTCCTTGCTGATCCCTGCTCTTTCAGACACCTAGTTGTTTATGGGATGTTCTTTTTTCATCATTTTGCCCGAAGATCTCCAGTTTTAAACACCCATTGAGCTGCACACCTTATGGTAGCCTTTATGATTAATTATTACTTATATTTTTACAATTGCTTCTTCAAAGCCAAGCTCTTTATTTACTTTATATTGTGAGTAGCCTTACAAAGCACTACTAGATGGGGGACCATGTGGTTTCTAGCCATTTTATAACTCAACCACAGAGAAGCATTAGATAGATTTTACTAATTCCGTTTTCATGGACCAGCTTTTGGGATTTAAGAGGCAAATTCAGCTAAATTTGCAAGTCTATATATATTTTTTAACAATACACGTAGATGTAGTTAGAAGACTTTATACTGTTTTTTGGATTTTACTTCATAAAAAAGTAATATTTTCTCTTGCATGTTATGTGCTCAAAAATCATTGTGATTCTGGAACAATGTGAAAATGATGAAATAAAGATAGAGACAGATAGACAAGACAGTCTGTGAACACAGTGGCTGTTCCAATGGGAATTCATGAAGACTTATTGTAGAGGTGAACCAAGGTGGCAGGCCATATTATAGTAATGAAAATAAGATGAAAATATTTTAATACATCTTTTATCCTTCTTTTAAATAATGTGATCTGAATTTTTTCAGGCAAGGGAAAAGCTATTTGTCATGTGGCAAGCACACAAGCCATCTTAACTCCAGAACTAATGGTAATTATGTCATTCAACCTTACTTATCTTCTTTTTCCATTCAATAGAAGATGCCAAACTATCTTCTTCATCTCTAATTATCAAATATGTTCTTCTCTTGCTAGCAATGCTGTAATAATGTTTTTATTCACTAAATTTAGTCAACATTAATATATATGGCATTAGGTCATTTAGTTTCATTTCTTTGTAATATGTAAATGTTGTAGAACTCTTAATGACTGGAGTACTACTTCTACCATCCATACTACCATAAAGTTTCTCTAAATTCTAAAGCCAGGAGTAGCATTTTATGTTACTAGAGTTTCATAATAGTTTATAAAGTATATAGTCATCTTTGTTTCTAAGGAAGATAGGAAAATACATATAAATGACAGCCATGCTTTTTCATTTTCAAAGTGGAGAAGACACTTTCAACCATCCAAGGGTAAAATCATATGCAGTTATGGGCTTGGCTTTGGTTTCCTTTGCTACGAGTAAAGGGACAGCTTTGGGATTAGGGGGATTGTCACTTCTATCAACTGATGATGGCCTTTTGTTTAATGTATCTTACCAAATTCTTGAACATCCTCCACACAAGGGGGAGATATTAGAGGAGTCAGTATGGGAAAGCAGGTATAGATATGATCATATTTCATAGTATATGCATATGAAATTAAATTTTATTAAGGAAAATATGTTCAGTTTGACATTTTTAAATTATTGCATGTAGAAACTATAGACAATGAGGTATTAGACTATTAGCTTGTATTATAATTTAAAAATCAATTAATCAAATGCCCTTTTAGGTTCTTATACTTCATAGATTAATAATAGACTGTTAAGACCCAAAGAGGCAATGGTATAAAGTGACAAGAATAAATTTATTTTTATTCTTAAAGGCCAGATTACCACTATTACCTATTTCCTTGATTTTAGAAAGAGGAGAACAGAGGACAAAGAGCTTGAAAGGAACTTCTCAGTCTTCAGGCATGAAAAGATTTTACTGGGCATAGCGACCTTTTCCAGCTATTAAACTATTTGCTAGAGCAGAAAGAAAAGTGAATGCATTTATTTGAGTACAAACTGTTCTGCTAGTGTGGTATAGATTTATAAGAACATTAATCTGACAGTATTGAATCAAATGGAAATCTATCTTGGTAAAAGGGAGGAAAATATCAAGTTAATTAGTAGAATAAGGCCAAGTAAACAAAATCATATACAGCTGCAAAGTCAATAAAAACAGAAATAACAAAATAAAAGGAGTGATTACAGAGAGTTTAAAATTTTTCACTTGAAATAATCAGGCAAAGCAAGAATGGGTGAGCCAAGCTTTATTACACCTTTGGTTGATGCTGAACTATGTAGCTGTCACTATTCTTTGGCTTACCAACTGGACTGTTCTTTGTTTCGAAGATTTCAGCACAATTAGGATATTTAAATAAGATGGGGAGTTTCAAGGGAAATATCTATTGGCAAATATTAATCTGTTGTTTGATCTTGTTAACAAAAGTTTATTGCCAAGGTTACTTCCATTAATTTATAAGTTATCTATTAAGGCTGTCAAACCCAATTGATCAATTTCACTCTTAGGGCTGAACTGAGTATTTATGACATACCCTACCTGGCCTGAAAAGTATAACAGATGTGCTTTTACTGCTTTACAGAAAATGTTTACTAATGTCTGGCCTGGGGGATGCCTGAGGAGAGTACTTCAAAGATTTTTTACTTTCAGACAAGACAAGTAATACATGCCATTTTCTCATTCTGGCCATTCAAAGAGTTAACTGATGACTGTCAACCTAGAGTTTAATATGTGTGTGCATTTTGATATTGTGATATAATTATGTCATTTAGTTCTATATATATTTCTATATGTATAACCTAAATAGTCTATATCTTGTGAGTGAGTGTGTGTGAGTGTGTGTGTGTGTGTGTGTCTGTGTGTGTGCATCTGTCTGTCTGTGCTTTCAGTGATGACCACTTGGTATTGGATAACCAAACATATTAATGCTTTTTCATTTTTCTGGGGAAAATTATTTTCTCCATATTGGGGTCATTCTTGTTCTACGCATGTTTATGCCATAATGTCAGAGACACTTCATGGGTGTGGCTTCTCTGACATTTGTAGGAGAGGTATCTCACAACAACTTGTTTTTCCGGCTCTTACAACCTTTCTGACCCCTCTTCTACCCCTATCCCTGAACCGCAGGTGTAGAAGCAGTGTTGCAGACGTGTAGGTGCAAGGAATGGTGTTGCAGATCTGTAGACGGTATTTGTTTTGATAATAAACAGCAGCATCGTCATGATGGGGTTGTCTACTTTACAAGGTTGACAATGGTCATAGAATCAAAGTTCATCCTGACTTCCAATGCTTTATAAGCTGGTTCTATGAGCCTATACAATGTTGGAGAGAATAATTTTGTACATCCTTTAAGGAATGCCCTACAATTGTGCATTTTTATTTGGCCTCATTTTGATGAAAATGGACTGTTTTTCCTTCTTTCTCTTTTAATCTTGTTAGATTCAGGAGATATCTAGTGATACTTTAGTTGTTTGTTTTTTTTTCTCATGTAAGTATGGTATTAAATACTACTCTCAACAATTTGCTTATTGATGAGGTGACAACTTTTTCTATGCAATGCTTTTACCAAGTTAATGATTCACTAGTAACTTTTAATACGCCATCACCTAAGGCATCTCTATGCTTTGAAATTTTCTCAGTAAGACTCAAGAGACTGAGGGTTTCCACCACCATGACAGTGGAAGCTGTCCTTCTTTGTAGTCCTTTCTTGATAGGAAAGTGTTCAAGCCCCTTTTCCTTTGGGGTATGGGATCCACACAGCATAGCTTATAAGAAAAAAAAAATCCATCTTCCAAAAATAACTCTTTCATCCTCAATTATTTTATATCCTTGCAATATGTGAGGAGTTTATGAATATTTAACTAGTTCTCAGGAAAGAGTTGAAATACATGCATAATAATCTTTCTCTGAATAAATCTGGTATCTCATAAGTAACTGTGGGGGCTCACAAGAAATCCGTGTGAGTTCCTTCTAAGCCCACCATTCTGTTGAACTACCTGTTTGGCAAAGCATGGGTCAATAAGCCTTCCAAGTAACTATAGTGACTGTTACTAAATTCTTGACATAATAATTACATTTGACCAGTTCATGTTTCTCTTTAAATGTATCCACATTATAACTTGGTGAGAATTTAATGGTGATAAACATATGTGAAATCTTCTTTTTATAAGGTGCCAGACACAATCTTAATGCAAATTTCCTCCCATATGCACATCATGATATACATACAAAGCCATTCTATTAGAAGTCTCAAATTTATAGCCTGTAGATTGGGCTCAGTATGCAATAATAACTCACGGCAACTTATTTATTTTCTTTTGAAAACTATTTTAATCTCTTTTTACAATCCAGTCATTATCTCCTTCCTAGTCTGTCCTCTGACAGTTCCTCATCCCATTCCTCCTCTCCAATCTCCAAGAGAATGCCCCCACCTCAAAGCCACCACACCCCTGCCAGGCCTCCGCACTCCCTGGACTCTTAAGTCTCTCAGAGGGTTTGGTGCATTTTCTTTCACTGAGGCTAGCCCAGGCTGCCCTCTGCTATATATGTGTTAAGGCCTCAGACCAGCTAGTGTGCACTGCCTGGTTGTTGATTCCTCATTGCCACTTGTAGTGAAAATCTCTTGACAAGATTTTAAACACTTTGGTCACAGATTTTTCTCCTACGTGTTTCACTCAGTCCTGGTCTGACTATCCACAATGGGTACTTACACATTAAAACTCTGTCCCTAATACAAACCCAAAGTTCTTTTTCCCTGCTGTTAGTAACTCAATTACCACAGTGATATGCTTATGTAGAAAATGTATAGTCCTTGAATTCTCTAATTATGACCTGTTCCTGGCTACTGCTGTTCTCAGTCCTTAACTCCCTTCTGCTATTCAACTGAAGTAGCGTGTGCTTTGGCACTTCCTTCAACATGAGGCAGTAACATATCCAGATTTCTCTTGTGCTAGTCCCCTTGTGCTGAGGAAATGTCCCTCAGTGACCTTCCCAGTTTGATTCTCTGCTGCTTTACATCCCTGCTAATATGGAAGCAAAGCCACCAAAGAGAGCCTTGTTTGACTGTGGCACCTTTCAATTCCCTCTACCACCTCTATCTCAAAACTCTTAGTTTTTATGTTAGCATACACATGACTATCCTTCTATGCAGACTGGTCTGTATACCAAAGCTATAATATCTTAATGTAAGACTTGTTTCTTGTAGCTCAACAACGATGACAATGATGACGACTACAACAAAGATGATGATACCAACTCCACTAGGACATTATAAATTACCAGACCTATCTAGTATCTGGTGCTACTAACCCAGACAGTTTATCATACAGCACAACAGGAATAGATACTATGATCACTACTAATTAGACAAAAATTAGTGTTGGCCTTCTAGTTAGCATCCACGTGGATCGAGGTAAAAATAACTCACATGAGTTACAGAAGCCATGAGCACCAAGATGCTCTACCTGTGAGAGAATGGTATGAAACATGTGAAGCTGAATGGACATCTGCCTGCATGGATAGGTCCAGCATCTAGAACCACTAACTATATGTAGCCCATGACTGCAGGAGGAAAACTTTAATATGAGGTGACTTCGCTCTATTTAAGTTAATGTGACTCAACTAATATCATTGTCTCTCAATAGTTAACAGTTTCTCCTTTTTTATTTTTTTGAGGATAACCTGTAGGGAAGAATTGTATCTTCTTGCCAGACTATCAATGTGTCAGAACATAGGCAAGAGAAAACAAGGAAAAAGTATGAAAGCATATCAATTTCTCCTATTCAAACTTGTTAAGTGTGGATAAAAAGATGCTTTCAGTGAAGTAAGGGAGAACCTGAGGTATGTTACCTTGGAACAAGAGAGTTTCATGTAGTGGATCATAGTCTAGAGGAGAGGTTCTCAACCTGACTCCTTTGGATAAAATAATTCTTTTATAGGGTTAATTATTTATTTATCAGATAGACTGTAAATCAATATTTATATTGTGATTCATAAGAGTAGCAAAATTTTAGTTATGCAGTAGAAAGAAAAATAGTTTTATGGTAAGGAGTTATCACAGTATTAAAGTATAAAAAGCTGTAGCATTAGGAAGGTTCAGAAGCACTGGTCTACACTGTTTCCAGAAGACTGAAAAGAAAAGGCTAGGGGTCCCTTAGTGTATGCTGTAGGGCTAAGCCATGTATTTGGATTCTGAAACTATCAAGTCAATTTAAAGTACTCTGAGATTTTTTTTTTTTTTTGCATCCAATCTGCTATGGGAGAAAAAAATGGTATGTGCCATCATGAAATTAAAAGTGAGGGTTTATTAGCACATGTTCATAATCTAATTTCTCATTGTTATTTTTATGTATTAATGAGATTATCAGTCTTTTTCCACAGAAAAATTCCAGGTTTATCTTGGGTATAACTATGTCTAGTTTAAAATTAGGCTGCTTTATAATTTTAGAAAGCTTATCTGACTCAGTATAATTTTGGTATTTTGGTCTACATTCAAATAAAGCAGAATTTAAATATTCCCCAATATTGGAAAAGCTTATTGTCTATTTTTGCATCAAAGTTTGGTGTTTGTAACATCAGGGGATGAAGTCATAAAAATTCAATGAATAAACAAAGAAGTGGGAAATTATCATGTGATGGGGAAGGAAACATAACCCATGGTTCAATTTTATGTGTTGACTTCAGTTATAGAAACCAAACGTGCAGAAATATTAGTTATAAATTTAAATGAGTACACATTTAAACATAGTAAGCAATTAGAATTGGAAAGAACTTAAAGTTAATATTAATGAGGTAAGCCTATGGTTCCTGAGGAAAGCCATTGTTACTGCCTGTCTCAGAGAATCAATGTGCACAGAGTGGACGGTGGGATGTGAGCTTGAACAGCTCTGAGTTTGGGGAATAAGCAAACCATTCAAGGCTAAGAGCATAGCAGGCAGCATAATAAAACCAGTTTCTAGGCAAAGAAAAATTCCCACTGAAGGAAAGCAGGCCAATCTATTTGAAGGGACTGAACAGGGTATATTTGCTGGTACAACAGAGGCAAAGATCAGTCAGAAGGAGGACCACTAGGGACCGCAGGCTGAAGGGTTCAGAATTAATATGGCAGCCACCAGGGCGCTCTTCCCTAAGGGTCCTTGAGTGGAAATGTCCTGATGAAAATGGTGCTTCAGAAGGATTATTCAAGCAGCAGGGGTTCGATGGCCTGATGCAGTCAGGGACCATTTATACCTTATTGTGTCCCTGAAAACATTGCACTCCGCCGCCACCTTAAGAGACCGCTGTGATTACAAAGAACTATTTTTGAAAGGCCCTGCGAATATTTCATCCAAGCTCTTTGCCAAGGGATTTCTTCTCCCATCCTCGTCTCTTATCTTCATGCCCTGCCACGGGCAGAGATGAGAGGAATGCTCATTTGTTTTCTAACGCTTTTGGCAGATTGATGGAAACTGGTAGACTTGAAGTTACTTCTCTTTTGTTTGCCTGGTAGGGCCTGAGAGCTGTGACAGGGGCATTAACCTTAGGCATGAGGAAGTGGTTCTTACTTCATGCTCGCTCAATTCAGAGCTTCTCCTCGGCAGGGAGAAAGCAAACCATGTGTATTTTTTGAAGCAATTCTGTGATTTATCCACCGGTACTGACCTATAATCAAGTGAACTTTGCTTAAAACCTCTGAATGGATTTTTAACTGTTGCTGTGGGGACAAAGGGAGAGGCGGAACTTCTCAGAAGCAAATGTGTCTAAAAATGGTTTTCTCAAATACCCAGGAAAAATACTGAATCTTTAACCTTGCATTGACTTGCTATTCCTTTCAAAACTATAGGAATATCTTAACCTACTCTAGAAATTCACCAAAACCCAACAGCATTCTTGAATTCTCTTTAATTTAAATTTATGTCATAGAATTATTTGCTATCATATGTTCATAAGTAAAGATGAATTCATCTTAAATTATATTCAAAGCTTGATCAAATGAATTTTGTCATATAATTTAGATGTGAGATCTTTTAAGAAATCCCCATATTGTATGGGGTTTGCTTGTCACATTATCTCATTCGGCTAACAAAAACCCATGATTTTGTGTGATGGGTGGTGTGGTGAATCAACTTTCTATCAGTAGTTTTAATTTGTTATTGACAAATTAAAAGTGTTTTTTGATCCCATTTTGGTTTCCAAAGCAACGGATTAACATCTTGTGGGGAACTGACTACTCCAACACTATAATTTTATATCATTTCATCTCCATCTTTATCGTAGAGAAATGAATTGCAAGCAATATTAATTTGAGCTTTAAAAAATAATGTTGCAGCTTGAGAATGGAGACATCTTCATATGTCATATTACAGGATTGAGTATCAGGGACACTGAAAGTGGCAGAGCTACTTCACAGCAGGACATTTCTGGGCGCTGTGTCAGGGGCTGTCAGTTTGGGGAAAGCCATGTGGAGTGGAGCCTGGCAGGCAGAGGATGGAGAAGGAAATCGGCTGGACGATGGAAACTGACAAGCGTGTAATCCAGAATATGATTGCTCTCCCACACTGCCACAGGTAAATGTTATGACCAGCTGAGTGACTGGCTAAAGCAGTGGGTAATTGAGATCTTAACAAGAACAGAGAGACTGTATGTAGAAGGGATGCTTTATTTATAACAAGCCCAGAAAATATTTTTCGTGTCTAGGCTTTGGCCCTGACTATAGAAATTGGAATGAGTTGGAAAATAATAATAGATAGCAATTATTTACTGTTTTTTTCAATCTATCAGCTTAATTTAATTGCTTTACAGGGGATCTGGTTCACATGTCACAGCCAACTCATGAGGTAGTTTATTAACATTAATTTTTTATTTGGTGAAAGAAATAATTTTATTTGGTGGAGAGAAATAATGTGTTCTAATATCATAAAGATATTACAGCATATAGATGAATCTAAAACCAAATGAGCAATGTAAATAATAGAAATAATTATATATTTCTATGTATGTATATTTTATTTATTTAGCAAAAGAGATGGTGAAATTTATGATATACATGATGCACATATTTTCATGTATACATTTTTGTGTACATTGCAAATAATGGACTAGATTATTTAGTTAAGGCATTTCGTAACACAGTGTCGATGACATGATTTGGCTTCATTTAGTAATGCAAAAAGTAAGCTATGAAAGCAAATACATTAAAATAAAAATACTTACTGTGCAACGAGATCCAGAACTTGATTTGGTTATTGATTCTTTGTCTGGACAATTTACTCTGGGAACTGGGACAAGGTAGTGAAGGGATACATATTCCAGAGAAATTGGGTGTGAAACTCATGGGTCCAGCCAACTTTGTATGTTGTCAGAGATGCTCCAATATAGATGTGGAGAAACAGAAATGAGATGAAATGCAGAATTTCAGGGATGGTAAACTTATGATTAGGGCCTAGATCTGTTTTCCTGATATAAAATTTTTCTTGCTGAAGATAAAGTGTTAATTACTCTAGAGGAGACTTGGAGGACCAAAAGCCTACCAGAGGATCGGACACAGGTCTGATGTGCTAGGAAATTGTACTAGCTTGAGAGGACAGAGCAAAGACCAAAGCAAATGGGCACCAAATAAGACATCCCTGAGAAAACCAGGCCTAGAGTATGAATAGAAATGTCATACAAGGAGACATTCAAATGCAAATACAAATATGGATAGATGATCAAGATAATTATTCATCAAGCAACTGTCAATTTAAACCACCATGTGATAGATCTGAAAACTTACATGGATGATAAAGATTGTAAGAGGTAGTCATAAAAATGTTATTGAAATGTGGATTGTTCCTGACTCAGTATTTGTGACCAGGATCGCAGATTTGTATGTTGAAACCTAATCCCTAAAGCTAAAGTATCTCCATAGGAATCTCTGAGAGGCAATTATTTCACGAAGGTGACACTCTCATGAATAGATTTAGTTCTAAGTAGAAGTGACTGCAGAGGAGTGTCTCCCCATTTCCACTATGTGAAGACACAAAAAACTGACTATGCATGTATCTAGAAGCAACATTTCACTGAATACGGACTCTGTCTATGCTTTATTCTTGAACTTTATAGCCTATAAAATTGTGAGAAATATTTTTTTCATTATTCATACAACACCCTGGCTGTTTCATAAAGAACCCCAAATGGACATTGATATTGATGAACTAGGAATTTTTCCATTGCTGATGGAATACAAAATACTCTAACTACAGTGAATAAATTACTGTCAGAATTATGGATAGTGTTTACCTTGATCCAGTCCATTCCTCTCCTAGGTACCCAAGGTAAAAAGAATAAGTTAGTACATATACTTTTGCTGTATACATGAATATCCATGGTTACTTTATTTGTAATAGTACAGCATTGAAAAGGAGTCAGATATCCATCAACGTTTAATAAAGAGAATGAGATACTTCCATTAAATCCAATATTAGTCTGTGTTTTAAAAATACATAATAGTATTCAAGTTGTATCAATCCCAGAATAATTGTACTGAGTCAAAGCCAAAAAAATATAAACTATATGATTCTACTTATATAGAACTATTAAAAATGCTAGCCATAGTCACAGAAGGAAATAAGTTGCCACCATCGTGTAAGCAAGGAGATTATAAATGCATAAGACTAAGGCTTTGATAGTGATTTATTTGTTGTCTTGGTGGAAGTAATGGCTGCTGGGTGTATGCGTATATCAAAATGCATCATGTCAATTTCTATTATTAAGTATGTGTGAAAATTTCTCTACCAAGTGTGCTTCAATAAAGTAGTAAGTCTATATTCTTACAACTAATGTGTTCCATCTCCTTAAGTACTTTTCCAAATAGCACCTTAATATAATAGCACAATGTATGTTACATTGCTGCAAATATACATTGATGGATGCCATCCTTCTAATTATATTTTGTTTCACTTAACATATTTCCATTATATTATAAAAAACAAAATTAGTAAAGCAAATGCTTTGGGTGTTCAGAGAATCTATCATTTGTTTTATAATTAATTAAACAAAGTGAGGTATTTGTATTTAGTATAATTTCATATTTCTCAATTTACTTTTATCTTTGTTAACATGGGTTAAAAGTAAAACATTCACAATGGAGGGCTAGAGAAGTGACCTATTCAGTAAAGTGTTCACTTTGTATTCACTTTATGAAATTGATTGTCATTACCCACATAATAAGCCAGACATGGTGACCTTTGCAATCAGGTATTAAGGACACAGAGACAGAAAGATCCCTTGACCTGACTTATTAGTCAGTCTAAACTATTGAATGAGCTTTAGACTGGTAAGAGACCTTGTCTCAAAGGAGGTGGGTACATTTCTAATAATGATACCTGAGGCTATCCTCTGGTCTCTACCCTCTTTTACATATATAAACTGGGACACACATGAATATGATCCACACATGTAATCATATATATACACAATGTTAAAACAAAAAGCATACACAATGAGACAGATATTGGAGAAATACCTCCTATTATTTGTTATAGATACTGCTAACAACTGATTTTCATTTAATAATCTCTTCTTTTATATAATTTTGATGTGATTGTCTTTCTCAATCTTTATGAAGCTCTGTGTGAAGTCAAATGATTAGATCTTGTGATAAAGTAACTATAGATGAAAAAGATGTATACCCATTTTTGGAGGCATTCACAAATATCTCTCTGTGTAATCCTACATGATTCATCTCTTTCCTGCTCTGAGTTTGGATATAAAGTGCCTACAACAGCATCCGAGGCCTTAAAAGATCATGTATTTCCAGGGCTTCAGTTGGCCCCAAATCTACCTTGTATATGAATTTCTGGAGGTTGTGAAGGGGCCTGCACCAGAGAGCCAAAGCTGCAGGATCTCCATGACACAGAGCAGCAACAGGATACCTGATAGGAGATACAATGAGGATCCAGTATTCATAGTGTAGCAGAAGCCAGAGGCTTTGAACTAGACCAATGACTCACTGCAATGAAAATCTGTGAGTAAACTCGCATGTACACAGGTGTATACTGTGGGACACACTGTAACAGATTACAGCTTTCATGGTGTAATGTTTTCTATGCTTTGTTTTGTTTTACTTTCTTTAATTCTCTTTTGGAGTTATAAGGGAAGAGGGCAGATACAAAAGGGTGGGGAAATGAGTGGGATTGGGGTACATGGTGTGAAACTCACAAAGAATTAATAAAATGTTAAAACAAATAAATGAAAGATCATGTAGATGAAGAATAATCCTAGCTCCTTAAATATTACTATGAAACATCACTTTGCAAAAAATAAGTACATAACTGGATTGGATCTGAATGAGAGAGAAAACAAGACACTTCCTATAAGCTAAAATATATCCATTCCTCCATATGTTGCATTTGGTCACATTATTTTATCATAGCAATAGAAAAATAACTAATGTAGGCATATATTGAAATGTGTATTAAATTTTAAATGAGAACATTGTCTTTCAAAATAAGCGTGGTTGAACTTAAATGGAAGTTATGTGTGTGTATAACATATATATATGAATATATATATATATATATATATATATATATATATATATAGGCCTTATTTTTTATATTCATTTCTGCTATACTCCTCTTATTTCCAGAATACTGGAACATAGGAAGGAGGCATGAGTATTAGTGAAGAGAATAAGTGTGTTCTGAATATATTGAATTAAAACTAGGCTGACAGTAGAGGCAGTAGAAATCAATGACTTTAAAATTGCTTACAAAGATTGAATTAACAGAGTAGCACATTTGTTGATATTATATGAATAAGCAGTTAGACCTATGCTCAGAGAAATTTAAATATTATTGTCTACAATGCAATTTAAAGACTTTTTTGCTTGTCTTTATTGATCAGGCTACAATATATCTGTTTTTTAATTGTCAATGAAAATATTAATTTTCCACAACTTCCAAAATGTCTCTCAATTGTTTTGTCAAAGGACTGAGTGACATATTCCTGGGTATACATACTCCACTTCTGTGTTCCTAGGGACTTGCTCATTTCCTATTTTCCACAGGGACACATATTTTGAATGTTGATGCCTTACGATTTGTAGCCTATTTTTCCTATCAGATACACTGTACAATACCAGAGCCTGCTTTCTGAGGCAATGAATCACCCTGAAAGGTTATCTGTCAGTCATACATGCCCCATGGTGACAAGGCCTGAACCACTTAGGCCTTTTAATTTCCTGATGACCAGACATGCAACACAGACAAGCTTGAGATACACTCTGGGATTTCTGCAGAGAAATTCACTGTAAAAATCAATCTGGGCAATCAGAGGAGTAACCAGTATGTCAGCAAGAACTCAAGTTCCGCACTTAGACTCATGCTCTCTGCCATTTACTTGGGTGTAAATTGGAGGCAATTGCCTTTCTAGAGGCCCTCAGTCTCTCATCTATGACACTATGGTAACTTGCAGAGAGATTATTAAACATAAAGAGTAGCAAGATTATACTGTTAAATGGAAGCTGTGTTTCTTTTTATTAACAGACATAATTTCTTTATTTCTTTTCATTTTTTTGTTTTTTTATTAGATGTTTTCTTTATTTACAATATCTCCTTTCCCAGATTCCTCTCAAAAAAAAAAAAAAAAACTAAAACAAACCCCTGTTCCCTCCCTCTTCCCCTGCTCACCATCCCACCCGCTCCTGCTTACTGGCCCTGGCATTCCCCTACACTGGGGCATAGAACCTTCACAGGGCCAAAGGCCACTCCTCCCATTGATGAGACTGGTGAGATGGCTCAGCAGGTAAGAGCACGGACTGCTCTTCTGAATATCCTGAGTTCAAATCCCAGCAACCACATGGTGGCTCACAACCACCTGTAATGATATCTGATGACCTCTTCTGGTGTGTCTGAAGAGAGCTACAGTATACTTAGTTTCTTCTTAAAAGGGGGAACAAAACACCCATGGAAGGAGTTGTAGAGACTGACTATGGAGCAGAGATTGCTTTTCATTTTTATTTTGTTTTTGAAATTATAATTTGATTACAGCATTTCTCCCTTCATTTTCTCCCTCTAAACTCTCTCATGTAGTCCTTTATGCTCCTCTTTAAATCCATGCCTTTTTTTTGTTCACATACTATTATTGCATGCATATATGTAAAGTAAGATTTATAGGTGAAAGACTTGAATTCTCACTGGAGACTTCTTTTGGCCTTTTGCATACCTAGGATTTCTCCAGAATACACTTGTCTGGTGGCTGAGGGGCTTCCAAGTGTGAGAAAGATGCTATATGCAAGCTGCATCATCTGGGGAATCTAAGCTCATGATGGGAACTGAGACCAAGTTACCATTTAGTTGATAGAACCTGGCTTAAGGATGCTGTTTATCTGATTGCATAATTTAAAATCATGGACTAATAAGGTGACATAGCAGATAAAGACACTTGCAGATAAAGACTCTGGCAATCTGAGTTCAATTCTTGAGATACACATGACAAAGAATATAGTTAGCTTCCAAAAATTATCATCTGACCTGCATGTGAGGAGTGAAACACTCATAACCCTACATGTATAATAAATAAACATGAAACATTCTATATTAATAAGAAAATTACTATGCTAACATTACATTAAGTCTAATTACCCTCATATACCAAAAACAAGTAGATGTCTGTCCAGAACCACAATCCTATCAAAGGAAAGAGTTATTGTTTTTGTCCATCTGTCCCTTGGGCAGAGGTGGGATTGCTGCTGAACTCCACAATTAAACCAACAAAGATGTGAACTTTGGAGTATGTTACAGATGAAGACTGGAGGAAGAAAATTTTAACACATAGAATGCTTGCTACTGGCATCAAATTTCACTTAAATGTTTCTAATACTTAAAAATTGTACCTGTGTACTTAAATGTGTTCTTTAACAGCAGGAAAGAGGTTGTGGTTATACCGCTCTATTTATTTGCATTTTGTAGCAGATACATGTTGATGCTGCCTACTTAGAAGAAAATTCATAAATAATTATTCAAATTCTGAAAATGGTGTTTTTGACAAAGGGAATATATGTTATAAAAATGTTCACACTTGCTCATAAAATATTTGCATAAGAATATTCAAACAGTTGAGTACTTATTGTGTACATCATACATACACAAAAGTACTCATGGTATATCAACATTGAAGGATGCAGTAGACAGATAACAAATTCAATTAGGTGCATACATGCTAACATGATCCATTTGCCATAGTGTAGTACAATATATAAAGGAAAATGTTAAAAATGAATATATTTACATATATACTTCAGCACTTTTTGTTTTTTATGTATACATGAGTGTCTGTACACATGTGTGTGTGCACATGTCTGTGTGTGAGTGTACACAGAAGTACAGAAGAGGGCATCAATTCTTCTGGAGCAGAAATGACATAGAGGTGGTTCTTAGACACTGTGAGTGTTAGTATATAAACTCAGATCTTTATGATTGAACAGCAACTACTCTGAGTGACATAGTTATCTCTCCAGTCCTATGGATATACACTGGCTAAAAATGTATAGATGAAGCCACTATTGTAGTTGTATATTTCCTTTTTTACTTCACTTTTTGGTTGAAAGATTTAGAATAAACTCTGAGTGTGTGTGTGTGTGTGTGTGTGTGTGTGTGTGTGTGTGTGTGTGTGTTGTTTTGAGTAGTCAAAAACCAAAAGATCAAAAGAAGTCGATATTTCAAAGTACATGACTAACATTTTATCTATTACCTTTATGGCCTTATATGTATATTACATAAGTACAAGTCAAAGATACAAGGGGCTATCAGCATGAATCGGAATACTTTGTTTCTATGACCTTTTATCTGCTACCTTAGCTTGAATCTGGAGGTTTCATTCCTTGTCCTAGAACAAGTCATTCCATTACAAACTCAGTCTTTTCCTTGGTGTATTCTAACACAATTCTAAAACTTCACAACCAGGAATGATGTAATCTCAGTAGCAGGCAAAAGAAGGAGGTGGCAACTATGGGTCAGTTTGTGATAGACGGAGAGTTCTAATACTGCCTGAGTTATAATTTAAGACTCATCATCAGAAAAAGGGGGGATTAAATAAAATTGCTTACCAAAATTCTGTGTTTAGATCTCCATTTCTAGGTTTCTAGATTTCTTCACACCCTTCTAAATAAGTTTTTAAAATATTCTTATGGTTCTAATCTTCTACTTAGTTTCTTCATTCTCAATCCCCATGATTTAAATTCCTCCAAAATATTTCTCTTTTGTCCTTGCCTTGTCCAAAGACCAGGATCTTCTGTTAAACTATTTATTGGTTAAACTCAAAAATAAAATAAACATATCTCTAGAATCTCAAACATACTTTGAAACCAAACCTTTGCTATTTGTTCAAAATAGTCCTTTTGCTTTCTTCTGTATAAGTATCCATTACATATCCATTCACAAAACTTTGGAATCCAAACTAACAGTCAACTTTATCCTCTTAGACTGAATTCACTAGTGTTCAAATTCTGTCTGTCCCATGACTGAAACATTTTGTCAGACTCCCTATGGCCAGTATCTCTACCAGAGCATCAGTAGGTTCACTGATCCTCAGATGCAGCCATTTTTAAGCCCTTTTGTGCTCACCAGTATTTCTCATTAATATCAACTGGTCCTTTAATAGTCATCAAAATTACAAACATATTTCTTATTAAATTTCCTCTTTATGTAAGATTAGGTTGACAGACAGAAACTACTGAGGGAAATGAATTAAAACTATCTTACCAAATATCTGAGCATGTTCATTTACCTTTGCCAAAGCTTTCTTAGGATATAGATGTCGCTCTTGAGGTCTCTCAGTAAATGGTTTCTATTATACAATTCAGTATTTTAAACCCAACACTGGACAGGTGTATTTTTCAAATCCATCCCTAAAGAAACTATGGCCAGATCTCCTGCCTCTGCACTGATGAAATCTAAGACTTCATCAACAGTCATAAAAATATCACTGGGTTCAGCTTCATTAGAAGTTGGCCTAAACTCAGCCTCACATTTGCTCTGCCTATACATACCTCCTTCATAATTCAAATGTAATCTAGGAATCCTAAATTGGTTTAAAGCAGGTGTCTAGAGGATCAGCACATTTGAGATTCACTATTTAATCCAGAAATGAGGAAAAAAGCTAATGTTTTAATGAAGTCAGTTTCTCCTCTTAAGGATGAGCAAGAACAGCCATCTGTGAGACTCCATTTCTAGCCAAATGCTTGTCTAAATGTAGCCATCCACTCTCTGTACTTTCCTTTGCTAATCAATGTCTCATCATGACCTCTACAAAGGCCCCAAACATCTCATCTTCATAAACAACACCTAGTTCACCTTAAATTTCACTCACAATCTTCCTTTCTGTTCCATTTTCCAACATAGTTCAATGGTTCCATATTTTCACTTTGGCAACATTATTGATGATACAGTTTATATGACTATTATTGCTCTTTACATTTATTTTAGTTATTTGAATACAAGACACATTTTTATAAGTTATTATGTCCATTTTCTTCCTAAGGATAGCTTGTTGCACCGAATATGCTTTAAAGTCAGTTAAAAGAAGTAGCTTTCATTAGAACATGAGCTATATTTAAATGAACTTCATCCAATCAGGCATTGTCTTCTTAACTAGTATATCTTTTCAGCTCCTTCCTTCCTAATTAAGAATTATGCATATGCTTAGCTATCTGAATTTTATCTGGTAAACCCAATTAAAATTGTAGGAAACCAAGAGTTTTTGAATTTTAACTTTTGCTACATAGGCTTTTGCTTGAGTACTATGAAGAATGACACCAATCGTTTATGAAATCAGAATATAACAAGCATTTCTAAATGAAGGCTTTGATAGAATTTTCAGGTACTTCTTTCCTAAGTTCCTTTCATCATGAGAAAGTATTTTAATGAAGAGACACATTTCACAAAAGAAACTCTCTCCACATTTTCCAGGTCAGCTATAAAAAAAAATTACTTTCACATATGCTGATATATAAGGAGTTTATATGGCAGGGGAGGGACCCAAAATATTTTGCTGCAATCTCATGACCTTTAAAAGACAGAACTTTGCAAGCTTTGCTAAACGAGGGAAGTTGATTTCATGAAACAATCTAGCTTTATATCTGATGCACCTCTGCAGTTCTGAAAGGTGAAACAGATGTCCAGCAGGAACTTCTGCATTAAACTTCTGTCTGAGTCTGTCTAAGCATTCCTATGAATCAGGGGCTATGAGGGAATTATATTTGTGGTGTTTCTCAGTGTAACATCCTCATATATCCTGTTTTAGTGCAGTAGAGTCAGGAGCCAAGGTTGTTCTCTTGTAGGAAGTAATATTGTTAGCAGGTTTTTAGGTTTAACCTTGATGGTGGGAAGAGGACAAACTAAAAAAGAGAAGATGTCCCAGACAATTGAAGATATGAGGTCACAAGCAGTCCTTGGTCAATTGTTTGGAAAGAAGCAATACTTTTAATACTATAACTGTTGTTGTTGATGTTGTTACCAAAAGAGAAATAAGGCAGAAAAATAAAGAATTTTCCTTGAGATTGAAGGAAATGTCATGGTAAATAGCTTGAGAGGCAGACAAAGTTCTAAATTTTGTAGAATAAATGTAAATCACATCATCACTAAAAAAATCACCAGATGCATAATGCATAAAACCAAGGCATCTAAGCAAAAGTAGCTGTGATCACTCAGTGTGAGAATCCATATAAAGTACGTTTTATAATATTGTACATATAAAGTACATTTTATGATAACCTAATCTAAAACTGTTGGTGCTAAGATGTTTTAGAATTGACCACTTAAGTACTGTGTAGTCGCAATTGTCTAAAGGAAATAGACTTAATCCCCTGGGCTTCTTGAGAGAGGTTTATCCAAGACTAGGTGCCATCAAGGAATCCAGTGCTGACCACTGAGTTCTTAAATGAAGGGAGGTAGATACTTCTGCATCTCAGAAACTCACTTCTTTCAGATGGAATGTGAGCAAAGAAACATGTGACTGTGATCAAAACCTTTGACCAGAAGAAATCATTTAGGAGGACAGCCTTGGAAAGGAACCAACATTGAACTAGTAGAAGTGAATGTCTTTGAGGCCATCATTAAGCCAGTAGTAAGCTTTCCTACAACGTGGATTTTGGCAATGAGAGTCAATACATTTCATTTTAAAGGTACATTGAGTTTTGTTTTCTATTTGCTGCAGCTATATAAATTGTGTGCTGCTTTGTGAAACTGATATCCCTAATGATTTCTCTGTTTGGTAACCATTTACCATAGCTACAGATAACAGAATGTCATGTCTTTGAGCAGTCCTGATATTTGTGACACCTAACTTTCTTAAAACCTCATTTCTAAGTAATACTTCCTGACGGTGTCTGAAAAACAAAGAACAAGATGACATTCCATCACATTTCCAATATAGCCTTGTCCCTCCACAGCTCAGTTATCATTTATGCTGACAGGCTTTAAGTCCTCTCTAGACAAGACTGTATTTTGAATTCCAAAATTATACATTTAGCTGTCTCCTGAAAGATCTTTACCTGTGATTTCACAGCTTAAGTTTAGAGTTAAAAAAATTCAGGTATTATTTTTCCCCCTCACAGCCTAATTTCTCTTTCCTTATCTCTTTCTTAGTCAAGTGATATTGCTACTCAATTCACATTATTCTATAGTCTTCCTGATTCATCCTTGTCAGCTCTCTTTAATAATGACCAAGTGCTGTTGATTATATCAGCCAATGTATCATTTACCATAGTAATTGTTCCTGAATTCATTCCTGAATTTTTATGCTTCTATTGAATGCAAGCTTTCATCATTTTGATCTACCTATCAGAACATGATCCTAATTTGTCAGAATCTTCAGGATCCTTTCATTTAAAGTTTTCATATGCATGTTTGCTAGAGCATATAGGATTTTATTCCTCAAACTGATTGTCACATCATTTTCTATAGTATGTTCCTTGGTGAAAATTATCTAGAGGACTACAGGTTCTTAAACTCTCTGTCCTCACTGGTTAGCTTTACAAATATTTCCACTGGCTTTTCCCACTCATGTTTCCAAAATATATTTCTTGGCCAATAACTCTCCTAGATATGGTTCTATTAGGCTACCCATAGCATTTAATTACTTACCTTCTCCAACTAGATGCTGAGATGTTCTTATGTATCTTGAGCATGCGACACCTAGCTACGTGGACACTCTCAAGTGCTAGTTTAGGCTTATATATAATGCTGTTGCATAAATGGACAATTTCCAAACTTGTTAGAAATGATAGCAAAATGTCTACTAAATTTGCAAGAGAGACAGACAGAGAGGGAGAGAGAATGAGAGAGGGAGAGAGAATGAGAGAGAGAGAGAGAACTGTGTAGTGTTTCCCTACTGACCAAACAAATTGAGAAAGTAACCCTAAATTTGGCCCTCTAAATACCAATAAAACAAAGAATCCAATCAACAAATGGGCCAATGGAATGAATACATAGCTTTCAAATGAGAAAGTACAAAAAGCTGATAAACATACAAACAAAAATCATTCAACAACTCAACCATTAAAGAAATGTAAAGTAAAATTTTAATTGAGAGTTCATTTTGCCTTACCCCAAGTGGTTATTATTAAGAGAACACTAGTGAGGATGGAGGGAAAGAGAGTCATCCTAAAGAACTGAGAGGAACATAAGTTACATAAACCAGTATGGAAGTCAGTACAGGGATTACAAAACTAAAAGCAAAACTTACACATGGTCCAGCTATGCAAGTTCCATGTGTATTCTCCAGGACTCTAAGTCAACATGCCACTAAGATACTTGCACATTTATGTTTATTGCAGTGCTATTAGAGCCAATTTCTGTAATCAACCTAGGTGCCTAGGTGTCTGCCATCAGAAGAATGAGTAGAGAAAATGTATATATGACCAATGGCATTTTATTTGGCTATAAAAACCAAAATTATGTCATTTGTAAACAAACAAATAACAACAATAACAACAAAACCAAAAGATGGGTGCAACTAAAGAAAATATGAAACAAATAAATCTGCCTTAGAAATTCAAATATCAAGACCGGAGAAATAGGTCAGTAGTTAAGAGCATTGAGACTGAGGTTGGTTCGAGCACCATGTTGTAACTCACAGCTAACAAATAGTGACTCACAACTGCCTCTAATTTCATCCAGTTCCAGGGTATACAATAATATCATCTGGTCTCCACAAACACACAACACACACATCAAACATATAAACATACATAGAAAACAAAATAAATCTTTCTTTTAAAAGAAAGAATATCAAATGCTTCATGTTTTCTAGTGTTTATACAATAACAGAAGCAAACTATCTGGCAGAATGAAGGAACCCAGCAGGAGGGGAAAGAGGAAAGAAGGAGGGAAGTCAGGGAGTGGTAGAGGACTCAAGCCAAGTATATCGCATGCATGTCTGAAGACACCTTTACAGAACCAAGTTCTATAGAACATAATGATCTGCCAAAAATAAAAGTGAAAACAGAAAATTTGTCTTTACAAGACATTCTGAAAATAAATTTGCATTTTATAAACTCTAAAGTTGTGAGTACAATTTATTCATCTTTCTTTAAGAATATATTGACTCATTTATTGCTGATACTTTATTTAAAAATAAAAATTTAAAAAGAACAAGTTGTAAATGTATGGACCAACAAGTAGATAGATTAGTTTATTATTTTCTTTTTTAAAAGTTATTTTATTGTATAGTTTTGCTTCTTTTTCAAAAGTCAAGTATCCATAGGGGTGTTGGTTTATTTCTGAGTCTTTGATTTGATTCCATTGATCAACTTGTCCGTTTCTGTATCAATGTCATGCAGGTTGTTTTTTTAATCACTATTGTTCTATAGTACAGTTTGATGTGAAAGATGATTATTTCTCCAAAAGTTCACTTATTTTTCAGGAGTCCTTTGGCTGTCCCGGATTTTTTCACTTTCCATATGAAGTTGAGATTTGCTTGTTCAAGGGCTGTAAAAAATTGTGTTGGAATTTTGATGGAGTTTGCATTGAATCTGTAGATTGCTTTTGGTAAGATGGCCTTTTTACTATATTAATTCTTCTGATCCATGAGCATGAGAGTTTTTCATCTTCTGATATCTCCTTCAATTTCTTTCTTCAGGGGCTTGAAGTTCTTGTCATATAGGTCTTTCACTTGCTTGGTTAGATGTACACACATAATTTTATATTATTTATGGCTATTATAAAGGGTATTATATCCTTAAATTCTTTCTCTGCCTGTTTATCATTTGAATAAGGCTACTGATTTCTTTACATCATTTTTACTTCCAGCCACTTTGCTGAAGTTGTCCATCAGCTGTTGGAGTTTTCTGGTAGAATTTTGGGGGTTGTTCATGTATACTATCATATCCTCTGCAAATAGTGATACATTGACTTCTTCCTAATTTGTATTCCCTTGATCATCTTTTGTGTTTTATTGCTCTATTTAGAACCTCAAGTACTATACTAAATAGATAGGGAAGGAATAGACAGCCTGGTCTTGACCCTGGTTTCAGTAAGATTGTTTCATGTTTCTCTCCATTTAATCTGATGTTGGCTATTGGCTTGCTGTATATTAGTTTATTATGTTTAAGTATGTGTTTTGAATCCCTTCTCTCTCCAAGACTTTTAACATGAAGTGGTGTTGGATTTTGTGGAAGGCTTTTTTGGCATCTATTGGAGATGATCATTTTTGTTTGGTTATTTTTTTTCAAATTATTTATATAGTGGATTACATTGATGGATTTTAATATATTAAACCATTCCTGCATCCCTGGAGTAAAGCCTACTTGATCTTGGTGAATGATGGTTTTGATGTGTTCCTGGATTCTGTTTGCAAGAATTTTATTGAGCAGTTTTGCATTGAAGTTTATAAACAATATTGATCTGAAGTTCTCTTTCTTTGTTGAGTCTTTGTGTGGTTTAGGTGTCAGGGTAACTATGACCTTATACAATGAATTAGGTAGTGCTCCTGTTTCAATTTTGTGGAATAGTGTGAGGAGTATGGGTATTCACTATTCTGTGAAACTCTGGTAGAATTCTGCACTAAATCCATCTGGCCCTG
The DNA here is from genome assembly GCF_008632895.1 of Mastomys coucha. Lineage (NCBI taxonomy): Eukaryota > Metazoa > Chordata > Mammalia > Rodentia > Muridae > Mastomys > Mastomys coucha. Next base: position 36,415,282 of record NW_022196910.1, read on the forward strand.
GGCTTTGTTGTTGTTGGGAAACTTGACTGCTTCTGTTTCCTTGGGGCTTATGGGGTTGATCTAACTGGAATGTCTGCATATAGAAGAAAGCAAATATATCCATATTCATCACCCTGCACAAAACTCAATTCCAAGTGGATCAAGGACCTCAAACATAAAATTGGATATACTAAATCTCATAGAAGACAAAAGTGGGAAAAGCCTTGAAGGCATTGGTACAGGAGATAATTTCATGACCAGAACACCAATGGCTCAGGCTTTATATAAATTGATAAATAGAACCTCATGAAATTGAAAAGCTTCTGTAAGGCAAAGGACACTGTCAATAGTACAAAATGGCATCCTAAAGATTAGGAAAAGATCTTACTAACCTTACATCTAAAAACTAATAGAAGAGAAAGTAGGGAAGAACCTCGAGCAAATAGGCACAGGGGAAAATTTCCTGAAGA